>NC_134894.1:25278714-25281214 GCF_041734735.1 Babylonia areolata | reverse complement strand
AAAAATGAAGAAAAGCAGTAAACGAATGAACAGGCAAATACAACAACAAAGGCAGACCAGATGGAGAAAGAAAGAAGAAAGAGAGAGAGGGGGTGGGGGTGGGAGGGAAGGAGTAGGGGACAGTTCCAGACAAAGAGAAATGTTGTTAGTTGGGTTGTTTTTTTTTTGTTTTTTTACAGTAACAGCAGGAAGCTTTATGTTCCAAACAATTCTCCCCTTTGGTTGGCTGAAAAGGAGAGGGACAGAAAGAGAGAGGGGGAGGGGCGAAGAAGAAGAGAGGACAGAGAGACAGAGACAGAGACACAGAGAGAGAGAGACAGAGAGAGAGAGATAAGAAAAGACAAATTTAAGTGCAAACAAAAAGATAGAATTACGTATACATTAGTAATAACAACAACATTGATATGGTCATTGCACATACAGATATTCGTTCTTATACGTGATGTATGTAACATGCATATGTAAATTCACTGGGGCTCTATACATACGTGCATACATACATACATACATTTGGCTGATGCAGAACATAAACCCACCCAGTTCCAACTATCATTATTCTCAAATGAAAATCGAAGGCGGAAGAAACTTCCTGTCCAGGTATAAACGAAACACCTGAAGCGACACTTTCCTCCAAGGAGAGAGGGATCGATGGCTGTGTGTCAAGTCCTCCAACGAGCGCTGTGTGAGCCAGCAGAGCCCCCTGAAGAAAGGTCAGCCTGTATGTCACAATCCAGCGACAGCTGTTTCTCTCTGACAAGAGCTCATCACGTGGCTGTTTGATCCTGGGTGCCAGCTGAACTGAAGGTTAACGACTCCCCGGCATTTACCCCTTCAGGTCAGGCTGTTTCGTGTGCTGGGGTCGATGAATGATAATCATTTTTCAGGCGTGCCAGCCAGAGAGAAGCAGTTCTGTGTAAACAATAATGATTACCAGGGGTCTCTGACACGTCTGGGACGTTTCTTTCAAAGTCTCACTTGAGAACACAGTGAAGGGAAATCTTTATTAGTCACGCTCTCTCTCTTTTAGCACATCAAAATATTTTCTTTTCAGTCTCCATTGGAACATTCCTGCAGACACTGTTTGACACAATTTCACTGATTAAAAAACAGGAAGAAGATATTAGATTCAATTAAAATCCTTATAAAACTAAACAGTAAAATAGATAACAATGAAAATCAATTCATTTGTTAAGTGAACATACAAAATATCTCTTAAAAAACACACCTCAAACTAATGATATAAAACAACTGGACACCACACTTTATGCCACAAAAGATGAAACAAAATAGGCAAACATATAAAGGAAATTACCCTTTTTCCTTACGATTTTGTCCTCAAAAGAAAGAGAAAAAAAAACCCCAAAAAACAAACAAACAAACAACAACAACGGGAGAAGGTTTGTGAATATGCCCAGGTATAAACGGAACACCTGAAGCGACAACCTCCTACAAGGAGAGAGGGATCGATGGCTGTGTGTCAAGTCCTCCAACGAGCGCTGTGTGAGCCAGCAGAGCCCCCTGAAGAAAGGTCAGCCTGTATGTCACAATCCAGCGACAGCTGTTTCTCTCTGTCAAGAGCTCATCACGTGGCTGTTTGATCCTGGGTGCCAGCTGAACTGAAGGTTAACGACTCTCCGGCATTTACCCCTTCAGGTCAGCCTGTTTCGTGTGCTGGGGTCGATGAATGATAATCATTTTTCAGGCGTGCCAGCCAGAGAGAAGCAGTTCTGTGTAAACAATAATGATTACCAGGGGTCTCTGACACGTCTGGGACGTTTCTTTCAAAGTCTCACTTGAGAACACAGTGAAGGGAAATCTTTATTAGTCACGCTCTCTCTCTTTTAGCACATCAAAATATTTTCTTTTCAGTCTCCATTGGAACATTCCTGCAGACACTGTTTGACACAATTTCACTGATTAAAAAACAGGAAGAAGATATTAGATTCAATTAAAATCCTTATAAAACTAAACAGTAAAATAGATAACAATGAAAATCAATTCATTTGTTAAGTGAACATACAAAATATCTCTTAAAAAAACACACCTCAAACTACTGATATAAAACAACTGGACACCACACTTTATGCCACAAAAGATGAAACAAAATAGGCAAACATATAAAGGAAATTACCCTTTTTCCTTACGATTTTGTCCTCAAAAGAAAGAGAAAAAAAAAACCCAAAAAAACAAACAAACAAACAACAACAACGGGAGAAGGTTCGTGAATATGCCCAGGTATAAACGGAACACCTGAAGCGACAACCTCCTACAAGGAGAGAGGGATCGATGGCTGTGTGTCAAGTCCTCCAACGAGCGCTGTGTGAGCCAGCAGAGCCCCCTGAAGAAAGGTCAGCCTGTATGTCACAATCCAGCGACAGCTGTTTCTCTCTGTCAAGACCTCATCACGTGGCTGTTTGATCCTGGGTGCCAGCTGAACTGAAGGTTAACGACTCCCCGGCATTTACCCCTTCAGGTCAGCCTGTTTCGTGTGCTGGGGTCG
>NC_134894.1:25256214-25273714 GCF_041734735.1 Babylonia areolata | reverse complement strand
TGTACAGTGCGTGTAAGAATAGAATAAAGAAGAAGAAGAAGAAGAAGATGATGATATGATATGATTCAAGAGAAGGTTTATTTTTTCGCACACACACACACACACACACACACACACACACACACACACACACACACACACACACACACACACACACACACACACACACACACTACAGATAAATAAAACAGAAACTCAGTTTCACGTCAACGGTGGACGTTGATGGTGTCGTGTGTGTGTGTGTGTGTGTGTGTGTGTGTGTGTGTGTGTGTGTGTGTGTGTGTGTGTGTGTGTGTGTTACTCCCCCTCCTCTTCTCCCTACTGTCACTCCAACCCCTGTCCCTCCTCCTTCAGACAATTTGTGTTCATTGCTGTGGAAAGAACTCTCATTCCCTCTTTCTTCTTCTTCTTCTTCTTCTTCTCCTTCTTTAGCACTGCAGAGTACAAGGTCTATATTTCACCAGCTCAGTTATATCCCTGGTGGCGAGTGCGGTAGTTGAGTGTAAGCAACTTGTAGTAGTAGTAGTAATAATAGTAGTAGTAGTGGTAATAGTAGTCGCTGTTGTTTTTCAACACCATAGCAAGCATATAAGCATCATTACATAACACAACATTCCACCATTTCTAACCCCGCTAGATTTTCAACTATCCTCATCCTCCACATTGTTCCTACAGTCGACGACGATAAATCAGGAAAGGTCCACATGGTTCAACTATGGTAGCACACAGACGACACAATCCTTGGAAAATGAAAAGAAAAAACCCCCAAAAAACAACTAAACGTTAGCGGTGACACCGATAGCAGGAAAATGAAAAAAAATCCGTGTGGACAATGAGAGCAAATCAGTGACTATCAAACACATTGTATTGATGGCGGTATTTTACTGATCGTTCCTTTTTCTTCAAGGTAGACAGCTCCTTTGGTTGAGTGTAGAACTTGCAATCCAAACTGGCACCTATCTCACTTAACTGGCAACAAAAAAATAGTTCACAGACCAGCTTGACCCAGGAAAAAAAAAAGATAATTGCAGGAAAACGAGTAAGGTAAAATTGTCTGCCTAGACAAAATTGTCGGCCTAGACTGAATGGAAGATAGATGGATGAATGGATGGATGGATGGATGGATGGTTGGATGGATGGATGGATGGATGGATGGTTTACTCATATTAAGCCATTGCCCCTCATGAATGGGGTACATGGTATACAGCAATACATTTGAATGATGATCTAACATTCAATCATGAAGTCACAATTGATATTAGACTAAAAGCTTTGTATAAATAAATTGAACAAATTCCTCACAATCCTTTCACTACTAGAATCCATAAGGAAGCTTAACCATAGCTGACAAGGATACCTAATGGGAGAGAGACAGGGAGAGACAGAGACAAATACATGGAAAGAGAGCGGGTTGGCAGCAAAGCAGACAGTGATGGCCGACTCAGGTGCGACGGATGGGTAATGTCTGGGAAGAACAGTCGTAAAAACCAGATACTCATTACCAGGACCACATCACAACAACAACAACAAAACAATAATCAGGACTTACCTCCCCTGGAGGTCAGTAACCTGACCCCAGGGCATCAGCCCGCAGGTGGTTAAACTCCATCTGTGTCACCAATAGGTGGACGGGTGTCCACGGTATCTGCTGTTCCGACAAACACCCTCCTCCTCCTCCCCCCTCCCCTTGTGATGTGGCTCCTGGGCCGGGTTGCGTGAAGCACTCTTAGCAGCACTAAGTTTGCTTAATTAAGAATGTTCCGAAGTATATGGAATTTACCGTGGAGTTAGGAACGTTCTTAACGAAAAGCAAACTTAGCGCTGGTTATTTCACTCATGCAAGCCACACCAGGACTATGGAAATAATTCTCTTTTTTTTTCTTTTCTTTTTCTCTTAAGTAATGCAAAATGTTTTGGTCTGATTATCAATTAAACGTTTTGTTTCATCTCTGGCCAGAGAATACACGTGTAAAGTCTATAATGTAAACGTGTTTTGTGTTGTTGTTTGTTTTCATGTGCATAAACATTAAGCATAGAGACCCGGTTTCAAGGAGATATGAGAGCGTGTGGACTGATCCATATACGCTACACCATATCTGCTGCAATTAATAAAAAGAAAGGCAGAATATGCCTGATCTTCGCATAAATCCAACGTGATACGACGAAATAAACGAATCAGTAGATACATTGAATATAGCAACGAAATGGTACGTAGATTGCAAATCATTGACTTAAAACAAACAAACAAAACACACACACACACAAAAAAGGGGCCATGATCGGCATACTAACACCACTGAAACATAATTATGGACATCTTCCCCGTCCTCAAACACTCTCACCCCCCACCCCCTTGCTGTCCAGTCGTTGAAAACAATGGTCCCCAGGGTCCAACTATGGCTGCACGAAGACGACAGAAGCGCAACTCTCTCTCTCCCTCTCTGTCTGTCTGTCTGTCTGTCTGTCTGTCTCTGTTTCCCTCTGTCTCTGTCTCTCTCTCTAGAAGCACATCTCTGCCCCCACCACCACCACCCCTCTCTCTCTCTCTTTTTCTGTCTGTCTGTCTGTCTCTGTTTCCCTCTGTCTCTGTCTCTCTTGCTTTTTTTTCAAATCGTTATATTTATGTGTGTACATATTCTCACGTGGACAGGCTGGCGCCCTTTGCACTAAACTTCCGGCGTTCTGCGTCTGTGTGTGTGTGTGTGTGTGTGTGTGTGTGTGAGAGAGAGAGAGAGAGAGAGAGAGAGAGAGAGAGAGACAACCCACACGACAATTAAAGAGCACCGCTTGGCTTGAACCCTCAAAAAATCATTTCCGGGAGAATGAATCGGCGGAGAAAATAGCGACTGAGGAAATGAGAGACCCGGTGCACTGACTTTTCTGAACCAACTCCCCTACATCTGCCCTGCCAACCTCCAGATGGTGGTGTGGTGCACGGGAAGGTAGGGGAAGAGAGAGAGAGAGAGACAGAGAGAGACAGAGAGACAGAGACAGAGACAGAGAGAGAGAGAGACAGAGACACAGAGAGAAAGAGAGACAAAGATAGAGAGAGACAGACAGACAGAGATAGAGAGATAGAGAGCAAAGAGACAGACAGACAGACACAGAGAGAGATACAGAGAGAGAGATAGACAGAGAGACAGACAGAGAGATGGAGAGATAGAGAGAGAGAGACAGATATATATATATATACATATATATATATATATATATATAGATAGATAGATAGATAGATAGATAGATAGAGACAGACAGACAGACACACACACACACACACACACACACACACACACACACACACACACACACACACAGAAACACACAGGCAGAGAGAGAAACAGACAGAGAGACAGAGAGAGACAGACAGACAGAGAGTGAGAGAGAGGGGCAGAGAGAGAGAGAGAGAGACAGACAGAGAGAGAGACAGACAGACAGACAAGGAGATAGGCATGTTAATACTAGCCATTATTTCTGTTCGGGGATTCTCCAAGTCGCGTGGTCTTTTTTTCTTTTCTTTTTTTCTTTTTTTTCTTCACAATACACAAACTTTATTGTCTATACTTTGGTACAGAGATTTTCTTTTTGGCAACAGCACATGTCCAACATGTGCGTGGTCTTGTCTTTGATCAGATCGTGTGTCGCAAGGACTGAATGGTGTTGGAAAGGTGGATCAATGATATAGGAAGGGTTGTTTGTTGCACGAAAGTAAAATGAGAAGTTCACTTTGGAACTCAGAACCCAAAACAGTGTTGTGAGCATACACACAGACACAGACAAGACAGACAGACAGATACACACACACACACACACACACACACACACACACACACACACACACACACACACACACACACACACACACACACACACACACACACACACACACACAAATTTTGGCGCACTACAACACAGATTTCTGGTATTGTTGACTCACATGATTGTGAAGCTGAGTTGTTGGTGTGGAGTGGAATAATTATTTGTACTGTTACCGATAACGAAACTGTAATAAGTTACCTGTTAGGAAATGGTTTATGATTTTTTTATTATGATCGTAAAATGTATCCATAAGATTTATTTTCGGGGAGGGGTGCGGTGGGTGGGTGGATGGGGGTAACTTATTCATGGTTGAAGATTGAGAGAATCAT
Organism: Babylonia areolata; assembly: GCF_041734735.1. Lineage (NCBI taxonomy): Eukaryota > Metazoa > Mollusca > Gastropoda > Neogastropoda > Buccinidae > Babylonia > Babylonia areolata. The sequence continues at coordinate 25,269,569 of NC_134894.1, read as the reverse complement.
ATAAAACATCTTAACTATTGCCGTCCTTGTACTGAAATAATCAGATCCCCCCTTTTTTTTAATTTTATCTTATCTGGGCCAATGAGAAGTGAATAGTCAAATAACGGCTGGTGTACTGAGATAGTGCCAGGGTTGTGTCGTGTTGGACTGCTTATCCGGAGTGCTTGAAACCTTGGCAGCCTGTTACATTGAACTGTGGGTGTCGATGTTTAAACGTGAACGCAACACCCTCTCCACACACAAACAGACAGATCCACTCCTTTGCCTCCTTCCCTCCTTCCCTCTCCCTTCCTCTGTCCGTCGCCCTCCTGCCCCCCCCCCCCCACCCCCCACCCCCCAATAGCCCCACGCCCCTCCCCACGCCCCCGTCTAATATCAAGTAAAGTGGAAAGATTAAAATTTGAAGACTGCTACCACTGCTACTGCTACACACACACACACACACACACACACACACACACACACATTCATACATACCTACACATAAACACACACACACACACACACACACACACACACACACACACACACGGGGCACACCCAGAATCCAATTTCTGACACTTTTCTCTCTCTCTCTCTCTCTTTCTGTCACCAACTAACTAGTTAACCAACACAAAAGCCAACAGAAAAAGGGTGCGGTCTGACCGGAACCCTGAAAAACCGTTGTGGGGGAAAAGTAGTCAGGAAATGAAGGTAATTGGGGGATGGATGGGGGCAGGGGCAGGGGAAAACAGATCAATAATGGTCAGATAATTAAGTGTATATTGTTTGTTTTTTCTTGTTTTTTTTTCTTCTTATTTTCCTATTGCGGTTCTTTTATATTTAAATGAAAGGATAAAAAAAAAAAAGAGGTGTGATGTGGGAGTTGTTGTATTTTACCCATCTCTCTCTCTCTCTCCTGAATGAAGGCAATTCGGGTTGGACTGGGTCTGAAGGAGGGGGAATAGGTCAATAATTTAGTGTATATTGTTGGGGTCTGGGGAGAGGGGGGCGGGGGCCTGGGGGCGTGGGGGGGGGGGGGGTCCAATTGCGTATCTTTTGTATTCAAAAGAAGGGGGAAAATGGACGTATGATGCGGGAGTTGTGTTTAACCCCTTCAGTGCTGGAGAAAAAAAAAAAAAAAAGGTGAAAGTGGTGTTTCGAGCCATATAACGTTCCGAAGCAATAAGCCTAAAACTGTGAGAAAATGGTCTGGAGATATACTACTCTAGATAAACTGTGTGATTTTTCAGCCTTCCGGAGTTATTTTCCTTCATCAGTGACGTTACTATGCACGTAGGTGATACGTGCTGTGGCACTCAAGGAGTTAACCTACTGCTGCCCGCATCCACGCCTCTCCGCCGTTGGTCTGTCAAGGAGTGGTGGGTATTTACAGTGTCAAGCTACTGGAGACATTGTTATGTGTATGTTAAAGGTGAATGGATCTAATTCTATTTGTTTCTCTCTCTAACTCTCTGTCTCACTGGTCTCTCTCTCTGTCTCTGTCTCTGTCTCTGTCTCTCTCTCTCTCTCTCTCTCTCTCTCTCTCTCTCTCTCTCTTATTGTTATTGTTGTCACAAGGACAGATTGGAAGACTGGGCGATGCCTAAAATCTTTATCCCTGAGTAATAAAGTTTTCGAATCTCTCTCTCTCTCTCTCTCTCTCTCTCTCTCTCTCTCTCTCTCGATCCCTCTATTTATGCGTGCTTGCCTGCCTGTGTCTCAATCCCTGTCTGTCTACCTCTCTGTCTGTGACTGTCTGTCTGTCTTTCTTTCTTTGTGCCTCCGTCTCTTCCTTGCTTATGTCCATGACATCAGATAATATATCACAATGTCAACAATGACACTGACATCTTCAAGTGTCATGCCTCTCTATTTTTTCCCCCTCTCTCTATCTGTATTTCTGTGTATCTGTCTGTGAGTGTGTATGTTTCTCCATCTCTCTCCCTGTATCTGTTTCTTTCTCTTTCTCTCTTGCTCGCTCTCTAGAGATGTGCAAGTCTTTTTTTTCTTTCTTTCTTTCGACCGTTAGTTCATTCAGGTTCGGCATCACATTACCAACCCCATCTCCGCAAAGAACTGTCGACCGACCATTCAGTTGTACAGCCACCATCTAAGCTGACCCCTCACATACCTTTACCCCCCCACCCCCTTTCTTCCAGTCCTTACCGCAGCTTTAAACAAAACAAAACAAAACAAAACAAAACAAAGCCTTTACAAATCAATAAACGAGCAGGAAATCCCACATCTCTGCCCACGTCTCAGCACACACTTCACATCATTCCTTCCCACCCTCCTTATCTGACCCCCAACCCAACCTATACACTCTCCTCCTCTCTCTATCCTTTGCCCCAGCCGCAACTTTGAGCACACGGAACCAAGAAACAAAATAAACAATAAATAATAATGAAGAAGTAAATAACTAAACAGATAAATATACAAATGAATTAATAAGTAAAGAATCAAACAGATACATAAATTGAAAAAAAAAAAAAAAAATGTCTGCTCTGCCAAGGACGACCATATAGCATATTATGGTGTGTACCCAGGCGACATAACCTAATTTGTGGCACCTATCTCTGTCTCTCTCTCTTACACACTCTCTGTCTCTCTCTCTGTCTCTCTCTCTGTCTCTCTCTGATAAATTGCACGGCAACAAGAGAAATACAACGCGGCTTGAACCCTGACAAAAATGCAAACACACACACACACACACACACACACACACACACACATATATATATATATACATTATATATATATATATATAGATAGATAGATAGATAGATAGATATACGTATATATATAAGTCTGTATGTATACATATATATATATATATATATATATATATATATAGAGAGAGAGAGAGAGAGAGAGAGAGAGAGACAGAGACAGAGACAGAGAGACACACAGACAGACAGACAGACAGAGACACAGACAGACAGACAGACAGGTCAATACTGGCCAGTGATATTTTCTGTCCTGAGGGATTTCGTACGGTGACCTTTTCGTGATGAAACAGGATAAAACACGCGACTTGGCCTGTTTTTTTCTGTCTCTTCCTGTCTCACAGGACGGCAGCCAACAGACCAGCATCAACTTACACATGTGACCGCTGCGACAGAGATTGTCTCTCTCGCATCGGTCTCTACAGTCACAGGCGACGCTGCTTGGTCCAAGCAGACAGCCCAGTAAGACATTAGGTCGGGTATACTCTATCCATGGTCAGCCATGACCGAAGGAGGCCTACTACTACTACTACTACCTGTCTCATAAGACCCCACACCCCCGAAAACGGAGAATGACTGCCTACATATATGGTTAAAAATGCTACACACTTAAAAGACCACTCGTGCACTTTCCGAGTGAACATGGGAGTCACCGCCCATGAACGAAGAACACACACACACACACACACACACACACACACACACACACACACACACACACACACACACACACACACACACACACTAACTACAACGTATTTGCAGCGGTAGAGTTCACGAGAAATCGCAAGTGGTCCTGCAAAAGCGGTAATCAACAGTTGTGATTCTCTCTGTCTCTCTCTGTCTCTCTCTCTCTCTCACACACACACACACACACACACACACACACACTCACACACACACACACACACACACACACACACACACACACATACACACGCCACCCCTCGCGCGCGAATATGCATGCACGGAAAAGCGCGGGCACACACACACACACACACACACACACACACACACACACACACACACACACACACACACACACACACACACACACACACACACACACTAACTAACTACAACGCAATACATTATAATGTAACGATGTGTCTGTGTGTATATATTCACGGGAGCATGCAGCGGGAAATCGCAAGTGGTCCTGCAAAAGCGGTAATCAACAGTTGTGATTGTCTCTCTCTCTCTCTCTCTCTCTCTCTCTCTCTCTCTGTCTCTCTCTCTCACACACACACACATACATACACAAGCCCCCCCCCTAGCCCCCCCCCCCCCCCGCCCCCCCCGGCCGGGCGCGCGAATATGCTTACACGGAAAAGCGCGGGCACACACACACACACACATACACACACACACACACACTAACTACAACGCAATACGTTATAATGTAACGATGTGGCTGTGTGTATGTATTCACAGGAGCGTGCACTGGTAGAGTTCACGAGAAATCGCAAGTGGTCCTGCAAAAGCGGTAATCAACAGTTGTGATTCTCTCTCTGTCTCTCTCTCTGTCTCTGTCTCTCTCTCTCTCTCACACGCATACCCCCACCCCCCTCCCCGCGCGCGCATGCATGCACGGAAAAGCGCGGGCAAACATTCACACACACACACAGACACAGACACAGACACACACACACACACACACACACACACACACACTAACTACAACGCAATACGTTATAATGTAAAGATGTGTCTGTATATATTCACGGGAGCGTGCAGCGGCAGAGTTCACGAGAAATCGCAAGTGGTCCTGCAAAAGCCGTAATCAACAGTTGTCTCTCTCTCTCTGTCTCTCTCTCTCTCTGTCTCTGTCTCTCTCTCTCTCTCTCTCTCTCTCTCTCTCACACGCTCCCCCCCCACCCCCACCCCCGCGCGCGCGAATATGCATGCACGGAAAAGCGCGGGCACACACACACACATACACACACACACACTAACTACAACGCAATACGTTATAATGTAACGATGTGGCTGTGTGTATGTATTCACAGGAGCGTGCACTGGTAGAGTTCACGAGAAATCGTAAGTGGTCCTGCAAAAGGGGTAATCAACAGTTGTGATTCTCTGTCTCTTTCTCTGTCTCTCTCTGCCTCTCTGTCTCTCTCTGTCTCTGTCTCTATCTCTCTCTCTCTCTCTCTCTCTCTCTCACACACACACACACACACACACACACACACATACACACGCCCCCCCTCTCCCCGCGCGCGCGCGAATATGCATGCACGGAAAAGCGCGGGCACACACACACACACACACACACACACACACACACACACACACACACTAACTACAACGCAATTCGTTATAATGTAACGATGTGTCTGTGTGTATGTATTCACGGGAGCATGCAGCGGTAGAGTTCACGGGAAATTGCAAGTTGTCCTGCAAAAGCGGTAATCAACAGTTGTGATTCTCTCTCTGTCTCTCTCTCTGTCTCTCTCTGTCTCTCTGTCTCTGTCTCTGTCTCTGTCTCTCTCTCTCTCTCTCTCTCTCTTGTGCGCGCGCGTATGCATGCACGGAAAAGCGCGGGCACACACACACACACACACACACACACACACACACATACACACGCCACCCCTCGCGCGCGAATATGCTTACACGGAAAAGCGCGGGCACACACACACACACACATACACACACACACACACACACACACTAACTACAACGCAATACGTTATAATGTAACGATGTGGCTGTGTGTATGTATTCACAGGAGCGTGCACTGGTAGAGTTCACGAGAAATCGCAAGTGGTCCTGCAAAAGCGGTAATCAACAGTTGTGATTCTCTCTCTGTCTCTCTCTCTGTCTCTGTCTCTCTCTCTCTCACACGCATACCCCCACCCCCTCCCCGCGCGCGCATGCATGCACGGAAAAGCGCGGGCAAACATTCACACACACACACACACACAGACACAGACACACACACACACACACACACACACACACACACACACACACACACACACACACACACACACACTAACTACAACGCAATACGTTATAATGTAACGATGTGTCTGTGTGTATATATTCACGGGAGCGTGCAGCGGTAGAGTTCACGAGAAATCGCAAGTGGTCCTGCAAAAGCCGTAATCAACAGTTGTCTCTCTCTCTCTGTCTCTCTCTCTCTGTCTCTGTCTCTCTCTCTCTCTCTCTCTCTCTCTCTCTCACACGCTCCCCCCCACCCCCCCCCCCGCGCGCGCGAATATGCATGCACGGAAAAGCGCGGGCACACACACACACATACACACACACACTAACTACAACGCAATACGTTATAATGTAACGATGTGTCTGTGTGTATGTATTCACGGGAGCGTGCACTGGTAGAGTTCACGAGAAATCGCAAGTGGTCCTGCAAAAGCGGTAATCAACAGTTGTGATTCTCTGTCTCTTTCTCTGTCTCTCTCTGTCTCTCTGTCTCTCTCTGTCTCTGTCTCTCTCTCTCTCTCTCTCTCTCTCTCTCTCTCTCACACACACACACACACACACACACACACACACACATACACACGCCCCCCCCTCTCCCCGCGCGCGCGCGAATATGCATGCACGGAAAAGCGCGGGCACACACACACACACACACACACACACACACACACACACACACACACACACACACACACACTAACTACAACGCAATTCGTTATAATGTAACGATGTGTCTGTGTGTATGTATTCACGGGAGCATGCAGCGGTAGAGTTCACGGGAAATTGCAAGTTGTCCTGCAAAAGCGGTAATCAACAGTTGTGATTCTCTCTCTGTCTCTCTCTCTGTCTCTCTCTGTCTCTCTCTCTCTCTCTCTCTCTCTCTCTCTCTCTCGTGCGCGCGCGTATGCATGCACGGAAAAGCGCGGGCACACACACACACACACACACACACACACACACACACACTACAAGACGATACCTTATCATGTAACGGCGTGTCTGTGAGAAGTATTCATGAGAGCGTGTAGTTGCAGAATTCAGGAGAAAATCGCACGAGGTCGTAGAAGAGCGGTAATCAACAGCTGTGATTGAGGCAGTCGATTTCCTGGGGATTAGTTGGTGAATGACTGCGGAAGGGAAAGGACTTCCACTTCTGTTACTGACCTACAGTTTGTCTCTGGACATGCATTATGCAAAACACAACTCTCTCTCTCTGTCTGTCTGTCTGTCTCTGTATCTCTGTCTCTCTGTGTGTCTGTCTGTCTTTGTCTGTCTGTCTCTCTGTCTGCCTGTCTCTCTCCCCCTCACTCCCCCCTCTCTCTCTCACACATCTTCAACTGTTGTGCTTATTTATGTATTGTGCCCTTTCATGAGGGGCAATTGCCACTCTATGAACAAAACATCCGCACCTCTCTCTCTCTCTATCTGTGTGTGTGTGTGTGTGTGTGTGTGTGTGTGTGTGTGTGTCTGTCTGTCTGTCTGTCTCTCTCTCAATATATTCAAGATGTGGTGCAAATTGATCTGATAATGGTGTCTATGTCGAATAATGTCAATATCATAAAATCTTTGGCTTGATATCATATCTGAAGCAAGGGAGTTTCGAAAGAAAAAGATAAACGGTAATTGACAATATACACACAATGTATATATATATATATATATATATATATATATATATATATATATATATATATATATACACGCACTTTATTGTCTATGCTGAAGTACAGAGGTTTGCGTTTTGGCAGCAGCACGTGGGCAACATAAATACAAGGGAATAAAATAAAATACATGAAAAAAAGAAAAAAAAAAAGATAAATAGGACAAATATGAGAAAACTTACAAATTCACACTGTTACTGTTAGTAGACACATTCAGAAAATACAAACAACTTTACAAAATGTTCTTGAAAGTGTCATTCGTCATGATTATATATATATATATATATATATATATATATATATATATATATATATATATATATATATATATATATAGTACATACATACATACATACATGCATATTTGAATCCCCTTGTAACTGGGACAGTCAATGACAGTAAAACACCAAAGCGTCAAAGCATCTATTATGTACTTCCACCCCCGTCTCTCTCACTTTGCCAATATCAGCAGAACAGAAGATTTGTGTTTCATGTTCTCTCCTCCCCCAGTCCCCCAGTAAAGCCCACAGCCAGCAGCAGCAGCAGCAGCAGCAGCAGTGAAACACCTTCTGTATCTAGGAACGGCGATGTCTTCACCATAGAGCGTCCTGTCTATCGTGTGTGTCCCACAGTGCCTTGTGGAGACACCCAACATTGATCGCTTCAGCTGAAATCTCAAAGGTCCCTCCCCCACCACCACCTCTCTCTCTCTCTCTCTGAGTATATATATATATATATATATATATATGTGTGTGTGTGTGTGTGTGTGTGTGTGTGTGTGTGTGTGTCTGTTTCTCTCATCCCACTCTACTTCTCTCTCTCTCTGTGTCTCTCTCTCTGTCTCTGTCTCTCTATGTCTCTGTCTCTCTCTGTGTCTCCCTGTCTCTGTCTTTCTCTCTCTCTTTGTCTCTTTGTCTCTGTCTCTGTCTCTCTGTGTGTTTGTCGATACCTCAGATTTGTTTCTTTTTTCCTTCCCACCACCCAATCCTACATGACATCCCCACCCCCCCTTTCCCGTCGCCAATCATCTCTCCCTCCCTCCCTCCCTCCCGCTCTCGTTCTCTCTCTTTCTTTCTCTCTCTTCACCTCATCGTCATTCTCCTTGGACAAACCAACTTGTTTTGTATTGCAGTGTATTGTAGTGCATGGCTTCACGTTGCATTGTATTGTATTGTATTGTATTCTTCCCTTGGTGTGGTCATGACACATGTGCTGTCCCGGAAGTGAGGTCATAGCTACAGAGCAGTGGAACTTTCTTTCTTTTTTTTATCTAAGTAATTAAGTTGAAAGAGTAAACTTTGTCGGGTTTTTTTTTTTTTTTTCTTTCCAAAAGACAATTCTGTGGTTCCCATGAGCCGGTTTACGTGCAGGGAGTGCATGCCGCGCACAGAGACTTCTGTTTTATTGTTTCTCCCGACTGGCTGGCACGCAGACCACGACTTGGCGCCTAGCGAAACCGGTGTGGCGCCTCAGAATGACCCCCCACGCTTACGTTGATACCATGGAATCTTTTTTTCTGAGATAGGCCTGAAATGTTTCCATTGGGGGAGGTGACCCGGAACCGCCCCAATCTTTGATGTGAAATGATTCCACGACCTGAAAACATTTATTTGTATTTGTATTTCTTTTTATGACAACAGATTTCTCTGTGTGAAATTCGGGCTGCTCTCCCCAGGGAGAGCGCGTCGCTACATTACAGCGCCACCCTTTTTTTTTTTTTTTTTTCCTGCGTGCATTTTTTTTAATTTGTTTTTCCTGTCGAAGTGGATTTTTCTACAGAATTTTGCCAGGGACAACCCTTTTGTTGCCGTGGGTTTTTTTTGTGTTCGCTAAGTGCATGCTGCACACGGGACCTCGGTTTATCGTCTCATCCGAATGACTAGCGTCCAGACCACCACTGAAGGTCTAGTGGAGGGGGAGAAAATATCGGCGGCTGAGCCGTGATTCGAACCAGCGCGCTGAGATTCTCTCGCTTCCTAGGCGGACGCGTTACCTCTAGGCCATCACTCCACTACAACAACAAAAAACAAAACAAAACCAAAAAAAAAAAAAAAAAAAAAACCAACAAAAAAACAAAAAACAAACAAACAAACCCAACAACAACAAGACCATGAAAACAACATCAAATTAGTCAGAAAGCACAAAATGATATTATCACTAGTGAAAAAACAGGATGGAATAATTCTAGGCAGCCCAGAAAAAAATCCAGTCCTTGTCCTGAAAGTACCCACCTCGTGATGAGTTGATATGGGGAGTGGGGGTGGGTGTGGTATGGGTTGGGGGGGGGGGGGGGGGACAAATGTTTTTTTTTTCGACTTCCAACCGTCATTGAGGGGCAGTGTCAGGTTTACTCCACACTAAAACGAGTGGAGTGTAGTTATTAGGGCATACCTAAAATCATTTTGTGTCAATTCAAATGGCCCCCAAAATAACTCCCGTAGAGTTGTTGTTTTTTTTTGGGGGGGGTGGGGGGGGATGTTATGAAGTCATTCTAGTTATTGCCTAAAAGACCCCTTCGAGATTTGTTTTTGTTCTCCAAACATTTATATTACGCTTAGTTTTGAAAATAAAGTTATTCCAATTGAAGCAAAAAAAAAAAAAAAAAAAAAAAGTGTCGAAGTTGATATGAGGCATAGGATGAAGTAAAAAGAAAGAAAGAACCTGCTTTGGAATAACTGACCTAAGGGGAGTGTTTTTGGACCGACTCAAGAGGGAAGAGGGGATGGGGTCAAAACTGTGCCGGGAGACAGTTCCAGACACTACACCGGGACAAAAGAGGGACACAGAAAAAAAAGCCCACATACACCCAAGACCAGCATTTGATATGCACTGTAGAACAGTTCGCTTTCTAGACAGGGTTTTTTATTTCCAATCCATTAGACCAGCGGTCCACTGATTTGTTGGGAAACTTGCACGACTTCACGGAATCAATGGCTCGTAGACCACTCTCCTCGTGGATTTTGCAAGTGATGGCTTTTTTGTGCTACTGAGAGAGAGAGAGAGAGAGAGAGAGAGAGAGAGAGAGAGACAGAGACAGACAGACAGACAGACAGACAGACAGACAGAGGCAGAGATAACGAGACAGAGATAGAGACACCGACACTGAGACAGAGGGGATGATTAATGAAACACTGTTACTCAAAGGTAAAGATTTTAGACATTGCCTTGTCTTCCAGTGTGTCCCTGAAGCAACAACAATAGCAATAACACACACACACACACACACACACACACACACACACACACACACACACACACACACAGAGAGAGAGCTGTAGATATGTGTATATTCACAGTGAATGCACACGTAGACAAGTATTCACTCTGGTTTGTCCCTTGGAACTCGCTGAAGTGGCTGCCATTAAAACAGCAGCAGAATTCCTCTCCTCCTGTGGAAATCCCCTTGGCAGCATCTCCATCTTCACTGACTCCATGTCCACACTCCAGGCCCTTGACTCCCCTGATCCTGGTCCACTGATCCAGTCCCTTAAGGCCTCCCTCACAACCCTTACCCAAACAGCCCCACCTACCCTCCAGTGGGTGCCTGCACATGTAGGCCTCCCAGGCAACGAGCGTGCAGACCACCTTGTTAAGGAAGGAAGCCAGCTCACACAGCCAACCATTCCTGCCACGTATGAGGAAGCAAAAACTCTCCTCCGCAGCAGATTCCGAAGAGGCTGGATCACCCTGAACGGAGGCTACCAGGCACACCAGGATCCCATCAGGATACTGGAGAGGAGACACTGCGGCCTCCGAGCACACCTGAAGAGGATTGGAGTGGCAGCCACATCCCTATGTGATTGCGGCCAGGCTGACCAGACCCCATCCCATATTCTCCAAGACTGCCCCCTGTATGAGAAGATGCGGCAGCAGTCCTGGCCTGGGTGTGCTGACCTCAACACCAAGCTCTGGGGGACGGTAGCCGATCTTCACCGGACGTCCGAGTTTGTGGCATCCGTCGGACTTCGACCCTGACTGCGTAGCTGTCGAACGCAAAAGAAAGAAAGAAAGCTGAAGTGGCTGCGTTGGATTTTTGTGCGGTGGAGATCCCTTCAGACAATAACGATGGTTTGCGTGTAATAGCTATCGTACTGCTGACATTTCCCCTCACTATTCAAATCATGTCACGTTGAAACTAACGGAACCAAGTGCAAGAAACGATAGAGTCTCATTTGTATTGTATTTGTATTTGAATTTCTCTTTTTTGTCACAAAAGATTTTTTGTATGAAATTCGGGCTGTTCTCCCCAGGGAGAGCGCGTCGCTACACTGAGAACGTCACCCGTTTTTTTTTGTTTTTGTTTTTTCCTGCGTGCAGTTTATTTGTTTTTCCTATCGAAGTGGATTTTTCTACATAATTTTGCCATGGACAACCCTTTTGTTGCCATGGGTTATTTTACGTGCGCTAAGTGCATGCTGCACACGAGACCTCGGTTTATCGTCTCACCCGAATGACTAGTGCCTAGACCATCACTCAAGGTCTGGGGGGGAAAAATATCGGACTGAGCCGTGATTCGAACCAGCGCCCTCAGATTCTCTCGCTTCCTAGGCGGACGCGTTACCTCTAGGCCATCACTCCACTTAGATTGATATTTTTTTTTCCGACCATGGGGATATGTTAATTATTGTCTGGTGATGGAATGGATAATTATATCCTTCTACTTCATACCGGAAACATGTAAGCTCGATGTCAAAGCGGCTCACTCTTTGATTTCCCATGTCTTTTTCTCTTCTGAGAAAAAAAAGACTGTTAAGGAAAGTTTCAGGTCATATAATCCAACCCATTAGATGTTTTAATATCATGTAAGCGTTCTCACAGCCAATAACGTGTTGTTTGTACGAGGCGTGGTGAATCAATCTCCCTGTTTATATTGCCAGAGGCAAAGCAAAACTAAAAATACGCTTGTCCTGGGGCTGTCCACGACAATCCATTGAAGACACATTGTGATGACGCTTGATTCAGTCATGCACAGTCCCCGCTTCCTCCAACTACCTCCGTGTGTGTGTGTGCGTGTGTGTGTGTGTGTGGAGGGGGGGTACGGGGCGGGGGGTGAGGGGCGGGAGTGCATGAGTGTGCGTGTGTCTGTCTGTCTGTGTCTTTGTGTATCTGTGTCTGTTTATGTCTCTGTGTGTATATCTGTGTGTCTATGTCTGTGTGTGTGTGTGTGTGTGTGCGTGTGTGCGTGCGTGCGTGCGTGCGTGTATATGGTTGTGTGTGTGTGTGTTTCTGTGTCCGTGTTTGTGCGTGCGTGATTTATAACGCCATTTGTGGGGCGCATTGGGAACACTTTGTCACGTGTAGACGTGGAGAGACACAACTCAAACTGAATGAGTGATAAATCTAGAGACAGTCATGCTTCAATGTGAATTATTTTGCATCAGGAATAATAGTCCAGTTTGAACGTGTCATAAGATTTCAGATTTTTTTTTCTTCAGATTTTACATATTGTACCTTGTCGTGTCGTGTCGTGTCGCGTTTTTAGTTTCTGTTGTTGTTGGTTGTTTTTTTTTTTAATCTTGTTTTATTTTTTCGTATTTCGTTGCGTTTCGTCGCGTTGCGTTGTGAACCTGTGATGATCTTTTTTGTTGCCATAGGTTCTTTTCTGTGCTTTAGATACATGCTACACACGGAACTTCCGTTTAATAGTTTTATCCGAAAGACTGGCACCCTGTTTACCACTTAAGTTATAGCACAAGGAGGTGCGTTTTGGTTTTGTTTTTCTTTCTTTTTTATTGTTTTCTCGAAGGGGGAAGGTGGTGGTGGTGAGTGGGGACATTATACGGATCCGTGCGGGACTCGAACTTGTGAAGTCTCGTTTTGATTTCTTGTCGGGTTCACAACCGCTGGGCCACGTGTTCGCCTCGCTTATGTCAAGATTCCAGACGTAGTTTGCTGACGGTGCGCGAAGGACTTGACAGTGATCGTCTGATGGATTGGAGGTGCTGGACAGTCATGGCTTCAGCAGTCAGCCGTGATATATATAATTATATATATATATATATATATATATATTTATATATATGTGTGTGTGTGT
>NC_134894.1:25241214-25243714 GCF_041734735.1 Babylonia areolata | reverse complement strand
CGGCTGCAAAGTTGGATGGTCATATGTTCGAATTAATTACTTAGTATTATGCATGAGTAATATGGAATATGTTGTATTAATGTTGTGGGTGTGAATGTATGAGTGTTTATGTGTTTATGAATATGTACTTATTTGCTTGTTATTTCCCCTTATTTTTCGTTTTACTTTTTCTTTTCGTCGTCTACTAAAATAAGCTGAATAATCCCCTTTGGCACTAGAGCTGTAAAACGCTATTTGCCAATAAAGAATTTGTCATTGTCATTGTCTCTCTCTCTCTCTCTCTCTCTCTCTCTCTCTCGCTCTCTTTTCTCGTTTTTGTAGGAATTTGTTAACATTTACTCATTTCTCGGGGTTTTCTTCATACCTTTTCTTTAGACATTTTTCCCTTTCGAGGGCTGGAGAAAGCAATTGTTTGCTTACTCTAATGCTATCGGAAATAAGATCCATTTATTCATTCATTCATTTATCATTCATTTATTCCTTCCTTCCTTCATTCATTCATCCTCTCTCTCTCTCACTCACTCACTCTATCTCTCTCATTACCATATTCATATACATTATTGTCATGAATGTAGGTATCATGATTATGTACTTGAAAATGCTACTGTGCAATTGAGTGTATTTGAAATTCATGTATGTTTTTCTATAACCTTTTGTTATCTTGTGAACATTAATTTTTGATTTCATTTCTTTTTGCCCTGAGGGCTGGATGTAAAAAAGCATATACATGCTTATTCCACTTCCCTCATTAAAAAGATTCGTTCGTTCGTTCTCTCTCTCTCTCTCTCTCTCTCTCTCTCTCTCTCTCTCTCTCTTATTTCATTATCTGTTTCTTTCTCTGTCTCTCTGTTTGCCCCACTTAAAGTGAGACTGGAGCCTGTGATGATTCTGAGTGTCTCTATCTCTCTCTCTGTGTCTTTCTGTGTGTGTGTCTCTCTCTCTCCCCCTCTCCCCCCCTCTCTCTCTCACACACACACACACACACACACACACACACACACACACACACACACACACACACACACACACACACACACACACTTTCTCTCTCTCTCACTCTTTTTCTCTCCCATTTCACTATCTGTTTCTTTCTCTGTCTGTGTGTCTCTGTCCTCTCTCACAGTTTTTCTCCACCCGCACATCCGAGCATTGGCACCTTGTAGTCATTATGAGCAGCCAATTGAATGGGAGAGGCGTGAATGAGCTTTCCATTGATTCAGTTTTGTTAATTTCATTGGAGAAAAAAAGAAACAAAACAAGCAAATTACTTGCTCGCCAGTTTTTCAAACGTGCTGAGTGTTTGCACACAAACACACAAAGACACACAGACGCACCAACAGACGCACGCGAGCGCGCGCGCACACACACACACACACACACACACACACACACACACACACACACACACACACACACACACACACACACACACACACACACACACACACACACACACACACACACACACACACACACACACACACACACACTGCGCCATCAGGAAAGAAAGAAACAGGAACATGCACGCACACGCACCGATAAAAGACAAGCTGTAATGTTCTGTGACTTTACTTACTTCGCTGGTCATACTCTCACGTGACCTCGCTTACCTTGCTGCTGATATTCTCACGTGACTTTGCCGGCTTTGGTGCTTTGGTTCTGACGCCCACAATCAGGAAGAGATTGTATGACAATGATGTGCAGTGGAGCAGTCTGAGTTTAAATGCGGAACAAAATGATATTGTTTTGCTTTACTTCCTGCTTTCTGCAGATGAAGTTCCCTGTAATGCATTACTCTTTAGCATGGCCATATCGAAAGTAAAGGCCTTTTAGAAACGGCAACACCACCACCACAACAACAAGAACAACAACAACGCCAACAACGACAATAACAACGTAAAGAAACAAACAGAAATCGATCACAACTAAATGAAGGATTCAAGGCTCTCTGTCTTTGTCCACGTCTTTGTCTGTCTGTCTGTCTGCCATACTTTTCAACATAGGCACCCCACAGGGATGTGTTCTATCCCCATTGTTGTACTCACTAATCACACATGACTGTGCAACTCAAAATGAATGTAACACCATGGTCAAGTTTGCCGACGATACTACTATAGAAGGGCTGATTACGAACAATGATGACTCAAAATATAGGGAAGAAGTACTGGAACTTGTCAGCTGGTGTGATCAAAACAACTTAGAACTCAACGTATCAAAAACCAAAGAATTCATTTTAGATTTCAGGAATACCAGATGTGACCCCTTACTACTTGTCATTAAAGACAAATAAGTATAGATCATCAGCGACTTTAAATTTCTCGGACTGATCATTTCCAACGATTTGAAATGGGGGAAGAATACGAAAAAAAAAATTGTTAAGAAAGCACAACAGCGCCTGTACTTTCTTCGGCGCCTCAAAAAGTTCGGAATTAAAGAAAGAAATCATGGTTGATGGTTGATTTCTGCCGAGCAGTCATTGAAAGTGTGCTAACCTTCGCTA
>NC_134894.1:25223714-25236214 GCF_041734735.1 Babylonia areolata | reverse complement strand
GTGATATAAGTAGCAAAATGTTTAGTACAATATTAGATAATAGAATACAAGAATGGGTACAAGAAAATGACATTACCGGAGACCACCAAGCTGGCTTTAAGAAAGGATATTCAACAATAGATCATATGTTTGCTCTTTTGGCACTGGTACAAAAGCAATTTTCTAATAATCGTAAACTTTATGTAGCCTTCATTGATTTCGAGAAAGCCTTCGACTCCATAAACAGACATCTGCTATGGCCAATATTGTTGAAAAATGGTATAAGAGGTAAATTGTATAAGTGTATTCGAAGTATTTATGATACCGTAAAATGTAGAGTTAGATGTGGTGCACAGTTGACAAATTATATAGCCTGTACAGCTGGAGTAAAACAAGGTGATGTGTGCAGTCCAGTGTTGTTCTCCCTTTTCATAAATGAACTGGCCATTGATGTTATTAATAACGGAAGACATGGTGCCACTTTTTCTTTTGATGCATTTGAATTATTTATCTTGTTATTAGCAGATGACGTTGTACTTTTGTCAGAAACTATTGTTGGTCTACAGACTCAGCTGAATAACTTACAACGTGCAGCAAGTTCCCTTCAACTGAAAGTCAACATGTGTAAGAGTAATATCATCGACAGCCATGTTTATTCAAACTGAGTTTATTATTGTCATCCACGAGACATGCTGATATATGGAATCTGGCACTGTTTTTACACCAGGCATTTAAATTTCGGGATATCGTGACATCTTAAGATGCTGTACTTCATTGCAGCGTTAATGTAATATGTGTACTTATTATGATTGGTTATATATTTTCATTTTGTTTGTTATTACTTATATTGTCACTTACCCCTTCATAAGGGGCCTAGGCCTATTAATGAATAAATAATCTGAATCTGAATCTGTCTCTGTCTCAATCTCTGTCTCTGTCTCTGTATGTCTCTGTCTGTCTCTCTTCCCCAAAAATCTATCAACAATGTCACGAACAATTCTTTTAGCAGCCCGGTGTTAACTGGGTTAGTTTTGAGATATAAGAGGAAAGGGGTCGGGAATGGGAGTTGGTGAGGGGAGAGGGTGAAAGGGTGTGTGTGTGTGGAGGGAGGGGGGAGGGTGGGGGGGCAGCAGGGGGGAGGAGGGGGGGGGACTGGAACGATGCATGACAGAGTGAAGATTCTGATCCAATCAGTCGACAGTAAAATAGACCAACAAAATTAATGTGTCTGGTTCATCGACTTTTTTTTTATTATTACTTTTTTTTTTTATTATTATCTCAGGAGTGAAGAAACCCACACAGTGACTTTTCATGAAAGATGCAGCGAAAGAATGATTGTCCCTACACTGCTGTTAATTCACTCAGTACGGCCAGTCCTCTCTTCTCCTCTACACAGACCCCTCGGATGTCCAGTGGGTGTCTCAATGACCCAACCTTTAGCTTCCGTCATCAGAATTGTGGTATTCTTTGTCAACATTCACCTATTCAGTATAAGAGCCTTCCGTTTGCAATATTTTCATGATGGTAATTGGGGTGAAACGCTGTTAACATGGTCTCTTTCGCCGTTCGTACGGAGAGAGTTAATCGTTCGTGTTCTGTTTGTGTGGTGTACACAAAAAATTACCTTTTTGTTTTAGGGTTTGAAAAATGCCTTTCAGTTCGTTTTTTTGTTTTGTTTTTTTTTCTTGGTCTGTATACTGTTTTCTTTTTTCTTTTTTTTTTCATTTACTGTCCATCCTTGATTCCATTATAAATGTACTCCCTTTAGTTAAACAAATGCAGTCATCGGGAAAAGAAAGAGTGTAATTGTGAAAAAGAGACAATAAACAGATAAACGTTTATGTCTATCGTCTGGTTAATCGTTCTGTCAGTTTGTCGTTATCTGTGTCTCTGTTTGTCTGTTCGTTGTCTGCCTCTCTCTCTCTCTCTCTCTCTCTCTCTATATATATATATATATATATATATATATATATACGTGTGTGTGTGTGTGTGTGTGTGTGTGTGTGTGTATCCTTATCTATCTATATCTGTGTATATAATTATATATATATATATATATATATCCTTATCTATCTATATCTGTGTGTATATACATACATGTCTAGATAGATAGATAGATAATTATCTCTCTAATATTTATCTTCGTGCCTGGGTCTTTCTATTGTCTGTCGGTCTGTTTTTCTGTCTGTCTGTCTCGCTTTCATTTCATCACTATTTCCTTCATTTAAATATCACATCAGACATTGTTTGCATGAAGACGCTAGGGGCATTAGCTCACCGATACTTAGATCTTTATTTCTTGCCCCTCTCTCTGTTTGTCTGTTTGTCCCCCTCTCATTGTTTGTCTGTGTGTAGCGAAAGTATTAAGTATTGATTGCTTCAAGACAACCCTCACCTTAAAAACACATCGTTAGGAACGTATTTCCCACTCGTCTCATTCCCCTTCACCCGCCCCCCCCCCTCTCTCTCTCTCTCTGTCTCTCTCTGTATTTATCCCATATTTACATCCTATTCAACGGTGCAAAAAATACCTCCTTTGCTATCCAAACCTTTATGTCTCTTTTGTGGTGTGCAGAAACGCCATCTATTCTGTGAATCGTGGCAGTGTCGTATGTAATGCATTGCGTGGAAGTGGTGTGAAAGGAAAATTGTCCATGTCTTCTGGAGGTGTTTACCTCCATCGCTGAAATGTTCTCATCTCCGGTGTTTGCATGCGTGCGCTTGAAAGGTGTACGTTGAAATTACATCGAATGTCCAAATGGAGTGAAAGAGGATTGTTTCTTAAGACCCTATATGTTTTGTTGTTGTTGTTGGGACGATGTCTGCATATGACAGCACAAATGGAAAATATTATCGTCTGCTTTTGTTGGCTGAACAGAAAATGGTTTGGTCAATATTTAGCAATCTAACGATCTCACGGAATAAACAAATCAACAGGAAAAGAAACAAAATCAACCAAGTCACACCACTAAAAGCTAACCATTTCCTTTACCCCCTTCCATCCCCCTCACTCCCATATCTCTCCTTAGCAAAATTTAATAGTCAATTTCCGATTACCCGAGACAAAATGCAATGATGAAAGTCATAACCCAAATTTAAAATGAAATGTTTAGCATCTTGCACAACTTTCCAAAAAAAAAAAGTTGCCCCTTGTGACTATGGTAATCGTTTCTTCAATAAATACTACTTTTGTATTTGTATTTGTATTTCTTTTTATCACGACATATTTCTCTGTGTGAAATTCGGGCTGCTCTCCCCAGGGAGAGCACGTCGCTACACTACAGCGCCACCCATTTTTTTGTTGTACTTTTTCCTGCGTGCGGTTTTATTTGCTTTTCCTATCGAAGTGGATTTTTCTACAGAATTTTGCCAGGAACAATCCTTTTGTTGCCGTGGGTTCTTTTACGTGCGCTAAGTGCATGCTGCACACGGGACCTCAGTTTATCGTCTCATCCGAATGACTAAATTTTCGTTGTTTTGCTGTTCGTAGAAAGTCAAACAACATTTTTTTTTTTGTGAAAATGTATTAATTGGAAAAAAAAAAAATGTTGACTTAAATGACGGAACATGTGATTCCATCTAACCTGGTGTAAAGTAGAAAGGTAGTTAAAGGTCATGTGATACAACCACAAAACGAAATCAGTCACATATAGACTCTTTATAAATTCCAAAAAAAGGGAGTGAGGTACAGAGCATAATAGAAAGTTAAAGATGTTCACAGTAGAGTACACAGTCATGACTTCTAAGCCACAGCCAGTACAGTGGTGAGAAAGTTCACACGTCTGACTCCAGGACAAGAACTTATCTCGTGTTAATCTTGAGGCGGCGGCAACAGAGAAAGGGTATGGTTAGCAAAGTTTGCCAAAAGTTGTTTTTTTTGTGTGTGTGTGTGCTTGTTTGTTTTTGGTTTGTCTTTGTTTTTTGTTGTTGTTGTTTTTTGTCGTTGTTGTTGTTGTTGTTTTTTGCTTTTTGTTTTTTACTTACAGTGGAAAGTGTCATTAGTTCTAAACATTATTTTCAGCTGCCTTCATCATTCGTTTCCTGCATCATTCAGTCAGGTTTCAGTCACGCAACACACACACACACACACACACACACACACACACACACACACACACACACACACACACACACACACACACTCATACAGACGTGTAACATTTTACGTGTATGACCGTTTTTTTGTGTTTGATTATCCCGCCATGTAGGCAGCCATACCCCGTTTTAGGGGGTGTTCACGCTGGGTATGTTCTTGTTTCCATTGCCCACCAAACGCTCACATGGATCACAGGATCTTTAACGTGCGTATTTCACCTTCTGTGTGCACTAGCAGGTCTGCACATATGTTGACCTGGGAGATCGGAGAAAAAAATCTGCACCATTTACCCACCAGGCGCCCTTACCGAGATTCGAACCAGGGAACCTCAGATTGAAAGTTCAACGCTTTAACCACTCGGCCATTGACAGTACGCTGGAACATCGACATAGTGGAGTGGCGGCCAAGTGGTGATGCGCCCGACTAGGAAATGGGTGTTCGTCGGTTCAAGTCCCGCGGCGACCGGTGTTTTTTTCCCTCCCACCTACCCACCCCTCTCCACCAAACCAACAGTGCTGGTCTGGATGCCAGTCTTTCGGATGAGACGACGATATACCGAGGTCCAGTATGCAGCATGTAGTCAACGCACGTAAAAGTACTCACGGGGAGAATGTGGTTGTCCCTGGGAAAAAAATTATATAGAAAATTCCCTTTTCATTACAAAACAAATACACTGACAGGAGAAAGAAAAAAAGTTGTTGATTTTTTAGAACATGTTACTGCATTGTGGCGACGCGCGTGACCCATGTAAAACAGCCCACACACGAATATTTTGTGACAAAACGCAACAAGACACGATGCAATGCAGTACCCTTTTCCCGTAAAACTTATACCGTTAACATATGAAAACCATGCTTTCTTGGGCACGACTATCTGATTCAATTAAGAAATGCACGGTATACAACAGGTACCTGGAGTCACAAATAACAACAGTTTGCCTGGGGATCTTACAGCCTACAGAAGTAATATTCTGGAATAATGACACATTTGGTGAACATTTGAACCCGTTGACACACCATACAACCCATACTTTTTTCTCCACCTCCATCACCACCACCACCACCACTACCACCTCTGCCTCTGACCTAACGCGCAAACTCATTACTTTTCCGAACGTGGGACTTGTGAACTTTTCATCATAAGAGGCTGGGGTTCTCAGGACATGGCTATGGACATTTTAGCATCTTTCAGATGTTGATGAACGTCTGCGTGTACTTTGTTTTTAACCTCCCGTTTTTGCTTTTGGCAGAAGGTATTTGTGGCAGGAAACAGCTAATTTTCGCTTTTAATCAACAGCACTTTCCTCCACTTACAAGAACGTTGTTTTCTTTGGAACAAGAACGTTGTAAGGAAGGAGCGCGACTCTGTCGCTGACCCGAGACTCAAAGTTTGCTCTGTCAGTTTCAATCAGGGAAGGGTGTGTCAGTTATTCGTTTTCGCTTTGAATTAATTTTGCTGACGGGTATTTTAAGTGAGCCGAAAGATAATTTTCTGTTTTGGTTGAAGCAGACAATTAAGTATTTTGAATGGAATTGAACTGAAAAAAAGCCTTTCTTTGCTTTCTTTTTTTTTGAAAATAATGTTTTGTTGGGTGTGTTTTTTTGTTTTTGTTTTGTTTGGGTGTTTTTTGTTTTGTTTTTGTTTTTTTTGTTTTGGCCGTTATTGTTTTCTTTCTATTCTAGTTTTTCTTTTTGAACCAATTTCCTCTCTGCGTTTATCCTTTATAGAAGTATTCTCCTACTTTGCCCCACATGTTTACAACGTGAAATAAGCATTCTAGGCAGCTGTACTGCTGAAGCTGTGGAATTGTAGATCTCTGAGCATGCTGTCCGGTATTTTTACTTCATTGATCGATTGATTGATTAATTGATTGGTTAATTGCTTGCTTTTTTTGTTGGTTATGTTCTTTTTCCGCAAAACTTTATGTTCTTTTTCCGCAAAACCATTGTTGTTGTTGTTTATTGTTTGTGTGACCAAGCGCTATGCTTGCTCCAATATTTGCCTCACGCGTATTAGCTTGCCTTACGCACAAGCTGTATTAGCAGACGACGTTTTTCCCTCGCGGTTTTACAACCTGCAGGTGAGGAATGTAATGACGTGGCTGTCATTTTCATATGTTGCATTTCTGTCACACTACGACACACAGTGAATGCTGCATGTCAAGAAATTTCTTTAGGATCATTTCGCTAGTTTTTTTGTTTCAGTTTCAGTTTCAGTAGCTCAAGGAGGCGTCACTGCGTTCGGACAAATCCATATACGCTACACCACATCTGCCAAGCAGATGCCTGACCAGCAGCGTAACCCAACGCGCTTAGTCAGGCCTTGAGAAAAAAAAAAGAAAAAAAGCTTACATAAATAAATAAATAAATAATAATTATGATATAAAAAAGGTAGTAGTAATGAAAATAATAATAATAAATTATAATAATAATAATAATAATAATAATAATAATAATAATAATAATAATAATAATAATAATAAATTAATAAAAAATTAAATAAATAAGACAACAATGATGATAAATAAGCAAATAAATGTAAAACACGAAGACACACATTCACACATACAACCACACATGCATAACAGATATGCACCAAACACGCATTTTCACAGATATGAAAGCACAGTCAAATACATATAAACGTACATGATCTCCAACACACACACACACACACACACACACACACACACACACACACACCATACATTACACTGCACCTCCTCCTGATTTGTACAAATGTGTAATAGGAATATATTTTATCTTTAAAGGGCTTACTTTTCCTGTATGACCATTGCAGGCAACTGGACTGTAAGCAAGAGAAAAAAAATCGATAGAGTTCACGGTAATAAACATAAGCAAAGGATAAGCAAAGGATATCACATTGTACGTATTTTAAGATTGCCCCTGTCCCTAAGTATGTACGTAGCGTTAGTTTCGTGACTTTTTTAGACCCGCATAGCCCACAGGGAGTTTGGGTCAGCACAGAGCTGTTTTGGGACTGTCTCAATATTCAGGGATGTGTTTGCACATAGTGCTTTTTTACTGTTCCATTTCATAGGGAGTTTGGGTCAGTACACAGTGGTTTTGGGACTGTCTCAATCTCCAGGGATGTGTTTGCACATAGTGCTTTTTTACTGTTCCATTTCATAGGGAGTTTGGGCCAGTACACAGTGGTTTTGGGGCTGTCTCAATATCTAGGGATGTGTTTGCACATAGTGCTTTTGCACTGTTCCATTTTATAGGGAGTTTGGGTCAGTACACAGTGGTTTGGGGGCTGTCTCAATATCTAGGGATGTGTTTGCACATAGTGCTTTTGGACTGTTCCATTTTATAGGGAGTTTGGGTCAGCACACAGTGGTTTTGGGGCTGTCTCAATCTCTAGGGATGTGTTTGCACATAGTGCTTTTGGACTGTTCCATTTTATAGGGAGTTTGGGTCAGCACACAGTCGTTTTGGGACTGTCTCAATCTCTAGTGGTGTGTTTGCACAGTGTGCTTTTGGACTGTTCCATTTCATAGGGAGGTAGGGTCAGCAGTAAGTGTTTTTGGAGTGTTCCAGCCTGTAAGAATGTAGGGATAGCATAGACTGCTTTTGGACTCTCCCAGTCCACGGGGACGTAGGTTTAGCGCAGAATGCTTTTTATCAAACTGTCCGAATCAAGGGAAGGAAGGGTCAGTTCTGGACTGTTTCAAACCAAGGGGAGATATGGTTGGTACGTAGTGATTGTTAGGCTATTCCCGTCCTTAAAGAAGTTGGGATAGCACTGAGTGCTTTCAGAGTACCCTTGTGCAAAGGGACGTCGAGTTAGACCAGAGCGCCCTTGGACTGTTCCATTCCATGGGGAGGTAGAGCCAGCACAGACTTTAGACTCTCCCAGTCCATAGGGGTGTCAGGTTAGTGCAGAGAGCTTTTAGGCTCACCTGTTCCACGGGGAGGTACGATTAGTAGGCATACCTTGCGGTCTTCGGACTCTCTCAGTTCATGGGGAGTCAGAGTTAGAGTGTTCTTAGAGTCTCTCGATCCATAGGGATGTAGAGATAGTGCAGAGTGCTTTTATGGGGAGGGGCTGGGGGAGAGGGCGCGGGGGGGGGGGGGGGGGGGCGGGGGGGGGGGGGGGGGGGTCTGATTGTCACAAATTAGTTTCAGTATCTCTTCTCCCCAATGGGTCTAGTTCATCATTAGAGCGTATGGTTAATACTGTTATTTTTCGTCCACTGCTCCAGTCTGTTGGGAGACGGGGTCAACAGCGTATTGTTGTCAGTGTGTCTGTGAGGGGGTGGGGGGTGGGAGGGGGGTGGGTGGGGGGATTGGGGTTGGGGAAATCCCAGACAGAGTCTAGAGTCTAGTCTTCCAGTCCGTGAATAATCATGTAAGCTGAGCTGAGAATGGCTCTCGTCCCTTTTGTGTGTGTGTGTGTGTGTGTGTGTGTGTGTGTGTGTGTGTGTGTGTGTGTGTGTGTGTGTGTGTGTCCCGGTCTGCGCCTCTCTCTTTCTGTCTCTCTCTTTCTCTCTTTCTTTCGCTCTCTTTCTCATTCACCTCACCCTTTTCATTCCACTACCCCCGACCCTCTCCCAGAATAAGTCTCTCGAGGACACAACGCACAGCAGCTTTAAAAAAAATGCATTAAATCTGGAGAGTAAAGAAACATAACAGCATATAACTAATACGTCTTCCATTTGCCTTTGATTATTTCTTGATAATTGATAATAGAAAAAAAAATCATTCTGTATCACTCAATAAAAAAAAGAATCATTTAAAAAAGACATGTTGTATGTACTGAGCATTTTCCTGCACCATAATCTCTGTCTCTCTGTTTCTCCCTTTCTCTGTACCGCACTTTCTCTGTCTCTCAGTATCTTTTTCTTTGTTACTCCCCCTCTCTCTCTCTATCTCTCTCCCTGTCCCTGTTTGTCTCTCTCTCTCGGTCTCTGTATCTCCATCTGCACTGTGATGGCCCACCTGTAGAGTGGAGGACAGCACTGTGATAGGCCACCTGTAGAGTGGAGGACAGCACTATTGGGCCACCTGTAGAGTGGAGGACAGCACTGTGATGGGCCACCTGTAGAGTGGAGGACAGCACTATTGGGCCACCTGTAGAGTGGAGGACAGCACTGTGATGGGCCACCTGTAGAGTGGAGGACAGCACTGTGATGGCCCACCTGTAGAGTGGAGGACAGCACTGTGATGGGCCACCTGTAGAGTGGAGGACAGCACTGTGATGGCCCACCTGTAGAGTGGAGGACAGCACTGTGATAGGCCACCTGTAGAGTGGAGGACAGCACTGTGATGGCCCACCTGTAGAGTGGAGGACAGCACTGTGATGGGCCACCTGTAGAGTGGAGGACAGCACTGTGATAGGCCACCCGTAGAGTGGAGGACAGCACTGTGATGGGCCACCTGTAGAGTGGAGGACAGCACTGTGATGGCCCACCTGTAGAGTGGAGGACAGCACTGTGATGGGCCACCTGTAGAGTGGAGGACAGCACTGTGATAGGCCACCTGTAGAGTGGAGGACAGCACTGTGATGGGCCACCTGTAGAGTGGAGGACAGCACTGTGATGGCCCACCTGTAGAGTGGTGGAGGACAGCACTGTGATAGGCCACCTGTAGAGTGGAGGACAGCACTGTGATGGGCCACCTGTAGAGTGGAGGACAGCACTGTGATGGGCCACCTGTAGAGTGGAAGACAGCACTATTGGGCCACCTGTAGAGTGGAGGACAGCACTGTGATGGGCCACCTGTAGAGTGGAGGACAGCACTGTGATGGGCCACCTGTAGAGTGGAGGACAGCACTGTGATGGGCCACCTGTAGAGTGGAGAACAGCACTGTGATGGGCCACCTGTAGAGTGGAGGACAGCACTGTGATGGGCCACCTGTAGAGTGGAGGACAGCAGTGTGATGGGCCACCTGTAGAGTGGAGGACAGCACTGTGATGGCCCACCTGTAGAGTGGAGGACAGCACTGTGATAGGCCACCTGTAGAGTGGAGGACAGCACTGTGATGGGCCACCTGTAGAGTGGAGGACAGCACTGTGATGGGCCACACACACACACACACACACACCGCACGCACGCATACATGTACGCACGCACGCACGGACAAACACACACACACACACACACACACACACACACACACACACACACACGACACAACACAACGCAACATAACACAACGCAACATAACGCAACACAGCACGATATTGTTTTCACTTTTGTGACTTCGAATAAAACCTGAACGTTTTTTTTTTCTTTCTTCTTCTATAGTTAAGAGTTAAATCGCTTGCAACTACGAGTTTAAGATGCATCCATATGATCCGGCACTTTGCAACTGATCGCCATTACCCATGTACTTACTTAATCAACCTACTTACTTAATCTTCTTCGCTCCGGCTGGAACGTAAAGCGGCAACAAATCTTTCCCTGTCATTTCGGTCTTGAGCGAACCAATTGACCTCGTTCCGTGAAGGTGATTTAGCTTCTCCTTTGATACTTCCGTCATGTTTTCGTAAGAATAACCGATCGTTTAGTATTGTGTGTTTTTTTTGTTGTTTTTTTGGTAGCGCGATTTTAAAAGAGAAAAGAAAGAAAAGGAAAAAAAAAAAGTCAGTCATCCTATGACCTTAATTAGTTAAACTTCATAGCATCGAGGGCATTGGAACTGGCCTGCCCACTCCCTCCCCCAACACACACACACACACACCCTGCCAACCGGTTATTCAACCTCGACTCCACCCCCCAACCCACCTCACCCCTCACTGTACTCCTTCCACCCCCCCTCCCCCCCTCAGGGCAAACACCACAGAAGGCAGCTGACAATGAGAAGTCATCCCCGTGGACAAGGCGTCACAGCCAGTTGTCACTGGCATCCCTCACAGTAGTATTAATAGCATAGCAGCAATAGCATCGGCCGCATCTGTAGCGACACGACTACGGCAGTAGTAGTGGGAGGAAGAGGAAAAAAAAGGGGGGGGGGAGAAGTGGGGGGGGGGGCGCAGCAGCAGCAATAGTAGTAGTAGTAGTTGTTGTGGTAGTAGTATTAGTAGTAGCATGGTTTTCGTCAGTTTTGTAGTGTGGTGGTGGTAGTAGCAGTAGCAGCATGGTTTTCGTCAGTTTTGTAGTTGTGGTAGTAGTAGTAGCATGGTTTTCGTCAGTTTTGTAGTTGTGGTAGTAGTAGTAGCATGGGTTTCGTTAGTTTTGTAGTTGTGGTAGTAGAAGTACTAGTAGCATGGTTTTCGTCAGTTTTGTAGTTGTGGTGGTGGTAGTAGCAGTAGTAGCATGGTTTTCGTCAGTTTTGTAGTTGTGGTAGTAGTAGTAGCATGGTTTTCGTCAGTTTTGTAGTTGTGGTAGTAGTAGTAGTAGCATGGTTTTTGTCAGTTTTGTAGTAGTAGTAGTAGTAGTAGTAGTAGCAGCAGCAGCATGGTTTTCGTCAGTTTTGTAGTTGTGGTAGTAGTAGTAGTAGCAGCATGGTTTTCGTCAGTTTTGTAGTTGTGGTAGTAGTAGTAGCATGGTTTTCGTTAGTTTTGTAGTTGTGGTAGTAGAAGTAGTAGTAGCATGGTTTTCGTCAGTTTTGTAGTAGTAGTAGTCGTAGTAGTAGCAGCAGCAGCAGCAGCATGGTTTTCGTCATTTTGTTGTAGTAGTAGTAGTAGTAGCATGGTTTTTTGTCATTTTTGTAGTAGTAGTAGTAGTAGTAGTAGTAGTAGTAGCAGCATGGTTTTCGTCAGTTTTGAGTGCCTTGGGGGTCAGGCCATCCTCTTTTTGTTTGCAATATTCCATTTTCAGTGGCTTTTTTTAGCTCCGCGTTCTTGACAGAAACATGATGCGCTATGTCTGAAACACCTGTCTGCGTTTGCAGTATTTAGTGTTTTATTACTGAAGTGAATCGTCACACTGTCTACCATTCTTCATCTTTTTCTTCTTGTTTTCTCTCTATAAAATAATAACTATATGTTGCTGTTTTTTGTTTTGTTTTTGTTTTTTTGTTGTTTTTTTTGTTTTGCTTTCGTGTGAAAGCAGTGGTTTTTTTATGACAGTGAATTTCAAAACCTATGTCACCAGACATTCAAGAAAGTGAATGAATACTTTGACGTTTCACGAGAATTTCGTACAGATAGTCTTTTGGAAGAAGAGAGAGAGAGAGAGAGAGAGAGAGATCAGCGCACGTGCGCGCGCTCATTATTTATGTCCAGCCGAATGTTTTGACATGGCTCGCTGACAACATCTCGAGCAGCAGAAAACACACACACACACACACACACAAGTTCCAAGTTTTGATTATCCGTTCACTCCTATTGGAGTATGGAGACTGCAAAATAATATTTTCATGCCCAGAACAAACATTTCCAAATACACAACAATGTCACATAAAAGTTGAGAAAAAACAAATGTCTTTTAACTCCAAAAGTGTAGCTAGGCAACATTTG
>NC_134894.1:25216214-25218714 GCF_041734735.1 Babylonia areolata | reverse complement strand
TTGATAACATACTGGGCGTACATGACTGTTTCATGACACTGTTGAGTACACTTGCTCTCAATTGCCTTCAGTTCGTACAAGCATTGTTATTCAACCGCTGAGCACGGAATCTATGCTCACACGCAAAAGAAATTAAGATTTCACACGAAAGCTAAGTTCATTTTCGCTGATCCAGTTATAAAAAAACCCAACAACTGAAAAGCTGGGATGGGGAGGAGAAGGGGGTCTGTGTGTGTGTGTGTGTGTGTGTGTGTGTGTGTGTGTGTGTGTGTGTGTGTGTGTGTGTGCTGAACGTACAAGCTTTAACATTCCTTACAACAGTTTAGCTGAGCTTTTAAGTGAAGAGGCATAAAAAAAGGTGCGGTTGTTAGTAAAGTCAGCACGCCACAACAACAAGAAGAAGAACAAGATGTTGGAGAAGCAAAGGAAGAGCCTCAGTACCCAGGAAGACAGCAGTGCTGAGAGAAGACTGACAACCACACCATTATTTATGCGTTTCCTGTGGAAAACTCAGCTGAACCTTTGTTTGGATTGTTCCACCTTGGCCCCACCACCTCTACCCCCTCACTCTCTTACATCGTCATTTTTTCTTTGCTTTTTGTTTGTTTTTGTTTTTTTGTTTTTGTTTCTTGTTGTTTACTGGATCAACAAAACAAAAGTAACGATGTGAGTCAAATCTGCATTGTCTTTGCATACGAGCTTGAACACTTGTGCTCAACGGTTGAGAAATATGTGCCCTGGAAACATGTGTCTTTTCATCGCAATACCCACACAAACTGACATTTTAGGATGAACTGGGTGATTTCGTTTTGTGAAGACAACCCTCACACCGTGATGACTTATGTTCGATTGCCTTTGAGTGTCAAAAGACTGAGTTTCGTCATGCAGAGTGAATGCGAAGACAATGGACAACGTTGAAAACTGGAAACAGAGTTTCGTCATGCAGAGTGAATGCGAAGACAATGGACAACGTTGAACACTGGAAACAGAGTTTCGTCATGCAGAGTGAATGCGAAGACAATGGACAACGTTGAACACTGGAAACAGAGTTTCGTCATGCAGAGTGAATGCGAAGACAATGGACAACGTTGAACACTGGAAACAGACAGTTTCGTCATGCAGAGTGAAGGCAATGAACCAAGTTCAACACTGGAAACAAAAGAAACCAAAAGCAAAACCAAGAGGAATATTAATTTGTAATGAAAGGAAATTATATTTTGACAATCGTGTCATCAGCAATGCGCATTATGATTACGAACACAGAAGTGAGCAAACTCAGAATCATCACTCTTGATTGACACATACATGATTCACAAACAGGTCAGAACCACTTGGTAATTAACACAGGTTCCTTCTTGTGGCTTTCTTCGTGGTAAAATGAAACAGAGTTAGCAACAAAGGGCTGTGCTTGCAGTCAATGTTATGAGCAATTACTTATTACTGGAGGCGCCATTTTTTAACTTGTGCACTACCATTTTCAGCTGTTGTTTTTAAACGAGTGAATAACTGTAAGGTTTTCGCTAAAACATCGATTTTTCCGAACGCATTCTATAAGCAGTTCATGGTGGACGTGTGATAGAAACAGCCGTTTGTGTGTTCAGTGAGAGAGCAGTGGTAGATTTTGTGCAGCCTGCATAGTTTGATTTTAAACATGTTACGAAAACGTGCCTGCTTTTATAAAGAGCTCTAGAACTTTTTGTGTGTGTGTGAAGTCTTTAAAAAAACACCCGAAGACAACAAAATACACCAGCCGAAGAACGAGCATGCAAGGTTTCTGATCCTTTGAGAGATGGATTTCATCTTACTGACCTGTACAGGGTATAATTATGATAGTCAGTCGTGTCCGACTATGACCATCAGAACAGCAGAAGAGGCAACTGCTGTTCCGACTATTTGGGCTAGAATTTGATTATAGTGGAGAGTGTCTTGCCCAAGTTACATCCCCACTCTCTCGGCCAAGAGGGTTTTAGGACAGTCGGCGTTGGGATGGTTCCCAAAGGCTAACTAACCCACACGGTTGCAGCACTAAGAGCCAGTACAATTTTGCTTCCTAGTTTGAGAGCCATAGTCCTTCACAAAAGACTAAGCTGTAAATGATTTCCCATTGACTGGAGAAACCATTGATAATACAGCTCTCACTTTGCCGTTAGCCCAAATGTAAAACTTATGTCAATCTGTGATATAAGCCGAGACAGGGCAAACCATTGCCAAACGAGAGAAAAGAGTTGGCTCCAAATCAGAAGTATCCACTCGCTCAGATTTGTTACTTTACCACCATAGTGTGCGAAACGTGATGAAGTCTAGTGTGGCTTCATTTTCTTTGTCCACAACGTTTTGAAGAAGATACAATGAATTTTTTTTTCTGATCGCAAACTTTCTTTGAGGATAAATGAAATCTTATTCTGGTTCTTCGCACGTGCACGCACACATGCACGCACGCACATGCGCACACATGCACGCACGCACATGCGCACACGTAGCACATAAACGTGCATACAAC
>NC_134894.1:25203714-25211214 GCF_041734735.1 Babylonia areolata | reverse complement strand
CCAACTCTGGTGTTTCATGGATTCAGCCGCCCGTTTTTGGTTTTGAAAACAACCCCCTTCCCTCCCCCATTCAAGGCATAAACGTGTGTGTGGATAAGAGTAGACGTAGAATAATAGTAGAAAGAATAAAAAAAACGTCTTTTGAAAATGGACGTAAACGTACGCACACGCACGCACACACACACACACACACACACACACACACACACACACACACACACACACACACACACGTGCGCGCGCATGCACCTCTATCTGTCTGCCTGTCTATCTCTCCCTTCGTTTGTCTCTCTCTGTTCCCTTCTGTCTGTCGAGTGGAACATAATCAATCTGTAACCATTTCGTTTTCTTATGAATATGTTTTTATTTTATTTTATTTTATTTTTGTTTGTTTGTTGTTGTTTTTTGTTGTTGTTTTTTTAGATAGAGATAGATAGATAGATAGATAGATAGAGAGAGAGAGAGAGAGAGAGAGAGAGAGAGAGAGAGAGAGAGAGAGAGAGAGAGAGGAGTCCTCACTGATAAGTTTGATATTATGCATTATCAGATTATCAGTATTCATGGGTCTGTCTTTTGTTTGTTTGTTTGTTTTTGTTTTGCTTTTTTAACACACTTTCTGAATCAGAGAATTTGGTGACTTTTTGTCCCGTTGTGTGGAGCACATAACCACAAGTTATTTGCACGTGAAGTCACTGTTTCGTTTCTGTCTGGTCATGCCAAATCTGTCTGCCCATAATATATTTTTAAAACTTAAGAAATCTGTTTTTGAAAAAAAATAAGTTACTGTTCAAATGGTATATCTTATGACGGTTGAGCAACCACACAAATAAAACATATATCTTTGTGTGTATGTATGTATCTATGTATGTATGTATAAGAGGTGAAAAGTTAAACATCCTTTCGCATTTGAAGGCCACCAGGACAGTCAATTCATAATGTACGCACTATCTATAGCCCGGCATGGAAAGTCAATTCTCTGCAATCTGCCGTTTATAATTGTTCCACCCCCAACAAGTTGAGGAACCCATTCACCGCGGACTAAGTTGCCTCTCCCAAAGACACAACACCATGCCTTCTTCTTCTTCTGCGTTCACTCGTATGCACACGAGTGGGCTTTTACGTGTATGACCGTTTTTACCCCGCCATGTAGGCAGCCATACTCCGTTTTCGGGGGTGTGCATGCTGGGTATGTTGTTGTTTCCATAACCCACCGAACGCTGACATGGATTACAAGGTCTTTAACGTGCGTATTTGATCTTCTGCTTGCATCTACACACGAAGGGGGTTCAGGCACTAGCAGGTCTGCACATATGTTGACCTGGGAGATCGTGAAAATCTCCACCCTTTACCCACCAGGCGCCGTCACCGTGATTCGAACCCGGGACCCTCAGATTGACAGTCCAACGCTTTAACCACTCGGCTATTGCGCCCGTCACAACAGCATGCCGAAATGGGGCTTCGAACCGTAATCACTGGTGAACACTGGATCACAAGTCTAACAACGCCTTACCCAGTGTGCCACGGTGTCTCCGACATGAGTGAAACAAAGTAATGAGAGACAGAAGCACTATTTACTATTTATGCTCATCATTCACACGCATGCATAAGAACAGGAACAGCTCACAAGAACGAATTCAAGCAAGTTTAAACATTAAAGGAGCTTTTTGCACATGGGTACAAATAGTACAGGTGAAAAAATAAAGTTGAAAACAGGAACACATACACAAAAAAGAGGGTGTGTGTGTGGGGGTGGGGGGGGGGGGGGGTTAGAAAGGAATTTGGTGAGGTTATTTTTAGGGTTGACGTGAAAGAGTTGAATCGGCTAGAGAAGAAGGGGCAGAGAGCTCGTTTGCTCTATGTATAGTATCCAATAGAGAGGCACAGAGGGACCAGAGACACTGAGAAAGCGTGTGGGCATTTGGTACTCCGTCGACTCCTTTTTTTTTTTTTTTTTTTTTTTAGGAGGAGGAGGAGGAGGGGTGGGGGTGCAAATTCGGGTGGGTGGGTGGAATTCCCTGCTTTGCCTGGTGAAAATTGGTGGAGTCCTTGCGCAGGGCGTGTCTGACCCTCCCCCCCCCCCCCCCACCCACCCCCTTTTTTTTTTTTTTTTTTAATTTTCAGCCTTCTTCTGGACTGCCTCCATGGGCATAATTATCGGGGCTCCCAAAAAGATGAGGACCACTTGGAAATGTGCACACGTTTCTTCTTCTTGATTGCGCATGGTGAAATTATGCTGACTTTCCGGTAAACAGCGGTGAGTGCTGCCAGTGTAATGAGCATCACTCCTAACTGGAGGTGTGTTCTTGCAGGAGGGTTTCCATTCTATGCAACAGGAAACCGCAGCTGCCGCTTATAAACCGGTGATTAACTGTAAATTTGGCAAAAAAACAAACCAACAAAAAACAAAACAAAACCAAAAAACAAAAAAAGACAAAAAACAACAACCAAAAAACAAAACAAAAAAACACACCAAAAAACAAAACAAAACAAAAAAAACCTGGTTGTTTCTCAAATGCATTATATTGAAGCTGTTCGTTTTGCACAAGCATCAGAAACATCCGACAGTGTATTTAATGAGAGGTCAGTGGCAGGTTACCTTCCCTTTACATGTATTATTAAACCATCTCTGCGTGAAACATACACGGGTTTGTTTTTGTTTTGTTTTGTTTTTGTGCGTGTGGAGTGGTCCTTAACTTTTTGGGAGGTCTGTAGTTCCTGGTCTGGCACTGCAGCCTGATGCTGAACCGTCCCACGTAGAAGGATCAGGTGGTGATTGTCGGTTTGTCTGTCTGTCTGTCTGTCTGCCTGTCTGTCTGTTATCGAACGCTGGGCACACCCCCGTGGTGCTCATCGCTTTTTCGTCTCTTCGCGAGGAGTGAAGAAAAAAAAAGGAAAAGGGGGAGGGGGGAAAGGGATGGAAGTCTGAAAGTTAGTGGTGATGTAATGAACTGAATAAGAGTAAACTGGCCTGAGTGTGTAATGGTGTGCGTGCGTGTGTGTGTGTGTGTGTGTGTGTGTGTGTGTGTGTGTGTGTGTGTGTGTGTGTTGTCACCGTGATGAATTTTCTTGGGAAATGGAATTTCCAAGTAGTGGGGATTGTGGAATTGACCTGGACTTTTTTTTAATGTTCGTAACTGGACGTGGTGCAAAGTTTCTGAACTCGAGCCTTGGGACTTTCTTTGTTAGATTTAGACTGTTTTATTTGTGGAGTCGATCCACCGTGGAAAGTTAGTATGCTAGGAAATAGCCCACTTCTGCACGTTTTGGCACTGAGTAGATTAGATCTTTAAATGATTTGTTAAGTTGTTTCAGTAACTTTGCTTGTACTAACCTTGTGAGCCATCTATATTTGAATATATGTCGATAGGATATTCGGTTGTCTCATGTTCTGTACCAGACTTGAAATAACTTTGGTCTCGTTTGGCTACGTTTTGCAAAAGTTTGGAGTAAATGCAAAACCTCCGTGCATAAAATTTTGTAAATCATAATATGGCCTTTTTTTTTTTTTTTTTTTTTAATATATTGATGCCCGTCGCATTGTGCTTGATATTGGAAATGTGTATGGGTGTGTGTGCGTGTGTATGCGCACACGCGCACGTGTATGCCCGTGAGTGTGTACGTGAACGTGTGTGTGTCGGGTGATAAGTGTGTGTGTGTGTGTGTGTGTGTGTGTGTGTGTGTGTGTGTGTGTGTGTGTATGTCACATACAAAAGAGTAAAAGTATACATATCATAACTTTAGCATACCATGTGGATATTCTTAATGCATGTGCATATATACTTTAGTGAACAAACTGTATAATATGCGAATGCGTAAGTGTGCATTTTAAATCAGATACATGTGCGTCAATGGCAACTTGAAATGACTTGAGAAACCTTTAATTTTGACTTTACACTGGCTGTAGTTATGTACGGGGCTAAAGCGGAGATGACTCTCAACTATTTGTACATGAATCTTTCAAAAAATTGAGACCTGTTGGTGCAATTTCTGAAGTTTGAATGTTTATAGACAATGCTCAGCTATCTGTACAGGATGCTGCAGCTGGAAAACTAAAGGAAAAATCCTCCTTTAACTTGGTTTCGGATTCCCCCCCTCCCCCTTCCAGCGCATATAAGTGCACTCCTGTGACATACAGTGATACATATATTATATTATCGAATCAATTGACACATTGACACTGGTGCAACGGCTGTAAATGGAATGTCCATGGATAAGTCCCCATATTATTTTATGATGGAAAAGGCTATGTATGATTTTGACATATTTTGGTCGTATATACGTGTGTGTATGCGTATGTGCATGAACGCGCGCGCGCGTGTGTGTAAGCATGTTTGTGCATGGTATGTGTGTGCGTGTGTGTTTGTGTGCGTGTGTTTGTAAGCATGCGTGTGTGTATGCATATGCATATGTTTATGTATGTGTGTTTGTGTGGAGACATGACAGTGTTATGCATCATAACCTTGCAAATGGTTTAATGTATAGCTATTGTAACCCGGAAATAGCATAACACATCGCCTTGTCACAAACTGGACATTTTCGAAATCATACCTGGATCCTGGAATGTGTGCTGTTACGAATGTAAACCATCCCTTGCACGTGCGCCCACAGTCGTTCATGAAAGGGCATGCAAGCGTGCTTACATGTGTGTGTGTGTGTGTGTGTGTGTGTGTGTGTGTGTGTGCGTGCGTGCGTGCGTGTATGTGTGTGTGTGTGTGTGTATGTGTATGTGTGTGTGTGTGAGAAAGAGAGAGAGGGAAGGCGTGTTTGATTTACTGTGAACAGTTAACTGGAACACAACGTTTTCTGTAAGACTGTGCAGAAGAGATGAGAATATGCATTTTTTTCAGTATATTCATGTGTTAAACATATTAATGAATCTGAACACTTTCACTTTTTTTTTCAGTTAAAATGCTGTGTGATCACAACTTGGCTTGAGGGAGATCCATATCATGCTTGTGCTCATCTGTCGCTGAGCTATTTTTTTGTTTGTTTACTTGATTTGTCTTTATATTGCATATTGCTGAAATTGTCCACTTTATCTTCATTCTTACTAGATATTAAAAATAGCTTAATATGTATGCACTTTCTTACGATATCTTCTTCACCCTTAGAGAGATTACATTCCAAATGAACACAATCCAATGCCCTGTTTTCCTGTTCTCCATTCTGCAGAGTGTTGTCACCTAATGGCTGTTGACATCAGTGTCTACAGGGCCAGGGTTGGTTTCTTCTATTCCGTTGCTAGGGCCTCGAGTTGCATTGTACTCACCGATATACGAATGGTATTTCCGTGTATGATTTTAACATGTTTTAAGAATCAAAATCGTGTAAGTTTAGCTATTTTTGTGCACCTTTTTTGTTGATACATATACTTTAATCATTAATAGAGAAGCCTATATCAAATGTATGAACAGAACCAGTGGTAAAGACTGTAACAGTTGTGACATTGCAAGATACATAGTTTTCTTCTTCTTCATGTTTTTGATACTAGCAGGTGACATTGAACTTAACCCAGGACCAGCTGTAGGTGGAGAGCTCCGTGCCATACATATCAATGTTCAAAGTCTGAGAAATAAGATTGACATTCTAGACGTGGAATTAAGCAATTGTGACGTGATTACTGTTTCCGAAACATGGCTTTCGGATACCGTTTGTAACAACGACATACTACTGACTAATTTTCACCCACCTTTCAGACGTGACCGGCCAAATGACCCTCACGGTGGTGTTGCAATTTATGTAAAACATTCTCTATATTGTAAAGTACGCCACGACCTCTCAGTACCTGACTTAGAAGCTGTATGGATAGAAACAAAACTTGATCAGACAAGTTTACTTATTGGGTCTTTTTATCGTCCTCCTAATTCACCAGTAAATTATTGGCAATTAATTAGTGATAGTATTAATAAAGCAAACAGTACGTCAAGTAAGTTCGTAATATTTGGAGATTTTAATACTGACTTCTTGAACAGACCATCACAGCACTTCCTTGACATATTAAACCTATATGACTTGCATTAATTGACCAACCAACCTACACGGGTGACTGAAACTACCAGTACTTGTTTAGATTTGATAATAACCCAAAGTCCACAAATCATCCAATCTGTTGATGTCTTATCCCCCATCTGTAGTGACCACAGTGTTCCTTGTGTTTCTATAAAGAATTCAGTTACTGGAAAAACGTCATTTAAGAGGACTATCTGTAACTACAAGAAGTTAGATGTGGAAAAATTACAACGTTTACTATTAGGGATTAATTGGGATATTGTATTGTCCAAGGAAACTGTAGATGAAAGTGCAGAACTGTTTAGTGAAATTTTACTTGATATAGCTAAATTATGCATGCCTTTCAAGCAGGTTAAAATCTGCTCTGGTAATACACTATGGATGACCGATGAAATTCTATTCTTAATTGAACAACGCAAAGACCTCCATAAGAAAGCAAAAAGAAGCAATTTGCCAGGAGACTGGCAAAGTTTCCGTCAGTTTAGGAATTTTGTAGTATCAAAAGTTAGAAATAGGAAAATAGAATACTTAGAAGAATTGAATAAAAAGGCTTCTGATCCTTCACAATTTGGTAACAAAAATTGGTGGCACTTGGTTAAGTCGTTTATGAGTAAGAAGGGTGTCGATTCAGATGAAATACCACCGTTATTATTTAACGATAAGATGTACTACACAAATAAAGATAAAGCTAACATATTTAATGGATATTTTGTTAAACAGTCTACGATAGAATCTAGCAATAGTACTCTTCCAGTCATCCCTATGTTAGAAACTGAAATATCTGAATTAAGTTTAACAGTCCCAGAAGTGAATGAGGTATTACAAACATTAAACGAAAACAAAGCAGCTGGGCCAGATTTTATACATAACAGATTACTCACTGCATCTGCCCACATTATATCTGAACCACTAACCAAACTATTTAATAAATGTTTGGATCAAGGCAGGTTTCCATTGCTTTGGAAAATCGCACATGTGACACCTTTACATAAAAAAGGTGAAAGGGAGCTGTGCTCAAATTACCGTCCCATCTCATTATTAAGCTGTGTAGGCAAATTACTAGAAAAATGTATTCACAGACACGTATATCACTATCTTACAATAAATAGTATCATTACACATGCACAATCTGGATTTATTCCTGGTGATTCAACTGTTAACCACTTAATAAATATTTATGATGATTTATGTGGTGCTTATGACCAAGGTATCCCGACCCAAGTTGTATATTTTGATATTTCAAAGGCTTTTGATCGCGTGTGGCACGCGGGTCTTTTATTAAAGTTAAACGCCATTGGTATACGTGGCAAATTACTAGACTTCTTTCAAGACTATCTGTCACAACGATTCCAGACTGTAGTGTTAAGGGGTGAAAAATCAGATTTACAGTTAGTACCTGCAGGTGTTCCACAGGGATCTGTACTAGGCCCTCTGCTTTTTCTAGTGTATATAAATGACATAATTACAGATATTGAATCTGTTATAAAACTT
>NC_134894.1:25188714-25191214 GCF_041734735.1 Babylonia areolata | reverse complement strand
CACCAAGAAAATAAGCGGAAGGCCCTTAAAATATTGATCTGGTGACGTGAGTGAAGACAATAGCTTGCTGTGGCAAGAGCCCTCATCCCCCCTACACACACACACACACACACACACACACACACACACACACACACACACACACACAAATCTGACACCTCCACCATCCATCTTTGTCCAAAAGGAGCTCATAACAGGCGCAACTGGGCATTGCTATCCCTGTGTCTCTCTCCTTTCTCTCCCTCCTTCCCTCCCTCCCTCCTTCCCTCCCTCTGTCCGTCTGTATGTCTGTCTGTCAGTCTCCACACTCACCCTTGTGCCCATTTCCAGATCTCACCGGTTTTCGTTGCATTTTGTTTTCACCCTCTCTTCCCTTCTGTCTCTGTCTCTGTCTCTGTCTCTCTGTCTCTCTCTCTCAGCCTTTATCTCTTTCGTGAGCGTGCCAGTGTGTGTGTGTGTGTGTCCACTTACTTGCTCGCCATGTACATGAAAACCCGCGCTTACGCAAAGCAGCGGAAACAGCTTGAATGAGCGGGAAGAGAGAGAGAGAGAGAGAGAAAGAGAGAGAGACAGACCGACCGACAGACAGACAGACAGAGGCAGTCAGAGACACAGAGAGACAGAGAGGCAGACAGAGATATAGACAGAATTAGAGAGAGAGAGAGAGAGAGAGAGAGAGAGAGAGAGAGAGAGAGAGAGAGAATTACAGAGACAGAGACAGAAAGAGGCAAGGAGAGGAAGTCGCTTCAGTTAACGTCTTTCCCAAAGACGACACAGGCCAATTATTCTGTTTTGATCAGGGCTCCCGAATGTGCCCCTTGTCGCCCAAGAATCCCGAACGACCCCCCCTTCATGTTGATGCAGTGCGTGAGGTTCTCTGCTTATGTTCGCTACTTTCGAGGTTTCAGACGCTGTTGGAAAAGCCACGGTTTCCGAGGATTTCGTAAAATAATGTTTGTTCCGTGCTCACCCCGATGGGGGGTGGGTGGGGCGGGAGGGGGTTTCGGGGGGGGGGGGGGATTTCTTTGTGGAAAAACTTACATGTATGAATGAATGAATGAATAGATGATTATTCAAGCGAAAAGACAGTGCACAGATGGACAATGAATAAATTAACAAAAAAAGTACATGGATAAATGTAAGAATAAATAGATAAATTGATAAATAAATGAATAATTAGATAAATAATTAAATAGATAAATAAATAGATGAATAAGATTTTCATACAAGTAGTGCAAGATAATCATGTGCAGGTCAATGCGGATAGACAACATAACCAATGTGCGCGCTTGCATGTTGTACGTGTGTGTACGTCTGCTTGCATTGTGCACTCCCGCACGTGTGCATGTGCAATTGTGCGCATCGATGTTTGTGTGCGATCCTTCATATTCTCTCTGTGTAAGCTATTTTGTCTGCGCAAACCCATTCACATGAACAGTAGAGACAGAGACAGAGAGAGACAAAGACAGAGACAGACAGACAGAGGGAGACAGAGACAGACAGACAGAGGGAGACAGAGAGAGGGAGACCGAGACACAGATAAAGGGGGTGAGTGCTGAGTGTTTAGAGCTGTCCTGTCAACTCCTCCATCTCCTCAGGACGATGGTCAGTATCGGAGCAGGGCGGAGAAAAGGTCAAAGGGGACAGTGAAGGAGGAGATTTGGGAACAGGGGAGTTTTTTCTTCTCTCCACTTCATTTGCGGGAATGGCCAGCCTTTTGAAAAGCAAATTATCCTTTTTAATTTTTTTTTTTGTTCCCATTTTTCCTTTTTAATTACATGTTTTATTTCATTTTTCAAATGAACATTTTTTGTGTCTCCTGCCGCTTTGGTGATGAGAGACGGGAAGAAGTGATGAAGGAAGAGAAAGTAATAGAGGTAGAAAAAGATTCGCTTTTCGCTTTATGTCCCTCCCAAGACCTATGCACATCATTCCGTTCAAACCAGAGCTGCCAAATGTGCATCTGACACACTTCACAATCCCCTAATGACTCTGACCGTGTCCATGTAGCACGTGGGATTCTTTTTAGTGTATTTTGTTATCGAGTGCCCCGGAATTTGGGAACATTTTTGTTTTCTGTATTTCGATGAAAATCAGCGATGACATGGACGGCGAAGGCGCTGCTATGGGGGTCCATTTATGGTTTAGCCTGTACTGTCATGGTAAATTCTGGTGTCGACAAGACATTGATAGACACGCATGCAATGTTGGCCAGGAAACCTGAGCAGAACTCCCAAAAGACGCATGTGTTCAGTAGATGGCCCTCGGCTGTGTGGTCCTAGTCTTCGCATTTGAGCCCATAGCAGATTCAACTATTGTGGGTGGGTGATGGCTAAGGGCCGAAAAAAAACAACCCAATCTGATGGGGCTTGAACCTATCTCCTTCCACATATTACTCTGTGACACTAACCACTTCGCCACACTGACCTCCGCACGGCATTCTATTCAAATCAGCGTTTCCGAATGTGGAGTCTCTGGCGTTTCAGAATGCCCATTTGAG
>NC_134894.1:25173714-25178714 GCF_041734735.1 Babylonia areolata | reverse complement strand
GGGGGAGCAGGGGTAGGGCAGGGGGGGAGTGGGGGCGGGGGCTGGGGGGGGGGCGTGGAGGGGGTGCAGCGGGTGATGAGTTGGGTTCAGCGCCGTGTGGTGATGTGCTGTGATCTGTGCACTCACAACGGTCTGTCATACATATTGGGGCCTTTTTTTTTTTTTTCTTCTCACGACGTCAATTTGCTTTCGGTTTATTATGGGAACAGTGTGAGTGAGACAGGGGGAGCGAGAACTAAAGAGAGAGCGAGTGTGTGTGTGTGTGTGTGTGTGTGTGTGTCAGACATTCAGACAGAACGGAAGAGAAGGGGGAGGGAAAGAGGGAAAGAGGGGAGAAAGAAGAAGAGTGAGGTAAAGAGAGTGACAAATTGAAAGACACAATATTAAGATAGAGGTGGGTGAAAGAGAGAAAAGGAAAGATCGTGTTGGACACTCACACATATGAAAACCAAAGCGTGAGTTGGATGAACAACAAAATATTAGACATAATAAACTGATGATGTAACAAAACTAAATAAGTAAGTGTAATTTAGAAACATGTCTTTCATCCAAGACTGAGCTCTTTCCGCTCTCTGTTTTAACACATAAAAAATAGATATTGCTACATCTCTTGACACAATGCTGTCGACATTTTGAAGTAAGTTTCAGTTTCAGTAGCTCAAGGAGGCGTCACTGCGTTCGGACAAACCATATACGCTACACCACATCTGCCAAGCAGATGCCTGACCAGCAGCGTAACCCAACGCGCTTAGTCAGGCCTTTTGAAGTAAGTCGTGTAATATGGAAATCCTTAAATTTTGTATATGCATGGATAAGTATTTCTTTCTCAGAATATCGTATTGTGGTCAGAATGCCAGTACATGAATTTCATCTTCGTACCCTCCACAAAAGGTACAGTTTTTCTAGGCTATCCTTATAACACTCATTAACTTTAAGTTCGTTTACTCCAAACCTGAATTTAATGAAAGACGATTTGAATTTAGAAATGGTAAGATCAATTGTTTTTTCTGGAAGGAGAAGAAGAAGCAGAGAGAGAGAGAGAGAGAGAGCCTGAACACTGACATTAATAATGGCAGTGCTTTACAGACGAGAAAATCATTGCAAATGATATATTCTGTGAAAAAAGGATCAAGACTTTATTACGACACTTTAGTGAAAAACAATATTACCTCCAAATGCTGTAACAAATGGAACAACTTGTTGCAAATGAACATTAACTGGAAACAGACATTTCACAAAATACACAAAATAAGTGATGTAAATTTAAAATGGTTTCAGATAAGAAGAGTTCATATGATTATTGCAACGAACAGATCTCTGAAACAGATGAATATCACTGATAATGATAAATGTAGCTTCTGCGGATTACATCCAGAAACCATTCAACACCTTTTCTGGAGATATGAGATTGTGCAGAGATTTTGGACTGCTTTCCAAACTGATATGAATAACAAATGCAATAATGTGTGCAATGCCCAACTACGTGAAGAACTGGTTTTATTTGGCAACTCACACACATTTGCTATAGATGATTTTATTATTTTACTTGCTAAAAAATGTCTGTACAAATGCAAATTCAATAAACAACAACCACAACTCAATGCATTTACAACACAGCTCAGACACATATACAAAATCGAAGAACATGCATCTTATATACTGATGAACCATCATGCTTTCCGTACAAAGTGGAACAGTTACCTTCCAGTTATGAAAACTGTTACCTAATCACAATTTTGCCTGTTCTATAGTAACCACTCTGTATAATAGTCCTTATGAAATGAAGAAAAAAAGTTGTACCAGCAACTTGTTATATATTTCATATATGTATATATATATATATATTGTTGTTGTTGTTGTTGTTGTTTTCATTGTAATTAGCTATAAAGCTTTCCTTTCCAATACTGTAGAAGTGGTATACTCATTGTTCCGTATTATGATACTACAATGCTACCACTCGATTTCGCCTCGTCCTTGATGCCACTACTGTAATAGTTGGCACAATTGGTGCTGTTGCAATGTTACAACTGGTCTCATTATCAGTAATGTTATTTTAAACCATCACCATACTGCAATCAATTATGTGTCAGCATAATTGAATGATCAGACAAGCAGCTAAATGTGTATGTGTATTTTCATTTTTTTTAAATATATTTTTTCATGTTGTTGTTGGGTTTTTGTTGTTGTTATTTTATACTGTACTGTGTGTGTGTGTGTGTGTGTGTGTGTGTGTGTGTGTGTGTGTGTGTGTGTCTATTGGATGTTACTGTTCGTTTATACTGTTTGTTCATAATGATATCTGTATATTGTACACATGTCATTGCAATTTTTTTAAGTTAAAGAG
Organism: Babylonia areolata; assembly: GCF_041734735.1. Taxonomy (NCBI): domain Eukaryota; kingdom Metazoa; phylum Mollusca; class Gastropoda; order Neogastropoda; family Buccinidae; genus Babylonia; species Babylonia areolata. The sequence continues at coordinate 25,176,370 of NC_134894.1, read as the reverse complement.
AGAGAGAGAGAGAGAGAGAGAGAGAGAGAGAGAGAGAGAGAGAGTGATTTAAACCCCAAAAGACAAAAGAAAGACAGAGCCAGATGTAGATATGTCGTTTAAAATAATTCATAGCCAGTACATGTCACTGGCATTTTCTTCCTCCTTTCGTTTTGAGAGTCTATGTGTCTGTCTGTGTGTGTATATATGTCTGTCTCTCTGTCTCTGTCCTTGTCTCCCCATCCCCATCGCTCTCTCTCTTTCTGTATGTCTCTCTCTCTCCCTCTCTCTCTCTCTCTCTCCCAGCTACACCTTCTCTGTGTGTGTGCCGCTGTTTCTTTCTTTATTACCGTCCCTTGTTCCTGTCTGTCTTTATTCTCAGTACCAGTGTGGCACCAACACATTGCTGTAATCAGGGAAATGAATGGTAAAGCACGACCGAAGGGCTATTTTTAGTTTCAGAAGTGTGCGGAAAGTACCCTTGGAGATCCATTTTCATACATTGCAATTTTTAGAAGAAAAAAAAAATCGATTTTTAAGTCTGCTGTTTTGTGGAGTGAATTCTTTGTCTCTGTGGGTTTTTTTTTTTTCTGTCTGTCTGCCAGACTGACTCAGACAATGCGGACAGTTCCCAACATGACTGTGAATCTAATGAGCTGAACTGAAGCACGGAAAATACAACCTGTGAAATGTCTGCCGACAGATGAAAGTTTTGCATTGAAGAATCAAGCAGGAAAAATTGGATACTTAGTCCAGAGACATCAACCAAAGACAGACGGTCACAGACAGACAAAGGAGACAGACAGACAGACAGAGGAGACAGAAGGAATATGTGTTTTTTTTTTATTATTTTTTTTTATTTTTATTTTTTGCTGCCCCATCATCTGCACCGCTTCAGTGGCATTACTCCCACGCCGCTCATTTAGATTCCCCCATACACGGCCACACCCGGGTTCGTCCGTCGCAGTTCCAGCGTCGGCAGTCCACAGGGAGCCATCGATGTTAGGTCGCCAGGAGGCCACACACCAGAGGAGACCCTGCACTGCTGCTGAGTCACTTCGATGGTGTTCAGTGGTGCCTGTTCTGATTTAACGTACTTAGGACACCACCTACTAAGCCCCCTACTAACGGCAATAATGGCTTAGTCGCGGAGCCAGACTGAGTGAGCGTCCCTCCCATAGTGGAGACCGCCACCACGTCCCTCAAACAACAGCCCCCCATGAATCCGCCGACACTGACGACATTGACAGGACTCACCCCAAGTGGAGGGGTATCGAAACTGAGGAAGAAACAACCAGGAAATTGGATACTTAGTCCAAAGACATCAACCAAAGACAGACGGTCACAGACAGACAGAAGGAATGAATGTTCAGATGGCGTATTTGACTGGGCAACACAGAACAGAATTGGGTTGCATTGCATTGTTGACGGGTGCAATAGCCGAATGGTTAAAGCGCTGGACTTTCAATCTGAGGGTCCTGGGTTCGAATCTCGGTGCACCTGGTGGGTAAAGGGTGGAGATTTTTCCGATCTCCCAGGTCAACATATGTGCAGACCTGCTAGTGCCTGAACCCCTTCGTGTGTATGCGCACGCTGAAGATCAAATACGCACGTTAAAGATCCTGTAATCCATGTCAGCGTTCGGTGGGTTATGGAAACAAGAATATACCCAGCATGCACACCCCCGAAAACGGAGTATGGCTGCCTACATGGCGGGGTAAATAAAAAAAAACCAAAAAAAAACCGGTCATACACGTAAAATGTTACATGTCTGTCTGAGTGTGTATGTGTGTGCGCCTGAAATCTGATTGAATGACACAGGAAACGAATGATGAGCGCCCAGTGGCAGCCGTCAGTCAGCTCTACCCAGGTAGGCAGCCTGTGGTGCAAATGTCCCCGTGTACGTAAAGTGCTTAGAGCTTTGTCTCTGACCGAGGATAGGCGCTATATAAGTATCCACATCAATCAATCAATTCTCCTCCCCCCCAAACCCCTACTCCCTCCACAATGCAATAAAGGGCTAGATTGTCGTGGCAGTCAACAACACAGTTCGGTTGCGTTTCGAATTGTCTCCCCTTTTCATTTACAACGAAGGTTATCTTTTCTTTTCTTTTTTTTCTTTTTTTTTTTTTTACATGGGCGTGGTATCCTAATAAATCCAGCTGAACACTCATCAAGGTAAATAATTAAACGAGAGTTTCTTAGTAGCCACACTTCCTTTACAACGAAGGTTATCATATTCGGTTGTTGTTTTTTTTGTTTTGTTGTTTTTTAAACATGGGCGTGATATCGTAATAACTCCAGCTGAACAGTCATCAAGGTAAATAATTAAAGGATAGTTTCTTAGTAGCCACAAAAAAACAAATCTCAAGGTACATGGATAGGTGTGTGTGTGTGTGGGTGGGGGGGGGTTAAGAAATTGACACATAATGCCTCACTGACCAAATTTGGTTCTGTCTCATCTCTCCATTGGTGAGCTTAGTGCAGTTGAAGTGCAGTCAACTCTTTTTTTTATGGAACTAACTCTCGCCGCACAAGTTAGTGAACAGGGTGTTTTTTCCAGTTAATTGATTTGTCCCCAAATTCACCTGTTTCAACAGGACATTTTCCTTTCGGGGAGGTCTGTCCTCAGGGCACTGGGGGAACTTACGTTCTGTCGACACCCAGGACTGCTGTA
>NC_134894.1:25153714-25168714 GCF_041734735.1 Babylonia areolata | reverse complement strand
ATATAGAATGCGAGTCTTTCTCTGTCTCTCTCCCTCTCTCTCTCACTCTCTCTCTCTCTCCATCTCTTTCTCTCTACTGGTCTGTCTCTCTCCGTTCTCTCGCTCCCTCCCCTCTTTTTGTGTCAATGTCTCTCTCTTTCTGTGTCTCAAAAGAAAACCAGCTTCAGAGAAGTACCCGCCTTGCTTGAATGACGTGATCAGACAAGCGAACAAGCAAGCAGGCAGCCAAACAACGAGATCGAATAAAATGAAATCATCCCACTGCACGCACACACACACACACACACACACACACACACACACACACCCACACACACCTACCCACCCACCCACCCACCCACCCACCCACCCACCCACACACACACACACACACATCTAACTCCTGGCCACTTTTTTTACACGCTTGCATTCTTTTTTTTTTCTTGCTTTTGTGGCGGGCAAAAAAAAGAAAAGAAAAAAAAAAGATACTTGGAGGAGCACATTGCACTTTTTGCGAAACGAATAAACAACTCGAGGGAAGTTCAGCGAAGTGTGATTCATGCTTAAATTATCTACAACTGTCAGGCCCAATGACATTACCCTCCGGTTTACGAGACCGGCAAGCGACTCTTTCTTTTTTTCACCTCTCATCACGTGTTTTTTCCACACTCTCGCACCCTCCCTCCCCCGTTGCCTCAAGTATCGATTCGTGCCAAACACGTTTGGAGAGTTCATCTTCATTAATTTGTCTGTCGCGCCCGGGTTGGTCACATTGAAAATTAATAAATGTTAGGTCATCACAAAGTTTCTGTTTCGGAAAGGTGGGGGGGGGAGGGGGTGAAATGTATGGGTCAGTTACAAAGAGGTCATCCCAACGGCGGAGCAGGCGGAAGAGGAGACGTCTCCCAACGGCTGCGATGGCGGATGAGGATGCCAACAATGGGTAGGGAGATTTGCGAGCACGCCGCAAGAACTGCCGAGGACCCACAGCATTCAGGGCTTTTCTACCCAGAGCGTGAAGCATGGATTCGGCGGATTGCGCGGAAGAAACCGTCATTGGTTCAACGGGCAAAAAGGCTATTCTCAGCAATGAGCCTTATGGCGTTAAAAGGGCGCAGTGAGACACATGCAGAACACTGCTGGCCATCTACTGCATCCTGACCTGTCTCCAGCCGTCTCGACTTTGTCTTGCCACTGGGTCCAGAAAGGCCGGGACGAGAGAGTGAGGCTGACGACCTGCGCAACCCTCCCTCACTTTAATCCAAGTCAAGCGCAAGTCATGACTTCAAAGTCACCTTCGGACCCACAGCCACCGATCTTCCATTTGATATTTGAAGCCATGGTCATCTTCGAATCCGAAGGACGAATATCACCACATCACTACAACAACAATAACAACTACTACTACTACTAAAGAGAACAAAAAAGAAAATAATAATAATTACAATAATATTAACGACAAAAAAAGGATAAATCTAAAGAACAGAAATAGTAAGAGGATATCTAAAGACGAATTTCGGACAAGCGAATACACAACCAGGTGCGAAAAAAAAAATGATGATAAAGCAAGCAACAATGATGAAGAAAAAACGCATCAGAGAAAGTAAAGAAAAAAAAAAAACAACACCTGACAACAACCCTCCCAATCCTCTCCTCTTAAAAACAAAAAAACAAAGACAAAAAAACCAAAAAGACAACAACGACAAAAAAACAACCAACCAACCAGCCAAACAAAAATCCACGGCAAAAGATACATGATTTTCTAATTCAGAAATGTAAATTAACACTTACGGATGTACTATCACTGATAATAATGATGATGATAATAATAATAATAATAATAATAATAATAATAATAATAATGCTCTGACGATATAAACCAGACGTAAGGTTTCATGTTGCAAATCTCCCTAACAATTCATCGTTATATTTTGGCAAGTCTAACCACGAAAGAAGCTTCGACCGCGTGCATCCCCTAAATACGCAATTACCGCAGCAGTAGTAAATCTGGGATAATGGTCTGGATTTTTTTTTCTTCCGAGAAATGATTCTCTGACGTGAAAGGGATAACTGCGAAATGATCTCAGGTTTTTTTTTTTTTTTTTTTTTTTTTTCTCTCATCTTAAATTTTGTATATTCGGCAGAAATCTTGCTCTCTGTCGGTCTGTTTCTCTGTCTCTCTGTCTGTTTCTCGCTCTCGTTCTCTCTCTGCTTGCCTGCTGTGTCTGTCTGTCTCTCTCTTGAATTTCGCAGTTTGAGGACTCTCTCTCTCTCTCTCTCTCTCTCTCTCTCTCTCTCTCTCTCTCTCTCTCTCTCTCTCTCTCTCTCTCTCCCCCTCCCTCTCTCTCTCTCTGGTCATGAAATGTTGAATGCGTGATAATGGTCCATTCAGCCATTTATTTATGACTTTCCATGTTTCTTGTATGTATTCATGCACCACCTCTGCAAACAGATCGATAGCCTTGCAGTGTATAATTTCTGAGTTCCTGGTTCTCTCTGTGTCTGTCTCTCTGTCTGTCTGTCGTTCTTTCTGTCTGTTTCTCTGCGTTGGGTTACGCTGCTGGTCAGGCATCTGCTTGGCAGATGTGGTGTAGCGTATATGGATTTGTCCGAACGCAGTGACGCCTCCTTGAGCTACTGAAACTGAAACTGTTTCTCTGCATTCCACGATCATGAAGTTGAGATCAAATACGTTTTCATGAGGAGCTAAGCAACACATGGTGAACTTGTTTGTTATTGTCTTTATATTTTTTCACCCTACCGATGTCTGTATGTCTTTCCCATTGTCTGTCTGTCTCTTTCTCTTTCTCGTTCTCTCTCTCTTTCCCTCTCTTATCACACACACACACACACACACACACACACACACACACGCACGCACGCACGCACGCACGCACACTTTCTCTCTCTTTCAGCCTACCGGTTTGTGTGTGGGGTGGGAGGGAACACGTCAAAACTTTAATTCTCCGAGTCTACCTTTTCCACATCGCGGACAAACATCTCAGAACACACGTTGCAAGCGAACGCCTTGTGAATAATGAACAACACTGGGTTCAGCAAGGCACGATTCATGCTTGAAGTACCTGCTGACGTCAGGCCCAGTGACATCACTACCAGACTAGCCCGTGAATCTTTTTTTTTTTTTTCTTTTCTTTCTTTCTTTCTTTATTTGTCACCTACTTCCTCCCTCCCTCCAGTTCTTCTCATCTGCCTTCTCCCCTCACCAGACTCTCCACCACCACACCCCTCCTCACCCCCCTGCTCGGTGTATCGACTTGTGCCAAACACGTTTAGCGTGTTCAGCTTTATCTGTCTGGAAAGGTCGGGTTTAGTCACTGAAAAATACTAATCAGAAAAACATTAACAACACTGACCTGCCCCCATAAAAAAAAAACCACAATTAAAAAAAACAAAAACAAACAACAACGAAAAACACCAAAAAAAACAACTAAACAAACAAACACAGCTTCAGTTTCAGTTTCAGTTTCTTAAGGAGACATCACTGCTTTACGGACAAATCCATAAACGCCACATCTGCTAGGCAGATGCCTGACCAGCAGCATACCCTTCGCACTTAGTCAGGCCTTGAGTGCATGCACAGATATTTGTGTGCATATCAGAGTGGATTTCTGCCACATCATTTTGCCAGAGGACAACCCCTTTATTGCCATGGTTTCTTTTTTCAGTGCGCCAAGTGCGTGCTGTGCACGGGACCTCAGTTTATCGTTTCATGCTACAAATGTATTCACAAATCAGCCCCTTCCTATCTCTGTGGCTGCCTTCACCTCTACACTCCATCTCGCTCACTACGATCAGCTTCGGATCCGCTCCACTTACGCATACCCAGATTCAAACTCTCGACTGTTGGCCGCCGTTCTTTCTCTGTCTCTGGACCTTGCAATTGGAATGAACTTCCTCTTTCGCTTCGTCAAGTCTCCACACTCAGCTCTTTCAAGTCTGGCCTTAAAACCCACCTCTTCCCAAAATAGCCTCCCTTCCCTGCCTCTTCCTTGTCTTTAGTTTCTCCAGTTTTAGAGTTATGCGTGCGTGAGAATGACTGGTGCGAAAGCGCTTAGATTTGTCTATGCACAAGATTCAGCGCTATATAAGTACCATTAAATACCAAGTAAGTTCATCTGAATAACTAGACGCTCAGTTCGATTTTCCAGTCAAACTTGGGAGAAAGGGCGAGAGCGGGATTCGAACCTAGACCTTCACGGACTCTGTATTGGCAGAGGTATCATTTTAGAAAAATTTCAAATATAAAGATCTAATGGCTTGTTGCTTCAGGTAAAGCTGTCCTGTGCTGGAGGCCTGGTGTTGTGAAGGTTTCCTGGTTCCAGAGGGATAGAGTCATCAGTGTCTGTTTGGGTAGGGATTCCATCTGGCGTTCCAGCGAGGAGTCATGGAATTCTGAGTTTCAAAGAGTAAAGATACTGCTTGTTGATATCGGAAGAATTATGTGTGCGTGTTGTGTGGCTCAATCCAATTTCTCCACCTACTTCGTTTTCGTTCTTTTTTTTCCCCCTTTTCTTTTCATTATGCCTTTTACAGCAGGCAAACAATGTGAAAACACGTACCGGTCTACGCCAACCGAATAAACAAACTGGTGGGCCGTATTCAGCAGAGCGTTATTCCTACTTACATTACCCCTCACACGTCCGTCCCCCAATGTCATTTCTTCCCCAGTTTACCAGACCGGCAAGTGAATCTGTGTCCTCTCGAGCTTCCTGCCGCCCACCACCCACCCCACCCCACTTCCCCCTTCCATCTCCACCTCCCTTGCTTCCAGCGGTCTGCCAATCGATCTGTGCCAAGACGTTAAGCCCGTTCACTTTCATCTGTCTGGAGCAGCAGGTCAGTCGGTGTGAGAAATGAATGAGTCAACTCATCAAAAAAGTTTTCTCTAAAGTAAAAAAAACGGGGCAATTTTTTCCCCATCTCGTTATGGTTCCAAGACTGACCCAAATTCGTGAAATTGTTGTCTGCCATTGGAAGAAATTGCCCCGCGTATGGATTTTCTAGATGCTTTTTTTAAAGTTGCAATCACATTATTTTTCTTTTTGTTTCTCTGGTAAGACATGCAAGTCTTTCCATACTCTGGTCAAGCAAACACCCTACAGGGACTAAGTCATGAAAGAAGAATAACTTCTTTTTTCCTCCAAGCTGTCATACTGACAAAAGAATATATCTTTTAATGCCCGTATCGCACGAAAGAAGCCACTAAACATCAACCGCAATTCATTCAAGCTTACCCTTGGTGTACTTTTCCGAAGACTCAGCAATCCCCAGAAATCGACGAACTGGCCTTGTATTGTGATCGTTTACTAGACTCTGGTAATAATGATATTACTGATATTCTGACGATCCTGTTATAGAAACAGTATGAAAAGTATTATGTATCATGTCATTCTAACAGTGTAATAATGTTGTAATTAAAGGATACCCGAAACACAAAATGCGCAAGTGATTTGACCAGATCTCGAAAACCCGAAAACCTTTGAAATGTTCAAACTATGAAAGTAAAATGGCAACAACAAGAAAAGCAAAATGCAAACAGTTTCAGTTTCTCAAGGAGGTGTCACTGCGTTCGGACAAATCCATATATGCTACACCACATCCGCTAGGCAGATAACCCGACGCGCTTAGTCAGGCCATGAGTGCATGTCTGTAAATTTGTGTAACAATGCAAGTGGATTTGTTGTGCGGAATTTGCCAGAGGTTTATCGCCTCATCCGAATGACTAGACCCTCAGTTTGATTTTCCTGTCAACTCTTAGGAGAAAGGGGGAGAGTGGGATTCGAACCCAGACGCTCTCGTACTTTCTGTATTGACAGATGCCCATCTTAACCATTGTGCCACCTTGCAAACACAATAATGCAAACAAGAGGGTTTTATAATACTGAAACATGACTGCACAGTTATACATGCATAATGTATATGTTTTTAACTCACTCAGTACGGCCAGTCCTCTCTTCTCCTCTACACAGACCCCTCGGATGTCCAGTGGGTGTCTGAATGACCCAATCTTTAGCTTCCGTCGTCAGAATTGTGGTATTCTTTGTCAACATTCACATCTTCAGTATAAGAGCCTTCCGCTTGCAATATTTTGATGATGGTAACTGGGGTGAAACGCTGTTAACGTCGTCTCTTTCGCCGTTCGTAGAGAGAGTTAACTGCTCAACGATGCACTATGATAATCATGAAGAATTGATGTCTCTGCAGTTATACATTGCGTCTCCATGTAATTTCGTGCTGTATTTTGGCAATCTCAGCCATGAGATAAGCTTCGCCATATCCACCCTAATAATCTGTTGCCGCTGGTATAAGTCTTGAGTAAATATTCTTGAACATTTCCCTGGTGTGAAAAACAAAATACTTTCACGTATAGACACTGTGTCTTTATAAGGAATGTGCTCTGCCCTTAGGTGAAGAACACAATTTGATGCTGATGTTGTGTTGATCTCTGTCGTTGCTTTCTCCACCCCATGTCCCCCACACCCCCTCCATCTGTCTCTCTTTGTCTGTGTGTGTGTGTGTGTGTGTGTGTGTGTGTGTGTGTGTGTGTGTGTGTGTGTGTGTGTGTGTGTGTGCTGAAATGGAAAAAAGGTGGGAAGGTGAAGATAGGGAAGATAATTACACAGTCTGGGTCGTAGACAGCGATCCTCTGGAGAATTCTGAATGAATGAAAACAGGAATACCACAGAGAGAGAAAGAGAGTCAGAGAGACAGAGACAGAGAGAAACACACAGAGAGAGACAGAGAGAGAGAGAAAAAAAACAACCCCCCTTTCTTTCTCTCTTCCTCTCTCTCTGTCTCTGACTTTGCAATTCTCTGTCTTTCTCCTTGCTTTCAGTGTGCCTGTGTCTCTGTGCACAGCCAACCGTGTCACTGTCACGGTTCCCCTTTCACACCGGGCAAATAACTCTGGACATATTGGCGCACGCTATCCACTATCCGAGCAAGGCGTGATTCATGTTCAAATCATCCGCCAGCGTCAGACCTGATTCCATTATTTCCTCGTTTACGAGACCGGCAAGTGAATCGTGTTGTTTTTTTTCTCTCCCTACTCTTGTGGCTCCCAAACCTTCCGAACCGTTGGTCTCCGTCGTTGTCTGAGTATGGCTGTGGACCAAACAAGGTACATTTCGTTCTCCTTCATCTGTCTGGAGTGGCCGGGTCCGTTGTTATGAGAAATAATGCCAACTCATCAGGCACTACCCACATCCACCAGACAAAAGGGAAAGAAAGGAAAAAAAAAAAGAAAAAGAAAAAAAAAGGAAAAACAAAAACAAAGATAAATGTGTCCCCTCAGTATGATTCCGAAACTCAAGGTAGGTATTGTATCAGATTCTATGGGATTAATTTACCCTGTGGATCAGTTTTTGAAAGACCAAATAAACGTGTTACTGTGTCCGACTCGCAAAAAATATGATAACACACAAGTACATATACATCGTTCTGCAGTTTTGTTATCATCAACAGTAGTGCAGCTTGACACTTCCTTGAATCTTTAACATGAATTGCTTTGCATCTTTTTTAACTAAGTACACATACATACACACACACGCGCGCGCGCGCGCGCACGCACGCACATACAAGCACGCTTCCCCTACCCCACCACAATCAATCCATTTATCATGAAGGAAACGAAAACATACAGTATAGAATTTACCATGAGGGTTTGCAAAACTACAGCAGGGGATTTGTTAGGAGATGCAAAATATTGCGTCAGATTTCCTATAACTGCAGACTATTCACTTTTTTCCGCTAAAATCAGAAACGTGACTGGACACTTAACCGTGTATTATACATACTATATTTCACAACAATAACACTTTTTCCACAATGTAAGCCTCACGGAATGTTTATCCCGTATTATATTCCATCTCCTCACAAACTTCTCACCATAGTTGGGCCGACTGCATGCATCTCTAAATAGTCCATTACCGCTGGAATAATCAAGGAGTGATGGAGTCTCCCGTCGGTCCGACGGATGAGTAGGCAGGCAAGCTTATCTGTCTGTGTGTGTCCTCATATGGGAGAAGAGGCCGATTCTGGATGCGCAGCACTTCCCACAGGTGTTGCAAGGGAAAACGTCTGCAGAAGTTGAGCCATGCTTCCTTCGCTCACGCTTCTCCTTAATGGCCAGCGTTCTCTTGTTTTCAAACGTCTTTATGCCACTAGAGCACAGCATCCTCCAGCGAGAGCGGTCAAGGGCATCAGTTTCCCAGGAAGTGATGTCTATGTCACAGGCTTTGAGGTTTGTCTTCAAGGCGTCCTTGAAGCGCTTGCAGGGTCTTCCAAGTTCACGGTGGCCTTCCTTCAGCTGGCCATACAAAAGCATCTTCGGGATCCTGCTGTCTGTCATGCGGACAACGTGTCCTGTCCAGCGTAGCTGGCACTGGATCGGCAGACTTTCGATGCTGGGCAGGCCGCTCCTCTCTAGGACCTGGAGACCCTGTCTTGCCACTTTATGCCGAGGATCTTTCGTAGGCATCTCTGGTGAAACTGCTCAAATTGTTGAATGTGACGGCGATACGTCGTCCATGTTTCACAGCAGTACAACAAGGTGGTCAGCACAACAGCTCTGAAGGTTTTCATCTTGGTGCTGAGCCTGATGCCTTTGTTGTTCCACAGCCTGTTCTTGAGTCTGCCAAAGGCAAGGAGTACGTTCTTGAATATTTCCACTGCGAAAAAATGGCAATCAGAAAATCTCTCTTCAGTGTGTCTTAAAGTAGATTAAATTCTTTCTGCTGCCTTTAAGTTCAGGACGAAATGTGCCTGTCTTTTTGTTTGCATCTTTCTCTTCTCTGTCTGTCTGTCTCTCTCTCACTCTTTCTGTCGTTCTCTTTATCTCCCCTCCCTTTCTCCATCTCTCTCCCTCTCCGTCCCTCTCTTTCTCTCTGTGCCTTTGTGCTGAAACGGAAAAAAAGATACAATGACAACGAGAGAGGTGATTTATAGTTTGGTTGGAAGACGGACAGCCTGTGGAGATATCTGAATGAAAGGAGGAACACTAGAGACAAAGAACCAACTCATCGTCATTTTACCTAATCTTTCACACCAGGCAAAAAGATACAAATCCGAACATATTGCTCACACTATCCGCTTCCCAAATAATAGGCAGCCGGGATTCAGTATGGTCTGATTCATGCTCAAATCATCCGCCAGTGACAAGCCTGAATCCATTGCTTCCCAGTTTACCACGCCGGCAAGTAAATCTTTTTTCACCTTTTTTTGGGGGGGAGGTCCCACCCCCTCCTAAACCTTTCTCCCTCCCGCAGTCTGAGTATCGACCAAGACTATATGCGTTTAGTTTGTTCTCATTCATCTCTCTATGGTAGACATGTCTTTTACCGTGGGAAAAATAATAATGCCAAGTTATTAGAACGGTTCTCTCCAAAATAGGCAAATGTGTAGCCTTTGACTGATTTCGAGGCTGAACTTCTTGTTATATTTTCCCGCATTGGGAATTTACCGTGTGGATGAGTTTCTGAAAGAGAGAAAAAAAAAGGTTACATTCACAGTTTCACCACATCCAACTTGCCTTTTGTTTTAAAGAAAGAAGTACACAAAGACATACACGTTGTTCTGTTTCCCGATGGACCAGGCATGTCCCCAAGAAAACAGGAAAAAGACCACAACTTCTGGACTGTTGTGAATATAATGATAGAAATACAAAAATGATGATAACGATTGCAAAAGTAATGATGATGATGATGATTATGTAACATTAATATGCTGATGATGAGAATAACAAATACATCAGGTATCGTTTCATAACTATAATAAAAGCATTGAAATACTTTGATATTCCAGAGACATGTACCAGACAACACAAAACCAGCTGCAAAAAGTTAGCAACAAAGCAAACAACAATTGTGAAATAAAAAGGCATCCTGTTTCTTCTTTCTTTTCATACGGCCATCAGTCCCCCAGCCCTAAACATGATATAAAATCGATTAGAACAGTAACGTAGTAATTATAGATAATACCACGTTCTATTTAAGAAACGTGACTGTACACATACGCATGTATCATACATACATTTTGGAGTTACCAGTAATGTGCGGACGATGTAAAAGCTCAAGCAAAGTTTATCCGGTATTAATTCCATATTCCAACAATTCGTGAAAATAGTTGCTCAATTTGGCTATAGCCAAGCTTGGATGCTTCATCCTTCCCCAAGTAAGCTGTTTCCGCTGGAATGAAAGTGGGTCATGTTCTCAATCATTTCCACAGCGTAAGTAGGACAATCGGAAAACCTTTTGATGTAACTTGAAAGTAGATTAGATTTCAGTTCAGGAAGACATCGGTGTATTTCTTGGTGTAGCTGTCTTTCCGTCTTTCTGTCTGTCTGTCACTTTGTCTCTTTCTCTTTCTCTGTCTGTCTGTCTCATTCCCTGGCTCGTTCGCTCGATTATTCTCTCTCCCTTTCTACTTCTTACTCTTCCCCCCCTCTCTCTCTCTCCCTCCCCCCCCTCTTTCTCTCTCTCTCTCTCTCCCCCCCCCCCCCCTCTCTCTCTCTCTCTTTCTCTGTATCTCCCTTTGATTCTGTCTGCATCTCTGCATCAGTGTGTGCGCACGTAAATCAAATCGTCACTACTTTAGTTTTTCGCACTCTGCAAGAACTTTCGGACACTTTGCACACGCTGTCCGAGAAAAAAAAGAAAAGGAAAAGGAAAAAAAAAAGAAAAATGAAAAAAAGAGGATTCAGCAAGGTGGGATTCACGCTCAAATCCAGTTGCGTCAGATCTGATCCCATTACTTCCCAGTTTACGAGACCGGCAAGTGGATATTTCTCTCTTCGTGTGGCTCCCACCCCCTCCTACCCCTCGTTCCCTCCTCTTGACAGACGTGGACCAAATAAGTTTGTTTTTTTTGGTTTTTTGTGCTTTGCTCTGCTTCATCTGTCTGCGCATTTTGTTGTCTGTCTCGTCCATTACTATGACAAATAACATCCCCTCATAAGCCCCCCTCACAAACCCACGCATACCACCTTCACCGCCTGATAATAAAATGTACACTAATGATGGTAATAAAAACATCAAGTATCATACCTTATGAAAACCTAAAATAGATTAGTTAGCAGTTTTCCTGATGTGTGGCATCACTAAACTAGCTGCAAAGGTAGGACTACTAAGGCAGACAAGAACTATGAAATAAAAAAAGGTATCAAAGTGTTTTTGTTTTTAAGACACACCAGCAATGCACAATCTCCTTAAAACATCTAAAATGTTATACAGACACACACCAGCAATGCACAATCTCCTTAAAACATCTAAAATGTTATACAGACAATATGTGTTTTTTTTTCTGAATCAGAAACGTATATGAGACATAAAAACAATTATTACGTTTCACAGTCAATAATAATGCTCCCAGGATGTAAATCCCACGTGAAGTTTATCCCGTAGTATTTTCCATATCAATGATTTGTTTCATCTTCCCTTCAAGGTCTAAGTCCGTTGGAATACGCTGCTGGCCAGGCATCTGCTTAGCAGATGTGGTGTAGCGTATATGGATTTTTTTTACGAAGCCTTCTTGAGAACTGAACTGAAGTGAACACCATCTCCTGACCATTTCTCATCCCTGAATGCATGACCGAGTAAATGTTATTGCTGCAATGTTCCTCTTCTGCGTTTGTGGGCTGCAACTCTCATGTTCGCTCGTATGTACGAATGCGCTTTTACGTGAATGACCGCTTATACCCCGCCATGCAGGTAACCATACCTCGTGTACGGGGGTGTGCATTTTGGGTAAATTCTTGTTTCCATAACCCAGCGAACACTGATATGGATTGCAGGATGTTTAATGTGCATATTTGATCTTCTGTATGCATCATTTTACACACGAAGGAGGTCCAGGCACATGCAGGTTTCCACCCTTACCAAAAAACGTGCGCCCAAACCGAGGATCGAACTCGGGACACGCGGGCGAGAATCCATCGCTCAAAACATGCGGCCACCACACCCGTCGCCACAATACTGAATCTTGGGTAATGTTCTTGACTATTTCCACAACGTACAAGGGGCAGTCACAAAGCTTCTCTTCCGTGCATCTTAAGATGAAATGAATTACGTTTCTTTCCGCCATCGTTAAGCTAAGAAACACATCTGTTTGTCTATCAGTCTGTCTTAATCATCTTTCTCTCTATTTCTCACTCTCTTTCTCTCACTTTCTTTATCTCTGTCATCCTTTCTTTTCTCCCTCTGTCCGTGATGAAATGAAGAAAGATATGAAGACAGTGACAGAGGAGATTTAAATGGCAGAGGAGATTATAGTTTGATTCGAAGACAGCAAACCTCTGTAGAATTCTGAATGAATGAAAACATTAATATTAGAGAGAGGGCTAACTCATCTCTCTCTGTCCCTGTCTCTGTCTGTCTGTCTGTCTGTCTGTCTGTCTGTCTGTCTCTCTCTCTCTCTCTCTCTCTCTCTCTCTCTCTTGGTCAGTAGTTTCTTACGGGAATGGAAAGAAGGGATACAGACTAGCCAACACCTTGAATCTTATGCCCAGTTCAAAAGAATATTCAAGGTTGAGCCATATGTGGACTGAACAGTTAGGCTGTTACAAAATTGCATATGCTCAATTCAGATTTGGCTTTTCATCCGTTAACTCTCATAGGTTTCGGTACCGAGCAGATTTATCCCCTCAGCAGATACTATGCCCAATGTGTAAGCTTGAAACCGAAGATGAAAACCATGTTTTGTTTGTTCAGCTTATGTAGCTTTATGCAACGAGTTCTTTCCGGTTGAGTCCGAGACTCATAATTTGCCTGCACTGATGGGAGCTGATGACGAGACCGTGTCAAAGCTTTCTCGCTTTCTGTATAGTTTTTTTTAAATTGCGCTCAGAGCGTACACGCTGAAGTTGATTCCAATTTGCATCGCAGCATTCCATTCTGATACTCGTGTTGTTGGTGTGAATTGTCCTTTGCTATGCTTCTTGACCATGCTTGTCTTCTTGAAAATGATTTTTTTTTCTTGTTTAACGCTGAATGACCTTTTTCCCAATTCCCCATTGAAATGAACCGTATGTGTTTCTTCAATAAAACATCATCATCATCATCATCATCATCATCATCTCTCTCTCTCTCTCTCTCTCTCTGTTTGTCTCTGTATATTTACGTCTATGTCATTGCCACACATCTGATCGTCATTTTCGTAGTCTTTCTTTCACATCCAGGCGAGAAAAGTCTTAAACATTTTGCATACGCTGTCTGACGTAATAAGCCACTCGGCTTTCAGCAAAGCGTGATTCATGCTCAGATCATTCACCAGCCTCAGACTGGAACCCATTACTTCGCAGTTTACGAGGCCGGCAAGTGAATCCTTTTCTCTTCTTGTGGCTGCCACTGCCTTCTGCCCCTTGCCCCCCGCCCCCCCCCACCCAACCACCACCCCTCTCCCCCACGCTAGTTGTCTGAGTATCGACCAGCACCACACAAGTTTAGTGTGTGTTCTCCTTCATCTGTGTGAAGAGGACTGGTCCATTACCATGAGAAATAACGTCAACTCGTCAGAAGGTTCCTCCTCCAATAGGTAAAGGTGTTTGCTCCCGAATGATTCCCAGACTCACGGTATTATTATATTGGCATCTATAGGATGAATTTGCCCTGCTGATGGGCTACTGAAATAAGGCTTTAGAGGTGTTAAATCAAACAGTCGTTTTATGTTCAATGCTTTACTTTGACGTTTAACTTTCCATACGCACAGACGCAAAGTTATATTACCTCCTGAACTACGACTACTACTACTATTACTGCTACTTCTACTGTTGTTGCTGCTGCTACTGCTACTGCTACTACTACTACTTCTACTGATGATGATGAAGATGACGATGATGATAAAAAAACCCCATTAAGCATCATACCATATGATAACTTGAATAGATTATTTTAGTTAGGGCATAGACAAAGACAAACATGAGACGTCACTAAACTAGGTGCAGAGAAATTAATACAACGACAAACAATGGCAATAGAACGCAAGAGGCATGATGATATTTTCTTTCAAGACTCCCTTAATATACCAGAAAACGAAAACCACAAAGTTGCATTTCCCGGGTAGACTTTTCAAAATACAGCAGGGAACTTTTAGGAGATGCGAACTATTATTACATATTCTTTGGAATGCAGACAATACATTTTTTCTCTTTCTGTTTCTCTTTTTCCTTAATTCAAAAGCGTGACTGGACACTTCACCATGCATGATACATCACGTTTCACAGCTGATAATAACGCTCCGACGATGTAGATCTCACATATCAGTTTCAGTTTCACTTTCTCAAGGAGGCGTCACTGCGTTCGGACAAATCCATACACGCTACACCACATCTGTTGAGCAGATGCCTGACCAGCAGCATAACCCAACGCGCTTAGTCAGGCCTTGAGTGCATGCTTACATATTTGTGTACCTATGAAAGTGGATTTCATTTTACGTAATTTCGCCAGAGGACAACACTCTCGTTGCCATGGGTTCTTTTTCAGTGCGCCAAGTGCGTGCTGCACACGGGACCTCGGTTTATCGTCTCATCCGAAAGACTAGACGCTCAGTTTGATTTTCCAGTCAAACTTAGGAGAAAGGGCGAGAGCGGGATTCGAACCCACACCCTCACGGACTCTCTGTATTGGCAGCTGAGCGTCTTAACCATTCTGCCACCTTCATTCTGCCAGATCTCACGTAATAATTATTTAGTGTCATTTTCCAGTCTCCACACAATTCCTCGCCACAGTTGGACAATACGGCTATAAATCAAGCTTGTCCGTATGCAACCCTTAATAAGCAGATACCGCTGCAATAAATCTTGGCGAATATTCTTGAATATTTCTACAGCGAAAGAAATGCTACCATTAATCTCAGGAAGAAATATGTCTGTCTGTCTGCCTGTCTCTATGTATGTATGTTAGTATGTATCTCACTCTTTCTCTCTCATTCTCTCTCACTCCCTTTCGTCTCTCTTTCTCTGTCTTCTTCTCTTTCTGTCGCTCTCTTGATTTCCTTCCCCTCTCTGTC
>NC_134894.1:25123714-25126214 GCF_041734735.1 Babylonia areolata | reverse complement strand
TAAAAAAAAAGTTTCCATTTCCATTTCCATTTCCTCTAATGTATACGTACATAATAAGGGAGAGGAGGTGTTGCTTGTCTGAGATGTATTCACAGGATGAGCAGGGCTGGCTATCTCTTTCTGCGATGGAACCCTCAAGAGCCACTGTTTGTGTGGAACTGAGATTATAACCATGGGCCGTGGGCAAGTAACAGTCTGGTGCAGACAGAAGAGTCAACATACTGAAAAACGTCACTGCGCTCTTGTCCACCAAACATATTGAAAGACGTAATTGCGCGCTTGTCCACCAAACATATTCAAAGACGTAACTGCGCGCTTGTCCACCAAACATATTGAAAGACGTAATTGAGCGTTTGTCCACCAAACATATTGAAAGACGTAATTGAGCGTTTGTCCACCAAACATATTGAAAGACGTAACTGCGCGCTTGTCCACCCAAACACATTGAAAGACGTAACTGCGCGCTTGTCCACCAAACATATTGAAAGACGTAATTGCGCGCTTGTCCACCAAACATATTCAAAGACGTAACTGCGCTCTTGTCCACCAAACATATTGAAAGACGTAATTGCACGCTTGTCCACCAAACATATTCAAAGACGTAATTGCGCGCTTGTCCACCAAACATATTGAAAGACGTAATTGAGCGTTTGTCCACCAAACATATTGAAAGACGTAACTGCGCTCTTGTCCACCAAACATATTGAAAGACGTAACTGCGCGCTTGTCCACCAAACATTTTGAAAGACGTAACTGCGCGCTTGTCCACCAAACATATTGAAAGACGTAATTGCGCGCTTGTCCACCAAACATATTGAAAGACGTAATTGCGCGCTTGTCCACCAAACATATTGAAAGACGTAATTGAGCGTTTGTCCACCCAAACATATTGAAAGACGTAGCTGCGCGCTTGTCCACCAAACATATTGAAAGACGTAACTGCGCGCTTGTCCACCAAACATATTGAAAGACGTAGCTGCGCGCTTGTCCACCAAACATATTGAAAGACGTAGCTGCGCGCTTGTCCACCAAACATATTGAAAGACGTAACTGCGCGCTTGTCCACCAAACAAATTGAAAGGCGTAACTGCGCGCTTGTCCACCAAACATATTGAACGACGTAGCTGCGCGCTTGTCCACCAAACATATTGAAAGACGTAATTGCGCGCTTGTCCACCAAACATATTCAAAGACGTAACTGCGCTCTTGTCCACCAAACATATTGAAAGACGTAATTGCGCGCTTGTCCACCAAACATATTGAAAGACGTAACTGAGCGTTTGTCCACCAAACATATTGAAAGACGTAACTGCGCGCTTGTCCACCAAACATATTGAAAGACGTAACTGAGCGTTTGTCCACCAAACATATTGAAAGACGTAACTGAGCGTTTGTCCACCAAACATATTGAAAGACGTAACTGCGCTCTTGTCCACCAAACATATTGAAAGACGTAACTGCGCGCTTGTCCACCAAACATATTGAAAGACGTAACTGCGCGCTTGTCCACCAAACATTTTGAAAGACGTAACTGCGCGCTTCTCCACCAAACATATTGACAGACGTAACTGCGCGCTTGTCCACCAAACATATTGAAAGACGTAACTACGCGCTTCTCCACCAAACATATTGACAGACGTAACTGCGCGCTTCTCCACCAAACATATTGAAAGACGTAACTACGCGCTTCTCCACCAAACATATTGACAGACGTAACTGCGCGCTTCTCCACCAAACATATTGAAAGACGTAACTGCGCGCTTGTCCACCAAACATATTGACAGACGTAACTGCGCGCTTGTCCACCAAACATATTGAAAGACGTAACTACGCGCTTGTCCACCAAACATATTGAAAGACGTAGCTGCGCGCTTGTCCACCAAACATTTTGAAAGACGTAACTGCGCGCTTCTCCACCAAACATATTGACAGACGTAACTGCGCGCTTGTCCACCAAACAGCACTGATGTCGATTCTTATTGAGTGACTTTCGAGTTTGAATGTTTATTCGCGCAAGCTCGAGCGCGTGTGCACACACATACACAAACAACACGCGCGCGCATATTATTCATGAATTCCTCTGTGTACAAGCTATGGATTGTTATGCATTTTGAAACGTCTCACACATAAGCACCCGTATTTACGAGCGCGCGCGCGCACACACACACACACACACACACACACACACACACACACACACACACACACACACACACACACACACACACACACAGAGTACGTCAAAATTTTACAAATAAAACTGATACATCAGTGGCACTTAATCACAATATATCAGATATCTACTTATGAAAGTTTCTATTTTTGAATACGCGTATTTGCAGAAAAGCAATTTTAACTTTTTTTGCTTTCCAAATTATGGATCTGGAAGGGGTGTGATATCATTTGACACTGATATTAGATTTCACACACACACACACACACACACACACACGCACGCACACACGTGCATACTAAAGCTTACATGAAACAAAATGACAGC
>NC_134894.1:25098714-25103714 GCF_041734735.1 Babylonia areolata | reverse complement strand
TCCTCAGCCCAAAGTGAAGGGGTTAACATGAACATAGTGCAACTCTACGAAACAGCATAAGCAAACAAGCATAAACACATATAACGAAACATAATCATAACCATTTCACAGACACAGAGAGAGAAAGAGAGAGAGAGAGAGGGGGAGAGGTGGGGGGTGGAGAGAGAATTAGGAAGGATATGGAGAATTGTCTAGAGAGTCTGGATCATTCGTTGTGTTGACGGAGTTGCTGTCACCACATTTTGACAGCAGTGTCTCCGGCGAGAACGAAACACTGCTTCACTCTAGTCTGTGGAAACTGTGCCTACGTGCGGGCGCGTGCGTCTGCGCGCGCGAGGGTTAGCGGTCGTGCGCTCGCTCTCCATAAAAAGATAGTATTTAACTTCACGTCTTTTGCGGTTTTATACCGGTATAATACAGAAACTGTGCTTTTAGTGTGTGTGTGTGTGTGTGTGTGTGTGTGTGTGTGTGTGTGTGTGTGTGTACACTAACAGTCTTCACAATCAGGTAGTCAGTACTGTGAAGGCAAAAAAAAACAACAAAAAAAACTACTGACAAAGATCAAAACTTTTATAAGGGAGAGAAGGACCCGTAGGTCTTCATCCAGTGATGAGAAGGTTGTCATCCCCCCGAACCTTTGAAGAAAGCTCTTCGATCCAAAGGATATCTTAATTCACTGTATGATGCTCCAGACAGAAAACAAAACATGCATTCCGTACATGAATGCAACATCAGAGAGGCTGGCTCGGGCCATCAGTGTCCGTTTCACAAGGAGGCGTCACTGTGTTAGGGCAAATACATATGTACGCTATACCACATCTACAAGGCAGATGCCTGACCAGCAGCAGAACACAACGCGCTTGTCGGGCCTTGAGTGCATGCATATATACGTATTTATGTACCTATCAGAGTGGATTTCTGTTACATACTTTTCTTTTTTTTTTTTTTTTACCAATGACAACACTTTTGTTGCCATGGGTTCTTTTTTCAGTGCGCTAAATACGTACTGTACACAAACAAAAACAACACGGAGTCAGCCTCTTCCACAGACCTACCAACTCCTTACGGTCTAAATTGACACACGTGAATGACGTCACCAATAAAGCTAAGAAGTATGGCGTTGTTCTAACACTGATCTAATGGACTGATTGCGAGGATGATTGTCCTGGTGAAACTGAAAGAACGCTGGGCAGGAACATTAAACCAGGAGTGGCTCTACTTTCTGTGAGTACCTTGCATCACAGAGGCACGGATAGTACTGGCCTGGAAGTGAGATCGGTGCTGAACGCAGGTACCCTTTCTGGAAGTGGAAGGGAAGAAAAGAAGCCTTCCAAACCAAGACGAGAAAGCCTTGCCTCAACCCGAGACACAGGCCTGGAACTCTCTCGATTTTATGACATTTTTTAAAACAGACGCAAGCACACACACACACACACACACACACACACACACACACAGAGAGAGAGAGAGAGAGAGAGAGAGAGAGAGAGAGAGAGAGTCTGACGCCTGTGTCCAGATTTCTTTTCAATACTATGGCGAACCCAACCAGTCCAATCCAACACTATGTGTTAGTTTTGCTGATTGAGGCGGTGAGAGACCACCGAAGTATTCAAGTGAGTTGCGTTTTGTTTTCACTCTGAGCTGGAAAGAAGAAAGAAAGAAAGAAAGAAAGAAAGGAAGAGGCTGTTGTAGACGGAAGGAGGAGGAAGAAACTTGAAACAACGAGGAAGAAAAAAAGGAAAGAAGAGAAAGAAGAAAAGAAAGAAAGAAAGAAAGAACAAGAAAGAAGCGGAAGAAAACAAGAAGAAGAATATAGAAAGAAAAGGGAGGAAGAAAGTAGGAAGACAGGAAAAGGACGAAAGAAGCGAATGGAAGTGGGGGGAGGGGGAGAGGTGCCGGGTGTGTGTGTGTGTGGGGGGGGGGGGGGGGCAGAGCCAGCAAGATGAAAAAGAAAGCAAGGGTTTCAGATCACCAAGTCACATCGATCACGGTAGTCTTGGGACCACGGAACAAAGGAGAAGGGAGAGAAAGAGGGGGGAGGGTCGGTGGTAGAGGGGGGAGGGGTGGGTGAGGGAGATTGGGGTGATGTATCTCGTGTAGAAGGTGTAGGTGGGGAGATAGGAGGGGGGGGGGGAAGAGGTGTGTGAATGAATGGCAAGGGGCTGTTGCAGGTGACTGGTTATTCTTATTCTTGTTGCTTATAGTCCAGCCGACCGCACAGGGCCATATCAGGACTGTCAAACCATACAAAATGCTCAACTCCGTCAACACAAAACTGTCACATTTACAAAAAACCCAAAAAAACAACAGCAAACAAACAAACAAAAAAAACCCCACTAAGACAAACCCACAAAACACAGTTCATGACACAGTACTCCAACCATTTAGCTCCTTATGGCAAATAAGACAAGGCCATGCTGAGGAGGCCAGCCATTCCGCTTAATTTAACATCCCCAAATTACAAAACAAAATCATAAAAAAGGGGGGGGGGACAGTACTTCAAAGCCAAACAAAAACGCATAAAAAGGCCATATAGGCAAATAACACTGCAGAATGGGCAGCTAGTGCCCATCCCAGTGTTTACATCTCACTACCGAATCGCCAGAGCAAAACAGCACAGACTGCGAAAAAGAGGGGAAAAAAAGTGTCAAGGCTTGCTTGAAAACAGAAAAGGGAATGGACTGGGAAGTCAGAAAAAGGAGACAACAGTGAAGATAGAAAAAAGGCAGAAACATAGAGTGACAGAAAAGAGGAAATTTCTAGCACAGAAATTCCAGAAGGCGGGTATGCTATTTATACTGAAAGACCCCCGGCATCCCCACGGGGGGTGGGATGGGGGGGGTGGGGGGCCTTTTTTGGGGGGGGGGGGGGGGGGGGACTGGTACAAACAAATCTGTTCTCTCTGCTTGAATACCTTTGCCTATTATTCTATGCTTCACCACTTCACTGGCAAACTTCCTGCGTTTTTGAAGTGGATGTTGCAAGGGTATATCCTTGATCCATGTAATCTTCACTCATTGTTTTTCCAAAGTGTGTGTGTGTGTGTGTGTGTGTGTGTGTGTGTGTGTGTGTGTGTGTGTGTGTGTGTGTGTGTGTGTGCGAGAGAGAGAGAGCGTTTGTGTGTGGTGTGTGTGTGTGTGTGTGTGTGTGTGTGTGTGTGTGTGTGTGTGTGTGTGCATGAAGCAGACAACAATTATTGTTTCAAGGATTTCAAAATTGCGGATTGGACTGATCTATAAACCCCATACTACTTTTGCTTTGAAAAAAAAAAAAAAAAAAAAAAAAAAAAAAAAAGCAGAAGAAAAAAAGGGCCTGGTGCCTTAGCACAAATCTAACGTGCCGTTGTGACTAGTCTTTGAGACAGTGGATGAAGTGAAGGAAAGAACGTAGGGGACAGAAAGGGATCGGACTCTGGACGCTCATCGATCAGGTTACCTTGGAGGATCCAGGTGATAATTATAGGAAGTGGGATCAGGGATCAGATGGTTTGGGAGCGGAGAAGGGAGAGGGGATATTGGGGAGGGTTGTGGAGAAAGAGCTGTAGTTTTTTTTTGTTTTTGTTTTTTTTTTGTTTTTTTTTTTTAAGTATAAAACAAACAGACAAACAAACAAACAAACAGCTGGCTCCCCCATTCTTCTTTCTCCTCTTCCACTTAACACGGACTGTGCTGTCATCCCGAAGGGTTGACGCTGTTATGCAGTTCTTCGGCTTCACTGCTATTCGTTTGTCTCTGGCCTTCATCTCTCTCTCTCTCTCTCTCTCTCTCACACACACACACACACACACACACACACACACACACACACACACACACACACTCTCTCTCTCTCTCATTTATATGCGTATATGTCTGTGTATCTCTTAGAACAACGGCAGATGTGTAAGTCGGCCAAAGTGCTAATGTCTTCATCGTTGAAAAATAAGATTCATTCAATCATTCATTCATTCATTCATTCATTCTCTCTCTCACACACTCTATATCCCCTGTCTCTCCCTCTCTCTTTCTATATTTTCCTCTCTGTCTCTCTCTTTCTCTTTCTGTATCTGTTATATCCAGGCCTTTATCACCCATGCTCATGTAGATCAGCATGGACATACTAGAAGAAAAAAAAAAGAAAACACGCACATAGACACACAACAAAATCAACAAAAAAGAATAAAACAACAACAACAACAAAACAACAAAAAAAACACAAAACAATCAACCAAACAAACAAACAAACAAACTACAACAACAAAAACAAAAACCTGGCCATTCCAGAAATTCAATTCTTGAGTAATCAAGTTTTAAGTTGTAAGTTTTCTCTGCTTAAGACAGAGAACAGTGTGTATATAGGGCAGGGAATAGGGGGTATGTATACAGGGGCAGGGGATAGGGGGTATGTATACATGGCAGGGAATAGGGGGTATGTATACAGGGCAGGGAATAGGGGGTATGTATACAGGGCAGGGAATAGGGGGTATGTATACATGGCAGGGAATAGGGGGGTATGTACATGGCAGGGAATAGGGGTATGTATACATGGCAGGGGATAGGGGGTATGTATACAGGGCAGGGAATAGGGGGTATGTATACATGGCAGGGAATAGGGGGTATCTATACAGGGCAGGGGATAGGGGGTATGTATACATGGCAGGGAATAGGGGGTATGTATACATGGCAGGGAATAGGGGGTATGTATACATGGCAGGGAATAGGGGGTATCTATACATGGCAGGGGATAGGGGGTATGTATACAGGGCAGGGAATAGGGGGGTATGTACATGGCAGGGAATGGGGGTATGTATACATGGCAGGGGATAGGGGGTATGTATACATGGCAGGGAATAGGGGGTATCTATACGGCAGGGGATAGGGGGTATGTATACAGGGCAGGGAATAGGGGAGTATGTACATGGCAGGGAATAGGGGGGGTGGGGTATGTACATGGCAGGGAATAGGGGGGGTGGGGTATGTACATGGCAGGGAATAGGGGGGGTGGGGTATGTACATGGCAGG
>NC_134894.1:25088714-25093714 GCF_041734735.1 Babylonia areolata | reverse complement strand
GAAGAAGAAGAAGAAACAAACAAACA
Organism: Babylonia areolata; assembly: GCF_041734735.1. NCBI lineage: Eukaryota > Metazoa > Mollusca > Gastropoda > Neogastropoda > Buccinidae > Babylonia > Babylonia areolata. The sequence continues at coordinate 25,093,688 of NC_134894.1, read as the reverse complement.
AACAAAGGAGAAGAAGAAGAAGAAAGAAGGAAGAAAGAAGAAGAGGCAGAAGGAGGAGGAGGAGGGGGAGAAAAGTTGAGTGCAGGAAGACGGAAGAAAGAGGGGATGGAAAAACAACCAAAGAAACCCAACACAAAATGGTGTCAGGACGCTCGGATCAATGACACAGGCAGCAGCGGGTTCGGGATGCTGAAGGAAACCGGACGTAGAAGAGGGAGGGGTGAGGAGGTGCTGGGGTGCTGGGGGATGGATGGATGGTGGTGGTGGTGGTGGTGGTGGGGCAACGGAGAGAGGGCAGAGGGTTTAAGGTGGTGTTCAGAGTGAGGTGCAAAAAGGGAGTGTGTGTGTGTGTGTGTGTGTGTGTGTGTGTGTGTGTGTGTGTGTGTGTGTGTGTGTGTGTGTGTGTGTGTGAGAGAGAGAGAGAGAGAGAGAGAGAGAGAGAGAGTGTGTGTGTGTGTGTGTGGAGGGCGAGTGTGTCCCCGCTTAGATGTATGAATCGTCGCCCTAAGTTTTTTACTTGTTTTGGTGGGAAAGGAGAGGGCAGAGATAGGAGAAAGAGAGAGAGAGAGAGAGAGAGAGAGAGAGAGAGAGAGAGGTGGAGACACACACACACACACACACACACACACACACACACACACACACACACACACACACACAGAGAAGGAGACAGAGAGACAGACAGACACAGAGACAGAGACAGTGGGAGATAGGGAGAGAGAGACAGAGGCAGAGAGATAAAACACCCAAAAAACTAAAAACTGAATTGTCAGAAAGCAACCCATTGGCTTTTTATTCTTCTTCGGTCTTCACCTGTCTCTGTTTCTGTCTCTGCCAGTTTGTCTATCTCTCTGTCTGTCCGTCTTTCGGCCTATCACTTTCTTTTCTTCTTCCACTCTCCCTCTCTGTCTGTATATATATATATATATATATATATATATATATATATGTGTGTGTGTGTGTGTGTGTGTGTGTGTGTGTGTGTGTGTGTGTGTGTGTGTGTGTGTGTGTGTGTGTGTGGTTTTTCTCCCTGAAGAAATCTGTGTATGTTTATTGCTAAACCTTTGTGAACTCGCGGGAGTTGCTGCCCACGAAAGCAGCAGCAGCAGCAGCAGAAGAAGAAGAAGAAGAAGAAGAAGAAGAAAGGGAAGACTTATAGCCCTCTCTCGCGGTTCAGACCCCCCCCCCCCCCCCCCCCCCCCCCCCCCCCACACACACACACACACACCCCTCTCAACCCGCACCTTCATGATGGAGTGATGGCCTAGAGGTAACGCGTCCGCCTAGGAAGCGAGAGAATCTGAGGGCGCTGGTTCGAATCACGGCTCAGCCGCCGATATTTTCTCCCCCTCCACTAGACCTTGAGTGGTGGTCTGGACGCTAGTCATTCGGATGAGACGATAAATCGAGGTCCCGTGTGCACTATGCACTTAGCGCACGTAAAAGAACCCACGGCAACAAAAGGGTTGTTCCTGGCAAAATTATGTAGAAAAATCCACTTCGACAGGAAAAACAAATAAAACTGCACGCAGGAAAAAATACACAAAAAAATGGGTGGCGCTGTAGTGTAGCGACGCGCTCTCCCTGGGGAGAGCAGCCCGAATTTCACACAGAGAAATCTGTTGTGATAAAAAGGAATACAAATACAAATACAAATATCTGCACCATTTCCTTCCTTCCAAGTTCCCCCAATTAATTCCATGATACAGTCTTCTCAACAATACCAAGCACCCCGGGTTTTTTAGCAGCTAAACCACTAAGCATAGAATGTGTTGTGTGTGAATAGAATTATGTTCCGTTGTGCTGTTCCCGGAAGCTGGTTAGAAGCTGTGAAGTAAATAAGCAAAAAAAAACGAATCAATAACTTCTTCTCTGCAGTTCTTTGTGCTCCCCTATCACTTTCCCCCAGTCTTTTACTCTGTGTTGTGTTCAATTTTATTTCTATTTTATTTCATTTTATTTTTGTTTTATTTCATTCAAGCCATGTAGTTTGCTAATGACCAGCAGGTCAGTGGTAAACAAATATGGGAAAGTGTGTGTGTGTGTGTGTGTGTGTGTGTGTGTGCTGATTGTTCGCGTTGGTTGGCGTGTGTGTGTGTGTGTGTGTGTGTGTGTGTGTGTTCAATTTCATTTAATGTCTATCCACATTAAGTGATATTCGACATGAAAACCAAAGGAGGAAGGGTGGAGAAAAGAGGGAGGGGAAGGGAGAGGGATGAAAACAATACTATTCACATCAGCTTAACAACAATCTGACCAAGCGAATAACTTTCCATCTCTAAAACATAATTATAGTCGTAAATCACACACACACACGCACACACACGCACACACAAAAAGAAATAAAATAAAATAAAGATAAAAATTTTAAAAGCCATTCAAAGGTTATAACAACAATCAAATTTTACTATTTTAGAAAGATTTTTTTTTGGGGGGGAGGGGGGGGGGATAAAATGTTCTAAAAACAACCCAATTATGCTAGTTTACAACGAGAGGAGGGAGGAGGGGGCGGTTATAACAACAATCTAGTTGAACTGTGTGTGTGTGTGTGTGTGTGTGTGTGTGTGTGTGTGTGTGTGTGTGTGTGTGTGTGTGTGTGTGTGTGAAAGTGATGCAACAAATTCCGAGAGAGTTTCATACTTAAAAAAAGAAAAAAAAAGAAAAAAGAAAAGCAAAGAAACGAAAACCAAAAAAGAAGACAGCAGCTTCACAGTAAAATTAACTACATCAACAATCGTTTTCAACAACACTGTCGCCAATATCGATTCAAATTCTCCTGTCTGGCGGAGCGTTAGTCACTGTGAATACTGAATACAGCACATTCATTCTGCGAAAATTATATGTATACAACATTGATGGAGTCCCGTTGCGTGCCTTGGGATCTAGAGTTGACATGTGTGTGTGTGTGTGTGTGTGTGTGTGTGTGTGTGTGTGTGTGTGTGTGTGTGTGTGTGTGTGTGTGTGTGCTGTTGTTGTTGTTGTGTGTGAGTGCATGTGCGTGCATTTGCGTTCATATGTGCGTGCTGGTGTATGAAGGCTTGTGTGTACGGGTGTATGTGCGGTGTGGGTGTGCGATGCAGCGACCTATGTAAAATGCCTTAATTAAAGGCTGGAACACTTAGTTAATATCATGAGAAATGGCTTGTGTTTGACTTGGGCACACCAGCTTCCTCGGTGGAAAATCGTTTTAGGAAAAAAAACACAAAAACAATGTTGTCAACTCCGGTTCTCCTGACTGACAGACAAGACTGCCCAAACACTGGTGAGTTTAGCGATACCATCGATGATTCCACGTGGACTGCCGACGCTGGGACTGCGACAGATGAACCCGGGTGTGGCCGTGTATGGTGAACTCGGAATGAGCGGCGTGGGAGTGATGCCACTGAAACAGTGCAGATGATGGGGCAGCATACACAAAGAAAAAAAAAAGTTAGTTTAACTCTCTCCATACGAACGGCGAAAGAGACGACGTTAACAGCGTTTCACCCCAATTACCACCATCAAAATATTGCAAGCGGAAGGCTCTTATACTGAAGAGGTGAATGTTGACAAAGAATACCACAATTGTGACGACAGAAGCTAAAGGTTGGGTCATTGAGACACCCACTGGACATCCGAGGGGTCTGTGTAGAGAAGAAGAGAGGACTGGCCGTACTGAGTGAGTTAAGCGAGTTCACTTTCACCAAGTCCATTCAGTAATTTTCTGTCTTTTCTGTGATTGCAGTTGAATAGTCATTTCAGATTTCGCCCTCCATTTCCCGCCCCCCCCCCCACCCCCCAACTCACCATTCTTCCCCCTCCCCCTCCTCTCCTGAAAGACAACACTCAAATGTTAACATCGATACTCTAACAAAATGTCTACAGTCACCAATATGTGTGACGGGGCCATTAAACAGATTTCTTCGTCTGTTCAATACCAGTTAGTGATATGTGGACATGGCATGTATACAACATTTGATGGAGTCTGCCTTGGAATCTAGCGAGAATGTGTGTGTGTGTGTGTGTGTGTGTGTGTGTGTGTGTGTGTGTGTGTGTGCGTGTGCGTGCACGTTTATGTGCATGTGTATGTGTGTTTGCGCATGTATGTGCATGTGTGTTCATAGCGTATACATATGTGTTCGTGCGCGCGCGCACGTATGTGTGTGTGTGTGTGTGTGTGTGTGTGTGTGTGTGTGTGTGTGTGTGTGTGTGTGTGTGTGTGTGTGTGGAACTTAAGCCACTATGTACGCAACACAGCCTATCCATTCTGGTGGAAATTATATGTATGCAACATTGATGGAGTCCCGTTGCGTGTCTTGGGATCTAGAGTTAGTGTGTGTGTGTGTGTGTGTGTGTGTGTGTGTGTGTGTGTGTGTGTGTGTGTGTGTGTGTGTGTGTGTGTGTGTGTGTGTGTGTGTGCGTGGTGTAGTGTGGTGTTGTGTAGTGTACTGTAGTGTAGTGTTGTGTTGTGCAGTGTAGTGTATGTGTGTATACGTAAGTGCGAACAATGATAGGAATATAAACGCATGCTTCGGGATCCAGTGGAAACATCAATAGGGAAAGAGAGGGGTCAGGAGAAGAGAATGTAGAGGAGGGGAGGGGGGAGGGGAGGAGGGGGTGAGGAGTGGGACGATGATACTTTTTGTTTGTGTGTGGTGGAGTGGTTGTGGTGTGGGGGGTTGGGGGGGAGGAGGGTTGTAAGGGGGTTAGTTCGTGGCAGCCAGATGCAAAACAATTCCTTGGTGTGGTGGGTGATGGCTGTGTAATGGTCCTTTGTCACGCAGAGACGCTGTTTTGCTGTCCTCGTGGTTTTGAGGGGGGGTTTTTTGTTTGTTTTTTTTTGGTTTTGTTTTGGTTTTTGTTTGTTTGTTTGTTTTTCAGTTTTGCCGTGACTCACCTTCCTCCTCCACCGTCATCAGTTTGTCTTGTTGTTCTTTATCTAACGTCTGTATTATTTCTCCCTCTCTGCAGTTCTTTCTCTCTGTGTCTCTGTCT
>NC_134894.1:25081214-25086214 GCF_041734735.1 Babylonia areolata | reverse complement strand
TTGTTGTTGTTGTTGTTGCTGTGTGTGTGTGTGTGTGTCGCTCTCTCTCGCTCTCTCTGTCTCTGTGCTGAAATGGAAAAAAAAAGTTACGAAGACGCCGAGAGAGGAGATTTGTTGCTTGGTTGGAAGACAGACAGCCTCTGGAGATATAGGAATGAATAAAAAGGAGGAGAGAGAAAACACTCCCCCCACCCCCACCCCCCGCTCGCCCCTCATCTCTCTCTCTGTCTGTCTGTCTCTCTTTGTTGCTGTCTGTCCTCTCTTTCATATTGAAATAAACGCGGATGACGAGCGTCCCTGGTTGAACATCTGTTTGGGTCTTGATGGGGGGCATGAGGCTGTGATGTGTTTCTTTCATTATCTCGTTTGCTCCGTCCTCATATCCTGTCCCTGATATCTGTCTCTCTGTCTCTATCTCTGTCTCTCTCTCTCTCTGTCTCTCTCTTATCGTGATTTATCGTGATTTACGTATAAAGTATATTCCACAAAAGAATTATCAGGATCCTTCCCTGTTCCGGACTGCGTTGCTTATGGCATCTCGAAGAGAACCAATAGTAAGGAATGTGTGTATGTATTTATACAAAGCTTTTAAGAGACGCACCATTGTGCTTAGCTGATTTAACTAACTGCTTTTGTAATGTCTTCTGTCAGTATATTACTGTTTCAATGAGTTACTCTGAAAATGTGTGTGAATTATTCACAAATACTGTACCCCCTTCAGAAGGGGCAATGGCCTATACTGATTAAACTATTCGAGTTCGAGTTCTCTGTCTCTCTCTCTGCCTCTGTCTGTCTCTCTCTCTGCCTCTTTCTCTGCCTCTCTCTCTTCTCTTTATTTCTTTCTTTCTATTTATTTTATTTTATGTTTTTGTTTTGTACGCTTATAGTTGACTTCATCAATTTTTTGCGCCTTAAACATATTATTATCACTAGCAGTAGTTCTTTTTTTTAATGTATTAATCTATTATTTATTTACTTTTTTTTCTCAAGGCCTAACTAAGCACGTCGGGTTACGCTGCTGGTCAGGCATCTGCTTGGCAGATGTGGTGTAGCGTATATGGATTTGTCCGAACGCAGTGACGCCTCCTTAAGCTACTGAAACTGAAACTGAAATCTTTCTTTCTTTCTTTCTTTTTTTTTTCTTACTCTCTGTTGAAAATAATACTCATGTGTTACTGTGCATTCTATTTTCGCTTTCTTCTGTTGTTTGTTTAGTTGGATTTTTGTTCCCATAATTTGAGGGTTTCTAATATAATGTTATGTATTTAGTATTGCGTGTTTGTTATATTCTCTCTTCTATGAGGGCAGGATGAAAACAATCCTCGTGTGATTATTCCTTTTTTCCCCTCAAAAGGAGAGAGAAAATCGTTTGTTCACTTTCTTTCCCTCTGTGTGTCTGTCTGTGTGTTTGTGTGTCTGTCTGTCTCTGTTTTTCCCTTGGTGTGTGTGTGTGTGTGTGTGTGTGTGTGTGTGTGTGTGTGTGTGTGTGTGTGTGTGTGTGTGTGTGCGTGTGTGTGTGTGTGTTACTCGCTTCCGTTTCGTACAGATGTGAGCGATGTTGTGTCTCTCACTTTGATGCTGTGTTACACTTGTACATTATACATATATTAAGTATTAAGTATAACAACATTTATATGCGTACATGTTTGTGTGTCTCTTAGAACAACGGCAGATGTGTAAGTCGGCCAAAGTGTGCTAATGTCTTCACCGTTGAAAAAGAAAGATTCATTCATTCATTCCTTCTCTCTCAGCATTAAGGCAGCAGAGAACAGCAGAGAACTGGAGAAGACAGAGAGAGAGAGAGAGAGAGAGAGAGAGAGAGAGAGAGAGAGAGAGAGAGAGAACTCAGAACTCAGAAAGTTTAATGTACATCGGCCTTGGGCCACAATACAATGGGGAAGGGTGGATCGGTGAGGTTGCAAATAACATTGTGTTATCCACAGCAACATCATCAACAACAAAGTAAAAACTGAATGAATATATACTTAAACAATGTGCCCATCATATAGACATTTGTTGTTTTTTTATATAGTATTTCACCATGCTTGATCACTGACTGCAGATTAACTTTTTCCTTGTATTGATGTCATGGAAAATATATCTTGATACCTTATTTGTTGCTCCAAGTAACACATGCTAGGGGAGTCTTGCCGATTCTTTTAATAGAGAGAACGAACGAACGAACGAAATTTTATTTTACGAGGGTAAAGGAGTAAGCACAAAGTATTTGTTTACATCCAGCCCTCTGGGCATAAATAATAATTGGAAAAAAAAGAAAGAAAGAAGAAAAAAAAAGAAGCGAGAGTCAATTCACAACACCAACGTCAAAATTGCATAAGCATGTGCAAACATAAACATAGAACTTATGTACAATACAATATCGCGATAGATGAATAAGAGAGAGAGAGAGAGAGAGACAGAGAGAGAGGAAGGAAGATCCAGGAGATAAAAACAGCCTGGTGGTCACTGTGATCAATGTCTACGTGGTTTCTGGATCCTGGGGGAATTGGGACGAAAAAGAGTGGGGAGGTGGAGGGGGGTGAGATGGAATGCGAGCCGAGCGGAGCCAGGGGAGGGGGGGGCGGAGGGGGGGGGTGACGTGGGGGTGGGGTGGGGGAGGGGGCAGGATAAAGGAGGGTGGTTGGTGGGAAAAGTGGGTAGGGGGTGGGTTGTGGGGACTGGTGGGCTTGGATCAAAACTAGGTCTCTCTTTCTCTCCACTCTTTTTTTTTTTTTTCAATTTATTTCACCTTGTCTCTCACCCTGCGTCTCCTGCGAGCATCTGTTTGGTCTGTGTTGGCTGTATGACGCTGTGATGTGCTACTTTAATAACCTGGTTTGCTCAGTCCTCCTCTGTGTGTGTGTGTGTGTGTCATTGTGTGTGTGTGTGTGTGTGTGTGTGTGTGTGTGTGTGTGTGTGTGTGTGTGTGTGTGTGTGTGTGTGTTCTCCCTCTCTCCCTCCCTCTGGATCTCTTTGTCTGTCTGTCTCTCTCTCTGCCTGTCTCTCTCTCTGCCTCTCATCACTATCTCTCTCTGTATCTCTGTTTCTATCTCACTTACTCTCTCTTTCTCTCTCTCTCTCTCTTCATCTGCCTCTGTCACTGTTTCTGTCTCTTTTTATGTCTCTCTTACATTACGAGAATATTGATTTTGTTTGTAGTCCACAAAGCAGGTTAGTCTATATTTAGGTTTTATATTGCATGTTTACAAACGCTATCATTCTAGGTTTTGTTTGTTTGTTGTTGATTTTTTTTTTTTTACTAATTATTATATCATGTTCATATACCCATTCATAAGATGTCTTTGGCTTATATGTGAATCTTGCATATATAGTCTTTCTCTCTTTCTCTCTGTCTCACTGCAAAAAGCAGCAGAAAGGCATACAGGAGTATAAAACAGGAGAAGAACGGGGGACGGATGGTGGTGGTGGTGTGCGTGTGTGTGTGTGTGGGGGGGGGGAATGGGGGTGGACAGGGGGCAGTGATGGGGGAGGAGGGGGGGGGGGGGGTAAAGGAGATAAAAAACGGCTGAGTGGCACTGTGATCACTGTGTGTGTGTGTGGTCTGAGGGAATTGGAAGATGGAGAAAGTGGGGGGGGGGGGGGGGGTGTTGGATGAGGGGAGATACGGAGTTCAGGAGAGAAAGGAGCAATGGGATAGTTTCATCTTTCAACCTCCGTTTCTGAAGGAGGCTGTCACTACTTTCGGACAGACCCACCACCATACACACCACATCTGCGAGGCAGATAGATGCCTAACAACAGCAGCAGCATAACCCAACACGCTGGCCAAGCCTTGAGTGCATGCGTGCTGTCAGTATATCTGTGTTGATCAGAGCGGATTTCTTCTTCTTCATCTTCTTCTTCTTCTTCTTTGCGTTCGACAGCTACGCAGTCAGGGTCGAAGTCCGAGGGATGCCACAAACTCGGACGTCCGGTGAAGATCGGCTGCCGTCCCCCAGAGCTTGGTGTTGAGGTCAGCACCCCCAGGCCAGGACTGCTGCCGCATCTTCTCATACAGGGGGCAGTCTTGGAGAATATGGGATGGGGTCTGGTCAGCCTGGCCGCAATCACATAGGGATGTGGCTGCCACTCCAATCCTCTTCAGGTGTGCTCGGAGGCCGCAGTGTCCTGTGCGAAGGCGGTAGATGGTAGGATTTCTTCTTCAGAATTTCGCCAGATGACAACACTTTTGTTATCATGCGTTGACGGGCGCAATAGCCGAGTGGTTAAAGCGTTGGACCGTCAATCTGAGGGTCCCGGGTTCGAATCACGGTGACGGCGCCTGGTGGGAAAAGGGTGGAGATTTTTACGATCTCCCAGGTCAACATATGTGCAGACCTGCTAGTGCCTGAACCCCCAAGCAGAAGATCAAATACGCACGTTAAAGATCCTGTAATCCATGTCAGCGTTCGGTGGGTTATGGAAACAAGAACATACCCAGCAGGCACAACCCCGAAAGCAGAGTATGGCTGCCTACATGGCGGGGTAAAAACGGTCATACACGTAAAAGCCCACTCGTGTGCATACGAGTGAACGCAGAAGAAGAAGAAGAAGTTGTCATGCGTTCTTTCCTTTATTTTTTATTTTCAGTGCGCCAAGTGCGTTGCTGCACGCGGGACCTCGGTTTTATCGTCTCGTCCTATTGACTGGATGCTCAGTTTGATTTTCCAGTCCACCTTGGGATAAAGGGCGATAGCAGGAATCGAACCCAGACTCTCAAATTATTGGCTTCTGGTGTCTTAACCATTCTGCCATCTTCCTCCTGGCTTGGTGGGACGTGGAATAGAGAGAGTTGGGTTGGAAGGGGAGTACGGTGGGTTTCTCTCTCTCTCTCTCTCTCTCTCTCTCTCTCTCTCTCTCTCTCTCTCTCTCTCTCTCTCTCTCTCTCTCTCTCTCTCTCTCCATCCTTTTCGATACAGCTCTTCCCCTCCTGCTTCACACTTCTGTGTTCCTGGCGAACATCTGTTTGGTCTGTGTCCCTAGCGAGCATCTGTTTGGTC
>NC_134894.1:25071214-25076214 GCF_041734735.1 Babylonia areolata | reverse complement strand
GCCATGCACATGGCTTGATTGACAGATAATCACACAATTCTCTCTCTCTCTCTCTTTCTCTCTCTCTCTCTCTCTCTCTCAGCAGTTCTTTATCACTCCGAAAGAATCGTGATTCACGTGCTCGCTGAAGTCAAACTCTAAAAAGCAAGCACTTGAGAAGCGGGAATCCCTGCACATGGAAATAAACGTAAAATACGTATTGAGGTCATGAAGGTGCAGGCGCTCGTGTGTGTGTGTGTGTGTGTGTGTGTGTGTGTGTGTGTGCTTGCTTGCTTGCTTGCTTGCTCGCTCTTTCTGTCACTCTCTCTCTCTCTGTTTCATCATCTGTCTCTCTCTCTCCAGCAAAGTAAACGTGAATCACGTGCTGCTGAAGTCTTACTCTGAGAAGCATTGGCACTGCGCACACATTGAATGCAATGTTGTTGTCTTCAGTTCAACGTCTTTCCACTTGAAGTGATATTAGAAGGCAATGCACGTAAAATATGTAGTAAAATATGTAGTGAGTTCATCTTATAGATGTGTGTGTGTGTGTGTGTGTGTGTGTGTGTGTGTGTGTGTGTGCTGAGTTTGTTTCTCTTCACAAGGTCTCTGTCTCTGTCTCTGTCTCTCTCTCTCTCTCTCTCTCTCTCTCTCATTTTTTGTGTGTAGGTGGGGGAGGGGGGGGCGGAGGGGGGGGGCAGGGGGGGGCGGAGGGGGGGGGCAGGGGGGGGAAGGCATGTGAGTACGTCAGAGTGTGTTAGCTCTCTCTCTTTCTCTCTCTGATCAGTGGTCAGCAGTGGTCAGTGGTTGTCAGAAGTGGTCATGACGTCATACGCAAACGTGATAAAACAACGCAATTTTCGTAGTGGTCGGTTATGGTAAGCAGTGGCAAGAAATGGTCAGAAACGGCAAACAGTAGTCAATAGTGGTCAGCTTATGGTCAAACCCTGCCAAGCCTGACGTCCCAGTAACGCATAACGGTCACAAAGTGATGGAAGTTGAACTCCGATATTGTACAATAGTGGTCAGTAGTGGTCAAGCAGTGGTCAAACACCTGCTACGACATAATGATAGGTGTAACACGATGTAACAAAAGAACGCAGTCTGAGCACTTTTGAGTAGTGGTCAGTAGTGGTCAGCAGTGGTCCAAGATTTTGGGGAGAAAATTGACGTGAGGGAATAATATAGAGCCGACCCAGCAAAAGCACACACACCACCACACACACCACATACCAATACAGGCCAACACACACACACCCCCCCACAAGTCCACAAAGGTAACACACACACCACACACACACACACACACACACACACATCACACACACCAGTCACACACGCAACACACACACACACACACACACACACACAAAACACACACACGCACACACACAACACACACACACACACACACACACACACACACACAACACACACACACACACACGCACACACACGCAACACACACACACACACACACACACACGCACAGCACACACACACACACACACACACCACACACACACACACACACACACACACACACACAAACAAACAAACAAACAAACAAACACACACACAAACACACACACACACACATGACACACACATACACATAACACACACGCACACACACACACAAACACACACACAGAGACACACACACACACAGACACACGACACACACACACACACACACACACACACACACACACAGACACACACAGACACACACACACACACACACACACACACACACACACACACACACACTATATCCACGTCCCCTGTCTCCTTTCCCTTTGTTATGCAAAGCTGCTGATGAAACCCGTAGACCGACACAGCAGTTGTTCTGACTGCCTTTATTAGATCTGCATACTGCCACCAGACACCACGGAAATCCTCTTGTTTCCTTGTTGCTGGAACTTGTCTGCAACTAGAGAGGAGTTTTGGTATTAAAAAAAAAAAAAAAAGAAGAAAAAAATGTTTGTATACGTGTGTGTGTGTGTGTGTGTGTGTGTGTGTGTGTGTGTGTGTGTGTGTGTGTGTGTGTGTGTGTGTGTGTGTGTGTGTGTGAACATTTGGAACCAACACCATCAGCAATCCGAGAAACACTACATTCGGTAAAGCTTTTTTTTTTTTTTAATCATTGCGTCTGAGGAAGAAAATGATGATACCTTAACCGTACTTCATGAAACCCCTGCTGCTAGCCACGTAATTGTCAACCCCCAACTATCCACGCAATCAATCAACCCCCACTATGCACGAAATTATTTAACCCCTACTGTCCAGGTAATGAATCAACACCCCTATACACGTAATTATTCAAAGCCCAACTATCCGCATAATTGGTCACACCCACTCTCTACGTACTCAATCGTATTCATACTATCCATGTAATTGATCGCATTCACTGTTCGCCGTAATTAATCATCTTGAAACTATCCACTTATATAATCCCCCCCCCCCCATCAATGTAATTAATCAAACCAATTATTGACGTAATTAAGCAATACCCACTTTCCATGTAATCAACCAATGCCCAGGTACTGAATCACCTCCCCACTATCTACACACTCAATCAACATCCAGCTAGCAACGTATTTAACCCTCACTATCCACCTTAATTAATCACCTACCTACTATCCACGAAATTCATTAACCGCCACCCCAATGCAGTCCAACCACCCACTATCAACAATTATAATCAACGTATCCCAACAATCCATGCAATTAATCACCTCAACTATCCACGTAATAAATAACCCCAACTGTCCACAATGATTAATCAACCCTCACCGTCAACATAACCTATCTGTGTACGTAATTAATCATGACCACCCCCCCACCACCCAACCCCGCACCCCAAGCTATCCGTAATCAATCAACCCCATCCTCACCCTGGCTATCCTTGCAATCCAAGTTAATCAACCCTCCTCCCTGCCCTCTTACAACGAGAGATCAAAGGGAAATCACCAGCACTCAAGTTGTTGGTGCATCTGATCGATTTCCTTCAAACCCCTTCCATCTCTAGCCCCCCCCCCCCCCCCCCTCCTTCCAAAGCCTGGTGATCATTAACTGTTCGATCATTCCGTTCGATCTCTTATCTTCTTTGCATTAGTCAGTTCACCTCCTGGTGTACGCTTTCGCCCTGAGAATTCATTGTATCTGGTTGACTCAATGCTGATTAATTCTTCGTCAGTTGGGCTTACTTAAGTGTTCAGGAAATTTGGAAGGAAAAAACGTGGGTTTTTTTTGTTTTTTTTTCTTCTTCACTGTTAAACTTAGTGTGTGTGTGTGTGTGTGTGTGTGTGTGTGTGTGTGTGTGTGTGTGTGTGTGTGTGTTTCGCATTTTCTGTGTGTATTTCTCCGTCTGTCTCCCTCTCTTTCTTTGTGTGTGTGTGTGTGTGTGTGTGTGTGTGTGTGTGTGTGTGTGTGTGTGTGTGTGTGTGTGTGTGTGTGTGTGTGTGTGTGTGTGTGTTTCGCATTTTCTGTGTGTATTTCTCCGTCTGTCTCCCTCTCTTTCTTTGTGTGTGTGTGTGTGTGTGTGTGTGTGTGTGTGTGTGTGTGTGTGTGTGTGTGTGTGTGTGTGTTTCGCATTTTCTGTGTGTATTTCTCCGTCTGTCTCCCTCTCTTTCTTTGTGTCTTTGCCTCCCTCTCCCTCTCATGCATGCATTTGTATATATATGAAGGCGAGCGAGCGCGCGCGCGCACGCACGTGTGTGTGTATGTGTGTGTGCGTGTGTTTATTGAAAATAGTATATATAAAGCATATGCATAATATGCGAAAAGAATTAAACTAGGAAAGTGAATGAATAAATCAAAATAAAGACAAATAACCCACTCCATTTACAAAATCCCCAACCTCAAGTCAGTGCTGCTTATTCTACCGATTCGGATAGCACACAAGTAAATGAATATACATAGCATGCAAGAAACCCAGACACTTCTTTAAAAAACAACAACACACACACATAAAAATACCCATCAGTTCCGGGCTTGTCCTAATACCATCATTCGACATGAGAACACGGCAGCAATGACGTAAGAAATGCGCAAACACAAATTAAGCTTTTATTCAGTACTGGCATAGCCTTGCACAGAATATACATATATGCGTACCATACGTTAAACTAAAAAAAAAATTTCTTCACGCAATGGGAATGCACACGCACGCGCTTACCCCCACCCCGCCTCCCTCCCTCCAAACATAACAGCAAGATTGACAGAGCAGAACATCCCGTGTTGAATACATAAATTGTGTTAATGGCACAGAGAGGGGCGTGTGGGGGGGCGGAGGGGTGGACAGGGAACTCCGAACTATCTGAACCCATGACGTATGTGTGTGTGTGTGTGTGTGTGTGTGTGTGTGTGTGTGTGTGTGTGAGGGTGTCTGTATGTCTGTGAGTGTCTGTATGATATGTGGGAGAGGGTGAGAGAGAGAGAGGGGGGAGGAGGGTGATTCATTCGTCAGACAAAGACAGACAGACAGACAGACAGAGTGGGACAGGGAACAGAGACAGACAGAGGCGGAGACAGGCAAAAAGAGAGATGAGTAAATCGCAGAAGCAGTTACACTGTATAAACATAATGATATATCACGTGCACACATTTTCGCCCATCACCATGCGCTTCTGTGTGGAGGCGAAGAAGAGGAGACAAGATCAGTCACGAACAAAGCAACTTTACAGGATTGTACGGTACCGGGTAAAGTGTGTGCATGCGTGCGTGCATGAGCTTGTGTGTGTGTGTGTGTGTGTGTGTGTGTGTGTGTGTGTGTGTGTGTGTGTGTGTGTGTGTGTGTTTCGTTCGTTCTTTAGTTTAGCGTCTTTTCACTATTAGTGATATTAGAAGATAAAAAATAAATAAAAAAAGAATAATAATAAAATTAAATTTAAAAAAAAGAGGGTGGGGAGGGGTAGGGAGAGGGGAAAGAGAAGTCAGAATAAAACAGAAAAGGTAGAAAACTAGTAAGAAATGCATAACTAACATGAAATTATCTTCAACAGTAACAATTCAAT
>NC_134894.1:25056214-25058714 GCF_041734735.1 Babylonia areolata | reverse complement strand
GCTAATGCTGTTGTTGTTGTTGCTGCTGCTGCTGGTGTTGTTGTTGTTTGTTTGTTTTCTGTTTTTCTTTTTAAGTTATGCCTTAGCATATATGAATCAGTCAGTACGCCTTGACAGTCCTTGACACTGAAGCTGAAACTGAAACTTCCGCTTGGAAGACGATCGCATCTCTCTATCTCTCTGTCTCTCTTTCTGTTTACAGTATTCGTAAACTATGCATTTATATATTTTATGCCCTGAAGATACGACAGGAATTCTGTGATAACAATGATGAAAGTTAGAATTAATTTACTATGCACGAGAAGCACGTTTGTTCTACAGGTTGAGTTAGTACGTATTTTACATTTTGTTGTGGCTGAGTGATGACCATATTGTGTACTTTTGACCTCTTTCTAGGGGCCGGAGGCCTGGAGATTAAAGTTTTGTTCTTGTTCTTGTTCTTTTTCTTGTTCTTGTCTCTCTTTCTGCCTCTCTCTCTCTCTCCCTCTCTCTCTCTCTCTCTCTCTCTCTCTCTCTCTCTCTCTCTCTCTCTCTCTCTCTCTCTCTCTCTCTCTCTCTCTCTCTCTCTCTCTGTGATTTTGGGGTTTTTGTTTTCAATTTCATTTTATCTGCACAAACAGAAAAGGAGGTAGACGTACCGAAAACAAAAGAAACACAAAAGAAAAGATAAAAAGAAATCGCATCCCTCACATACATAATGATGACATTACGAATTCTTTTAAGAAACTTAAAAAAAAGAAGAAGAAGAAGAAGAAAAAGGCGTCACACATATGATTAACCATCCATCCAACCCGCAATGCATCTCAGAGATCCACACCTCTTAACATCTAGTCAAGGAAACACACACACACACACACACACACACACACACACACACACACACACACACACACACACACACTCACACACACTCACACACACACACACACACACACACACCACACACTCACACACACACACACACACACACACACACACACACACACACACTCACACACACTCACACACACACACACACACACACACACACACACACCCACTCACACACACACACACACACACACACACACACACACACACTCACACACACACACTCACACACACACACACACACACACACACACACACACACACACACACACACACACACACACACACACACACATACACACACACACGCACAGAGTTTAAAGGGCATCTGCAAGAACGATCGCCTGGAGGAGGTCAGTATTTGCATTGATGTTGGAGAGACGGCCGCATTACCTATAAACACAGTAGATGCAAATGGACTTCTCTCCTCCCCCCCGAGACTATCTGACCCATCAGCCAGAAGGAAGGAGGGGGAGGGGGGCAGGGTAGGGAGGCTGAGGTCCAAGATGATCGACGATAGACCAGTTTCCAGTTTCTGCTAACTACACAGTCATGGACAGCGTGTCAGAGAGATGTCTGTCTCCCGCACTGATCTCTTCATGCCGAGAGTCACAGTAAAAAAAGGAAAAGTTGTTCCAGAGATATCCAGACATCCACTGAGTTCCACGAAAACTCAGAACGCTTTATTTCCTACTGTTTTCTTCTTCTTCTTCTTCTTCTTCTTCTTCTTCTTCTTCTTCTTCTTCTTCTTCTTTTCTTCTTCTTCTTCTTCTTCTTCTTCTTCTTCTTCTTTTTCGTCGTCGTCGTCGTCTTCTTCTTCTTCTTCTTCTTCTTCTTCTTCTTCTTGAGACTGGAAATCCTTTCTGGCTCAATGCAATTCTTAAAATTCCAAACATTTCTAAACTGGTTTGTATGCGTTTATCTATAGATATGTATATATCTATGTATGTATGTGCGTGATGATGATACAACGTATTGTCATCCTCCGCTTCCCGAGGGACAACCATGATTATATGATATTACATGCATTGAAGCATTATTTATGTATACGTGTTTGCATGCATACATATGTTTTCATGTAGATTTATCAACGTACATTTTGCTTAAATCGCTGTGTATTATGGTTTCCTTCATGCTCGTTTGCATACCAAGGGTATAATCATCAGGATGAAGCTGAGAAAAGAAGAGCCTTATTTTTGCAAGAGGTAAAAAGAAAAAAATATAACATCTGGAAAGGCGTTCTGTCAGTATGGTATTTCCTGTTCCTGTTCCTTTTACACCCCCCTCCCTTCCCCTTCCCCTCCCATCTCATCCCTGTCCACCATGACTCATTTTGTCCAATAGGTTAATTAACATGCTGTCAGTAATGACCACCACTGACCACGGTGTTGCCTCACACACACACACACACACACACACGTCATCCCCCCCAGCCCCCACCCCCCAGAGATCATCACCACAATATGTAAATTAATCGAGCGATGAATCTGCCAGGCCACATTTCTCAGACAAGGAGAAGCAAGCATATCAACGCGCATGCTCCACTGCTCGTGACCGTGCTTCCGGCCAAGTGCCAACTCAAGGGAGCATGCGCAGTGTCGGTCACGTGTGAGAATGTCTCTTAAGGGAG
>NC_134894.1:25036214-25043714 GCF_041734735.1 Babylonia areolata | reverse complement strand
GTATAATGAGAGAAGTCTAACAGATTGAGGGACACAGCGTAATGATAGAAGTCTAACAGACTGAGGGGCACAGTGTAATTAGAGAAGTCTAACAGATTGAGAGGCACAGTATAATGAGAGAAGTCTAACAGATTGAGGGGCATAGTGTAATGAGATAAGTCTAACAGATTGAGCTGAGGGGCACAGTGTAATGAGATAAGTCTAACAGATTGAGGGACACAGCGTAATGATAGAAGTCTAACAGATTGAGGGGCACAGTGTAATGAGAGAAGTCTAACAGACTGAGGGGCACAGTGTAATGAGAGAAGTCTTAACAGATTGAGGGGCATAGTGTAATAAGTCTAACAGATTGAGCTGAGGGGCACACTGTAATGAGAGAAGTCTAACAGATTGAGGGGCACAGTGTAATCGGGGGACGGGGTCTGACAGTTTCAGGAGGCACAGTGTAATTGGCACAGTGTAATCAGGGAAGAGATCTGACAGACTGAGTGGGCACAGTAAAAGCAGAGAAGGGGACAGAAGTCTGGAACAGCCACGAAAGCTGCACGGCGTCACTCTAATCTGTCGGTAGACCTCGGTCAGCACAGACGATGGTGACTTCACCCAGTAACTCTTCTTCTCTCTCTCTCTCTCTCTCTGGATTCCTGTCTTTTTGTCTCTGTCTGGAAAGAGAGGATACGATTGTGTGTGTGTGTGTGTGTGTGTGTGTGTGTGTGTGTGTGCGTGCGTGCGTGTGTGTGTGTGTGTGTGTGGGGGTGGGGTGTGGGGGTGTGCGTGTGTGTGTGTGTGTGTGTGTGTGTGTTTCGGGAGACTGAAGAGGGATGTCATGACCACAAAAGGGCTCTATAGGCTTTCGTTTTAATTTGCCTGGTCCTTTCTTTTTTTTTTTTTTTTTGACATGCTTCATTCGTTTGCACCCAGGGGGGGCGGAGGGGCGGGGTGGGGGGGGGGGGCGAGCGTGGGGCAGAGGGCACTGTTTACCAGAATGCCAGCTGACATTGCCATTTCCACACAGTCTGGGCATGTTGTTTAGCAATCATGAATGATGTGCATGTTCGGATCAGCATTGGCACGGTATTCCTTTGATGTCGTCATTGTTGTTTTTATTGCTGTTAATGGTATTGTTGGTGTTGGTGTTGTTGTTATTGTTGTTGTTGTTATGATCATTATTATTATCATTATTGTTTATTGCTGTTAATGGTATTGTTGGTGTTGGTGTTGTTGTTATCATCATTATCATTATCATTATTGTTGTTGTTGTTGTTGTTATTGTTGTTGTTTTTGCAGTTATTAGTAGTAGTAGTAGTAGTAGTAGTAGTAGTAGTAGTAGTAGTAGTAGTATTGTTGTTGTTGTTGTTGTTCTTCTTCTTCTTCTTCTCATCATCATTATTTATAATTGTTTTGTATCGTATATGTTTATTGTGTAGTGGGTGCTCTTGGGGAATGGTTATGGCAGCGGCATTGTATTGCATTGTTTTTGCTGCTTTTTTTTTTTTTTTTTTTTTTTTTTTACCAAAATGCCAATAGGTGTTCCCTGTCCTGCATGTCATGCTCTTCCATTGGTTTGATATGTATGTCATGAATCATATGCATGGTCGTATGCGCATTTGTGGGACGGGCGTATGTGTGTGTATGCGTGCATATGCTATGATAGTCAATAATAAGAAAGAGCGAGACGCCGGGGGGTGGGGGGGGGGGGGAGGATGCCGGAGAGAGGGAGGAGAGAGAGGGTGGGGGGAGAGGATGCCGGAAGCCAGTTCTTTAGTCATATATTGACATTTGTGCTCACACGCACGCACGCACGCACACACACACACACACAAATACACACACACACACACACACACATATACATAAAGTACGCACACAAGCACATAAGCACACACACACAGACATACACAGAGTACACACACACACACACACACACACACACACACACACACACACATTCATACACTTACACACTCTCTCTTTCTATCCCCCTCTTTCAATATATCTCTCTCCCTCTCTCTTTCTTCTCCATCGCCCCCAACCCCCGACCCCCGCCCCTGCCCCCCCCCCCCACCCACCCGTCCCTCTTTCTCTCCCTCCCATACTCTTTCTCACGCTGTTACGCCACAAGAGTAGACGTGTGGGTGTGTGACTGTGACTTGACCAAACCAACCAATCACAATCCACTAACGATGCCCAGTCCTTTCGTTTCTGCCAACTCCCCATTGCTGTCACGTGTGGATGTGTTACTCTGACATGACCAAACCAACCAATCACAATCCACTAACGATGCCCAGTCCTTTCGTTTCTGCCAACTCCCCATTGCTGTCACGTGTGGATGTGTTACTGTGACATGACTAAACCAACCAATCACAATCCACTAACGATGCCCAGTCCTTTCGTTTCTGCCAACTCCCCATTGCTGTCACGTGTGGATGTGTTACTGTGACATGACCAAACCAACCAATCACAATCCACTAACGATGCCCAGTTCTTTCGTTTCTGTCAACTCCCGTTGCTGTCTTGGATCAATATTGATTGATCAGGCGTATCACAGCACCCCCCCACCCCTTACTCTCCCCCCCCCCTCCATCCTGTGACGAACAATGAAGCAGGCCAGAACGTTATCTGCCCGTTATTGACGCTGTCCAAACTGTGTAGGTGTAATTTCGTTTAGGCCTGGCGTCTTGGCTTCATGCATTATTCACACACGTGTTCAACAAACATCATGACCGCTGCGACGTTGGCATTATAAGGCAAAACAAGCTGCGCACGCACACATGTAGGCGCTAGGCACGTACGCATACGCACACGCTAACGGGCACTCGCGCGCCCACGGCCACACACACACACACACACACACACACACATGCGCACGCACGAATGTATGCTCGCACACACACACACGCGCACACACACACACACACACGCATCCACACACACACACACGCGCGTTATCAATGCACGCACACACTTAACATGCTGCATAGTATTATTGTCTTGCATTTTTGTTGGAAGGCGTTTTGTTAAAAAAACCAAAAAAACAAAAAAAACAAAAAAACAAAAAAAACGGCATTACTATTATATTGTGACATCTATCTATCTATCTATCTATCTATCTATCTATACACTTATACACTTTTGTTTCGCTTCCGTATTCCCTTCCCCTTTATGTGCTTCTCTTTGTTTTTCATTTTCCCCCCTTTTCCTTTTCGTTTCCATCCTCATTTATTTCACTCTTCTGTTCCATTTCTCCTTTCTTCAATATTACCTCTACTCCAACCCCCCCCCCCCCCCCCCCGCCCCCCCACACCACCACCACCACCACCCGTTCACCCCCTGTCTTTTTTTTTCTTTTCTCTCCAAGGTGTCCATTGGATTTCACATGACCTCTTCTTACACATTCCTTCATTCGCCAATATTTTGGTGAACTGTCACCAACTCGCCCCTTCCCTCCCCCCCGGACACCCCCAGCCCATTTTTTGTGTGTTCAGTTCTGCCTTCCACCTGTCTTGATTGGATCAATATTGATCAGGCGTGTCCCGGCCCCTCCCCCCTGTGACGACATGGGAATGAAGCAGGACAAAACGTTCTCTGCCCGTTATTGACGCTGTCCAAACTGCGTTTAGGCCTGGCGTCTTGGCCCCATGCATTATTCACACACACACACGCACACATGCACACACGCGCGCGCGTTCAACAAACATCGTGCAATCTTCAGCGTGGTCAAACAAGCGCGTATGAACGCGCAGGCCAGTAATCACGCGAACACGTACACACACACACACACACACACACACACGAACGCATGTACACACATAATATCATATCCGTGCACGCACACACATACGTATGCACGCACATACACACTCACACACACACATACGTATGCACGCACATACACACACACACACACACATACGTATGCACGCACATACACACTCACACACACACACACACACACACACACACACACACACACACACACTATCATGCTGTATAGCACTGTCTTGTATCTTATTTGTACGATGGTCAAGGTCGAGGTTCATTCCAGAAAAGCTGGATGGAGAAAACGAAAAGAAATGTGCAAAAAGATCAACATTAGAATAGCATTGCGTTTTATCACAATGTGCTAATATTGCGATATCTGTCTATCTATCTATCCATCCTTCTCTCTCTCTCTCTCTCTCTCTCTCTCTCTCTCTCTCTCTCTCTCTCTCTCTCTCTCTCTCTCTCTCAATAAACTTAGATATTAATGTCGATACTCCAACCAGAAAATTATTCTTCGGGGCACACTGTCTCTCTCATGTCAATTATGCATCTACAGTCTGGAGCAATGCCAGTCACAACCAGCTAAAAAAAAGTTAACTCATTGCATAGACGAGCAGCTAAACTTATTTTACCAGACCGCTTCCTATTAACAGATGAAAAATTAACAAAACTGGAAATATTACCACTATACAAGCAAATCGACTACAATAAAATGGTCCTCATGTTCAAAGTACACAAAAACATGTCACCACCATACCTCAGTGACCTTGTTCAACGGGCATCAGAGCGTTACGATTCAGATAATTATATTCTGCCTCGTGTGCGCATCGATTTGTACAAATCTAGCTTTGCATTTTTTGGACCATCTGCTTGGAACTTTCTTCCTTCGTTCATTAAGACGTGCGATTCATTACGTTCCTTCAAATCAAGCATACGAGAACTTCTGCTCCACAAACAATAGGCCCACAAAGTTTTTTTTTTTTTTTTTTTTTTTTAATAACCAGCTAAAAAAGACAAAAATCATGGTTTTTCCGTGAAGTTTGTATCTATACCTAGATGCAGTGAATTTATTTTATTTCTACCTTTGTGCTTTAATGTTTTTACTTGTTCGCCTGTAAACTGTAAATTGGATGTTATTACCTGTAACATCTGCATCAGCAAATTAATCACTTTTGTATATGTGCAGTGGTAAAGTTGTGCTTCTCTGTTTTTTTTATGTCCGCTATATGTTTCTCACTTCGGTCATGTCTCTGTATGTGCATAAGTATAGTGTGTGTGTGTGTGTGTGTGTGTGTGTGTGTGTGTGTGTGTGTATGTTGGGTGGAGAGAGTGTGTGCATGTGTATGGATATGAATGTATGAATGCGTTCGTTTTATTACTTTTTACGATGTTAATGATGATGATGGTGATCATTCTTCGTTGTAGTAGCAGTAGATGTAGCAGTGTTAACAAAATTATTATTTTTGTGTCGTTATCGTTAATGTTCTTATTGTTATTGTTGTCACAAGGACAGATTGGAAGACTGGGCGATGCCTAAAATCTTTATCCTTGAGAAATAAAGTTTTTGAATCTCTCTCTCTCTCTCTCTCTCTCTCTCTCTCTCTCTCTCTCTCTCTCTCTCTCTCTCTCTCTCTCTCTCTCTCTCTCTATCTATCTATCTATCCGTCTGTCTGTCATATATGTTTATTTACTATTTATCCATCCGTATTTGTTCCTCTGTTTGTTGTGTTCTTCTAATTTCTTTTTTTTTTTTTTTTTTTCAGCTGAGTCCTGTTCCTTTTATTTCCCTTCCTCTTGTCGTTTTCTTTGGGGTGTTGTTTGGTTTGTTTGTGTTTTCTGTTTTGTTTTGTCTTTATTGCTTTCCTTTTTACTTCTTTTCTATTTGTTCTCCCAACCCATCCTTTCCTCTACCCTCTAACCACCACCCCCCCCCCGGACCCCCTACACACGCACACACGCACACACACAGACACAGACACACACACACACACACACACAAACACACTCACTCACACTCGTCCCTTTTTTTCTTCGTTCTTTTCTGTTTGTGTTTTGTTGTTTTCGGTTCTTTCCTTTCAGGTCTGTGATGTATTTCTTTTTTTGTTTCTTTTTTCCCCCCTTTTCCTTCTGTTTTAGCTCTTCTCTGTGTTCCCGCTGTGAGATGGATGATAGACGCAACATTCTAATGGAAACGGATGAGGCAGATGGAATCCCAAATATTATTTCTCCATATTTTTGAGTGTCCGATTTATTCGGGTTTCTCCTTCACCAGAAAAGTTTTTTTTTTTTTTTTAATGTATGTGTGCGCGTGTACCTGTGTGTATGTATGTGTGCTCGCGTGCGTATGCGTGTATGTGTATATGTGTGTGCGTGTGTGTATGTGTCTGTGCGTGTGCATGTATGTGTGTGCGTGTGTCTGTGTGCGTGCGTGCGCGCGTGTGCGTGTGTGTGTGTGAAGATAAATATGAAAAAAAAGAAATGAGGACATACAGACACGTGGTCTTACACAAACACGCACGCATATACATACCACCAGCCCCGACTTCTCTTCAAACACACACACACACACACACACACACACACACACACACACACACACACACACACACACACACACACACACATACACACGCGCGCGCGCGCGCCTGTACATACGCAGCTCATCGTGACAGCCAACAGCTGAAAAAAAACAATTTGCTTATCACGGATTTGTTGATACGTTAATTTGTTTATCATGGATACGTGATGCATCAACTACATATTCTAACCACATTGGAAGAAACCACTGATCTCTCTCTCTCTCTCTCTCTCTCTCTCTCTCTCTCTCTCTGTCTCTGTCTCTCTCTCTCCACCCTTCTCTCTCTCTGTCTGTCTCTCTGTCTCTCTCTCTCTCTGCGTCTCTCTGTCTCTGTCTGTCTGTTTCTGTCTCTGTCTCTCTCTCTTTTCATGTATAAGACAAAGGACATGTAGATATCCATGCGGTGTGTGTGCGTAGGCGCGCGCGCACGCGTTCCAACGTATGTTGCTGTTTCTAATGTGACTGAAATGATCTGTACGTTCCATGAATTGCTTCACCCCTCTTTTGTGTTCAAGCAAACATACCCGTTTCACGGCGAGGACTTGTGTTTCATACTGTCTGTACAGTTATCCCTGTACTCCCTACCTCCCACTCCCCCATCCCACGACCCACCCCCTTGACACGGGCAAAATGGCCTCGTCATTAAAATGTTCCAGTTCGAGTTCTCTACTTAAAAGAAGAAAGAAAACAGAGTGTATTCGTAAACGGGACTTTTTTCTTGGATGTAGGAATAACTAAAATGGGCATTCCCCAAGGCTCTGTGCTTGGCCCCGTATTGTTCAACCTTTATATCAATGATCTTCCATTATGTATCTCCTCATCTGCAGTGTCATGCGACATGTTTGCAGATGACTCTTCTCTTCATACAGCTGGAGTGAATTTAGAGCACAGTAATGATAGATTTCAAACAAGCCTAACTGAAGTGTCCAACTGGTGTACAGAAAATGATATGCTCCTTAACCCAGAAAAAAAAGCCAAAAGCACCAGCGTGGCTTAAATCCGCTCACTTTGTCAATCGATGGCCAGGCTATTGAACAAGTTACAAAACATCGACACCTTGGTGTCGTTATTGACAACCAGCTAAAATGGGAGGCACATATCAGTTCTTTATCAAGGTCAGTTGCAAAGAAAAAAGGTTTACGTGTTATCCTGTTTAAAAC
>NC_134894.1:25008714-25013714 GCF_041734735.1 Babylonia areolata | reverse complement strand
TGGCCTTAAAACCCACCTCTTCCCAAAATAGCCTCCCTTCCCTGCCTCTTCCTTGTCTACAGTTTCTCCAGTTTTAGAGCTATCCATGCGTGTGAATGACTGGTGCGTAAGCGCTTTGATTTGTCTCTGCACAAGGCTCAGTTCTATATAAATACCATTATTATTATTATTATTATGTGTGCGTGCTTTCATACGTGCGTATGTGTATGTGTGTGCGCGTGCGTGCGTGCGCACGTGCTGTGTGCTTATGTGTGTGTGTGTGTGTGGTTGTGTGTGTGTGCGCGCGCGCACGCGTAAAAGTTTGGGCTAACTGTGAGGAAATTAAGGTTGAACAAAAACAGCTAATTTGTTTTTATGAAAGATTTGTTTTTGAATACCCCTCCCTTTTCCCCAGTGAGAACCACCCTGCTGGTGGTAGAAAATCCCAGAGGCGGCGGTTGGGGCTGGATGTGGGATGGTTATGTTTGTGAAAGGCTGGCACAGATGGAGTGTGTTCCACAGGACTGCGCTTTTAAAAAAAAAAGGTTCATAGTAGTAGTAGTAGTAGTAGCATTAGTATCATTGCTGTTTTGTTGTTGTTGTTATGGTTATCATCATCACCACCATCTTTATTGTCACTGTTGTTGTTGTTGTTGTTGTTTCTTCTAGTTGTTACATCATTATCATGACAGTAATCGTCGTCGTCGTCGTCGTCGTCGTCGTCTTTGAAGTCACCATCTTGAACACTGTCAGTTCATTGCCCCATCGAACTCACCCGGAGCAGCTTTTTCTCAAGGCCTGACTAAGCGCGTTGGGTTACGCTGTTGGTCAGGCATCTGCTTGGCAGATGTGGTGTAGCGTATATGGGTTTGTCCGAACGCAGTGACGCCTCCTTGAGCTACTGAAACTGAAACTGCCCCATCGGTTCTGGAGTCATTTTATTTGAGTGTATTGATTTTTTTTTTTTTTTTTTTTTTTTTTTTTTTTTTTTTAATAGACCTTAGCATGTACCTCGCATGAAAAGAAAATATGGGTCACTGGTAACTGTGTTCCTTTACAGACATATTTTCTATTGTTCCTTTCTGGTTGCTGATCCCGTCTCTCCATATGGGGTCCCTTCTGTCTCTGGTTTTTCGCCGGCAGAACCCATTGCTGCTGTTCCGTTGTGGATGTTTAAATGTTTGGTGTATTGGCACTTCGGCTGTTTTCGTGAAATGAGCTTACGATGGGTTTCTCTTTCTTTCCTTTTTTTGAAAGAAAGTAATTAATCGGTTCAAACAGATAACCAAACAACAATGACAAAGTAAAAACAGATCAGAAAAAGAGCATGTGGTTTACAGTAATTGTAAACGTAACATACGTAAAAAAAAAAAAAAAAAAAATCACGAGGAAAATGGAATGGGGGGGGGGGGGGGGGGGAATAAAGCAACAACACAATAAACCAACATTTTTATTTTAACACACACACACACACACACACACACACACACACACACACACACACACACACACACACACACACACACACACAGTCCAACAACTAAATCCCTTCGGAAATTCTTAGACACAGCAGCACAGCAGCTACTTAGCAGCAAGGGAAGCAACCAGCCAACCAACCAAGAAAAAGGAACAGACAACCGCATCAGCCACAGTTACACTCACGGAAGCCGAGGGGTGGGGGTGGGGGGGGGAGTGAGTAAGTGGGGCGGGGGAGAATAACAAAAAGAGAAAAAGATCACTGCGGTACCAAATGGTAGGGGCCTCTTAGTACAGAAGCCCTGAAAATAGCAGGACTGCTAGCCACAACAAAGGAAATCACGGGGGGAAAAAAACAACAAAAAAACAAACAAACACACACACACACACACACACACACACACACACACACACACACACACACACACAAAAGATACAGGAAAAGACCACACACACAAAAAGAACCCTAACACTTCTCCACACCACCACGGTACAGATCCATTCTTCAATCCGCCGACAAGTCGAGAGCCTGCTGCTTTAGGGTGGCACTAAAAGACCGCCCCCCCCCCCCCCATCCTCTTCCCCCAACCCCCACCTCCCACCCCACCACCCCACCACGCCCCACCACCACCACCACCACCATTCCCTCTCCTTCCCTTTCCTCTTGGTGGAAACTGGCAGAGACCGGTGTTAGACCTGGAAGTGACTCCAAGCACCGTTTTGACTATACTGGGTCCGGCCCAAAAACATCCCCCTAGAGTTTTTTTCACGGCGGGTTTTCATCACATGTTTTTTTTTCTCCACTCATTAATGTATTTATCTATTTATATATTCTTTTTTTTTTTCTATACGACCTGACAAAGCGCGTTGGGTTACGCCGCTGGTCAGGCATTAGCTTATTACTAGATGTGGTGTGGCGTGTCATTATGGATTTGTTCTAGCGCTGTGACGGCTCTGAGCAACTGAGTTGAACTGGACTGCACTCCACCCAATGCTAATTATCAACTCCAGCCTTTTTTGTTTTCAACAGAATATCGTTATCTTTAAAAAAAAAAAAAAGAAGTAAAAAATTGTGTATGATATACCACGCATTCTGGCGGGTATGACAAATTGTTTGGGGGGTTCACTTTGTGACCGAACTAGAATGAGGCCATCTTATGTCCCACCCAAACAGACCACTTCCCCTAAACGAATCCCCTAGGAGTTATTTTGTGATGGCTTTGAATACACTCCAGTCAAGTTCGTTGTGTTGAGTTTTCACACAGAGAAAAAAAACACACCTACATAATAAAAACTATGTTGTGAGAAACAGTAACTGATACAATATTACCCCAGAATGACTGTTGGAGTGGAAAAGATAGAATGCTATTGTGACTAAGAGCTTATAAGACGAAGGTGGCAGGATGGTTAAGACTCCCATCTGCCAGTACAATGTCCGTGAGGGTCTGGGTTCGAATCCCACTCTCGCCTTTTCTCCCAACGTTGACTAGATAATCAAA
Organism: Babylonia areolata; assembly: GCF_041734735.1. Lineage (NCBI taxonomy): Eukaryota > Metazoa > Mollusca > Gastropoda > Neogastropoda > Buccinidae > Babylonia > Babylonia areolata. Next base: position 25,010,760 of record NC_134894.1, on the reverse strand, counting down.
CTGAGCGTCTAGTCATCCGGATGAGACGATAAACCGAGGTCCAGTGTACAGCACGCACTTGGCGCACTGAGAAAAGAACCCATGGCAACGAGAGTGTTGTTCTCTGGCAAAATGTTGCAGAAGAAATTCACTCTAATAGGTACATAAATACATACGCATGCACTTGAGGCCTGGCAAAGCGATTCTGGTGATTATGCTGCTGGTCAGGCATCTGCCTGTCAGATGTGGTGTAACGATTATGGATTTGTCCACACGCAGTGACACCTTCGAGCTTCCTTCCTGAAAATCTGAAACTGTGACCAGGATTCGAGTGTGATGGGGGCTGCCCAAAATTAACTCCATCGTTTTTGTTTTTGTTTTTGTTTTTTGTTTTTGTTTTTTTAACCAGTAATATACTAATTTGAGCTTTCTATTGAATTCGATATTCGAAAAGAATTAAGGCCGAGGAGCCAACTGAGGGCAAGGGTTGAAGTCTTCCTTTAGCTTCCCACTGGAGTCATTTCAAACCTCTGCCCAGAGTGACTCCATGGGAGGTAACTTGGGGGCAAAGAAAGAAGAGGGGATTGTGGGGGGGTTGGGGGGGGGGTCATTTTGGGGTATCACACCGGTGATCAGCTCCAGAGAATGGATTGTGGTGTTGTGTTTGTGGTGGCGCAGAAGACAAGGCAGGAATACCCCACCCCACCTCCACCCGCCACTCTAACCAACCCCCATCCCCCCCCCCTCCACACCTCCTCCCCCTTCCATCAACTTCCTGCTCCAACCCCTCACCCCTCCTAAACACACACACACACACACACTCCCCACCACAACCACATTGTGGTTCGTCTCAGCTGTTGCACGCGCGGTCTGTTTGAAGTTGTGCGCCTGCAGGGATGGTACGTACTGCACTTACCTACGTACATACATCCATACGTACGTACGTGCGCACCCAGTGCCAAGTGGTAGCAACAACGACAACTACAAAATAGATGATGTGATGGCTTCCCTCCGATTCACCGTTTGATCTTGTCCTGTCGATAGCTGCTACCTTGTTTCTTTTTTTTTTTCCTCAGACCAGCTGTCGTCATTGGGGCGTAAGAAAGAGAGAGACAGAGATAGAGGGGGGGGGGGGGGATAGAGAGACAGAGAGAGTTGGGATCCCTCTCTCACTTATTGTAGTAGTGGGAAGGTTCAAAGTGAAAGGAGAGGAGGAGGCGGAGGAGGAGAAGGAGAAGGAGAATGTAAGTTGGAGGAGAGGAATGAGGAGAAAAACACAGAAAAGAAGTGAGGGGGGAAAGAGAAACCGAGGAAAAGGAGTGAGTGAAACAGAGAAACAGAGAAACAGAGAAAAGGAGTGAGTGAAACAGAGAAACAGAGAAAAGGAGTGAGTGAAACAGAGAAACAGAGGAAAAGGAGTGAGTGAAACAGAGAAACAGAGAAAAGGAATGAGTGAAAAAAAGAAAAAACAGAGGAAAAGGAGTGAGGTGAAAACAGAGAAACAGAGGAAAAGGAGGAGAGGAAACAGAGAAACAGAGAAAAGGAGTGAGTGAAACAGAGAAACAGAGGAAAAGGAGTGAGTGAAACAGAGAAACAGAGGGGAAAAGGAGTGAGTGAAAAAGAAAAACAGAGAAAAGGAGTGAGTGAAAAGAAAAACAGAGAAAAGGAGTGAGATGAAAACAGAGAAAACAGAGGAAAAGGAGGAGTGATGAAAAAGAAAAACAGAGAAAAGGAGTGAGTGAAAAAGAAAAACAGAGAAAAGGAGTGAGTGAAACAGAGAAACAGAGGAAAAGGAGAAGGTAAGAGTGAGAAGGGACAACGCGAAGAGGAAGAAGAAGAAGAAGAAGAAGAAGAAGAGAGAAGGAGAAGAAGAGAAAGGAGGAAGAAGAGAAAAAGAAGAGGGAGAAAGGAGAGAAGGAAGAAAGGAGAGAAGGAGTTGGAGGAGAAGGAAAAGGAGGAGGGAAAAGGAAAAACATAATGCTAAAAGCTGGAGGAAAGGGTGTGAGGAAGGGAAAAGGGGGGGGGGGGGGAACAACAACAACCAAACAACAACAGTAGTAAAGAGCG
>NC_134894.1:24993714-25001214 GCF_041734735.1 Babylonia areolata | reverse complement strand
AGCGCCTTGACTTTTAGGGCTTTTTTTTGCCAGTCGGTCGTTCAAGTCTACTTCAAACATCTACCGCTCAACTCCAGTGTTGTTAAAACTCCACTTCAAGCAACTACGACTCAACTACAAAGACGTTGCACACAGCAGACAAGATGAGCGCCTTCGCGGCATCCTTCATGAGCGGGAAGGACGGATCTGGACAGGGCAGTTGTGGTGGTGGTGGTGCGGGTGGTCTTGGTGGTGGTGGTGGTGGTGGTGGCGGGGGAGGGATGGGGGAGGTGGCGCACCACCACCACCACCACCAGCACCATCAGCACTACCTGTACCACTATGCGGAGAGGGTGGGGGAGCGGCGAAGCCTCAACTTCTGGCAGCGGCTACAGCTCAAGTATCGCTGCTGCCTGGTTGACCTGGTGGTCAACTTCTTCTGTCCTGTCCGTGAGTGTTGTCCTCCTGCTGTGTGTGTGGACTGCCGTGTCACTTCGTCGGTGGTGATGGTGGTGGTGGTGGTGGTGGTGGTGGTTGTGCGGTGGTGGTGATGGTGGTGGTGGTGTTGGTGATGGTGGTGGTGGTGGCAGTGATGGTGGTGGTGGTGGTGGCAGTGATGGTGGTGGTGGTGTGGTGGTGGTGGTGATGATGCCTTTGCTGCTGTCTAGTACTTGCTGTTGCTGCTCTTTTCTTGCCTAGTTCAGCAGTCTCTTGTGATACCGTTTTCTTTTAAATTCTTCTTATAAATCGAACTGTTCTTGCTGTTTTTGATATCGTCGTCGTCGTCGTCGTCTTCACTGTCGTCGCCTTCATCATGATCATAACATTATCATATTCACCATCATCACCATCATCATCATCATCGTCATCATCATCATCATCATCATCATCTTCTTCTTCTTCTTCTTCTTCTTCTTCTTCTTCTTCTTCTTCTTCTTCTTCTTCTTCTTCTTCTTCTTCTTCTTCACCATCATCATCATCATCATCATCAGTAAGCTTGGTTTTCTTATCACCTTTTCATAATCAGTGTTATGACCATCATCGTCGTCGTCGTCAATCTCTTTTCTTCGTCAGCGTTATCAAAAGAGCCCCTCTTATTAGTCTTTCTGTTGTTTTATTTTTACCTGCTCGATATTTCTTCCCACTCCATCTTCTTCTTCATCAAACTACATCTTTTTGAGTGTAGAATTTACTTCCCATACTATACTGTTAGTTACATATAATGAAGCATCGCCTGCAAGAATGCTTGCATCATTCTTCTGTCTGCGTATGACTGAGTCTCCCCCCCCCCCCCCCCCGTCTCTCTCTCCCTATCTCTTCCCCACCCCCTCTCTTCTCCCTCCCCGCTCTCTCTCACTAGATCTTCTATCCGTCTTTTGTGTACCAGCGAGAGAGAGAGACACACACACACATATGTAAATGGACAGCCAGACAGAAAGACGAAAAGGAAAATGCAGAGAGAGAGAGAGAGATTTCACACAAGAAAAGAAGAAATATGTGAAAGCATAAACACATGTCGAGATGATATCATCTTTTTTTTTCTTTTTTTTTTTTTTTTTTTTTTTTTTTGGTGTGTGTGTGTGTGTGTGCGCGCGCGCTTGCTTCTTCTATCTTCGCCCTTCCGAATTCCCTCCCCGCCTGTTTCCGGCAGATACCCTCACCTCCTCCACCACCCATCCCATCATCCCACCTACCCATCAAGCCACCCACACACATCCACCATTTTACCCATGACGTAGAACAGAAACAAAGGAGGGTGGGGGGTAGGGGTGGGGTTAGGAGGGGGAGAGAACCCGGGAATCCGAGCTGCTGCAGCGATCTATTATCTGACATATTTTTTCATCAGTCGTCGAGTGAGAGGGAGAGAAGAACGACGGGTATGTTGGTGGCTGTGTGGATTCTCTGCTGGCCTTTTCTGTACAAGGGGGATGTCTCGGTAGAGACACGTGTGTGGAGAGAGAAAGAGTTCGAGAGAGAGAGAGGGGGGGGGGGGGCGTGGGGTGAAGAGAAGAGGAGGGTGGAGGGAGAGATAGAGGGTGATATGGAGAGAGAGAGAGAGAGAGAGAGGGTGAAAATAGCAAGAGATTGAGAGAAAGACAGACAGAGACAGAGAGTGAGAGAGAGAGAGAGAGGAGGGAGAGAAGGGAAATGGAGAGAGAGAGGGAGAGAGAGAGCTAGAGACGAAGATATATAGAGATGGAAAAAGGGCAAGAGTTTGACAGAGAGAAGGTGAGAGAGAGAGGGGGGGGGGATGGAGGGAGAGATGTAGATAGGGTGGAAAAGTGCAAAAGAATGAGAGAGAGGGAGAGAGGGGAGAGACAGAGAGAGAGGGAAAAGAGCAAGAATTTGAGAGAGAGAGGAGGGAGAGGGAGAGGAGGGGAATGGAGAGAGAGAGAGAGGAAGAGGTAGAGACGGAAAGATGTAGAGAGGGAAAAGAGCAAGAGTTTGATAGAGAGAGTGAGAGAGGAAATGACAGAGAGGGAGGGGGGAGGGGGATGGAGGGAGAGGGGGGAGATAGAGAGGGAGAAATGTAGAGAGGGGGAAAAGAGCAAAATATTGAAAGAGAGAGAGAGGGGGGGAGAGAGAGAGAGGAGGGAGAGAGAGGGGGGGAGATAGAGAGGGATAAATGTAGAGAAGGGGGAAGGAGCAAAATATTGAGAGAGAGAGAGAGGGGGGGAGAGAGAGAGGAGGAGGGAGAGGGAGAGAGAGGGGGAGATAGAGAGGGAGAGAATGGAGAGACAGAGAGGGGGGAGAGCAAGAATTTGAGAGAGACAGAGAGTGAGAGAGAGAGAGAGAGAGAGGATGGGAAGGGAGTGAAGGGGAATGGAGAGAGAGAGAGAGAGGTAGAGACGGAGAGATATAGAAAGGGGGGAAGAGCAAGTTTGAGAGAGAGAGAGAGAGAGAGAGAGAGAGAGAGAGAGAGAGAGAAACGAAACGAAACGAAACGAATTTTTATTTCACGAGGGTAGTGGAGTAAGCACAGCTGCTTTTTTTTTTTTTTTTTTACATCCAGCCCTCAAGGACAAAGAAAAATGAAAAGCGAAGACAAAGCAATGGCAAAACACACACACACACACACACACACACACACACACACACACACACACACACACAAACACACACACACACACACACACACACACACACACACACAAAAACGCAACACAAAACAAGCAAATCATTAGTTAAGGACAGCGAAATTGTCACTTCTCACCCCGTCCACCACACCCCCCGCCCCGCCCCCCCCCCCCCCCACACACACACACAAGTCCTCCCCCACCCCCACCCCTACACCCCATTGCCCCCTCCTCCCCCAACCACCACCAACCACTACCATCAAAAGCAACAGGTCCTCCACAAACCACGATGTTGCACTGTCGGGTCTGACGAGGATTTGTTTGCACGCAGACTATAAACAAACCGTTGCGACAGTTCTCTCCTTCCTGCTGTCTCACTGACTGCCGTCATGTGGACTGAATGATTAACACTGGAGAGGTGTGTGTGTGTGTGTGTGGGGGGGGGGGGGGGGGGGGGGGTTGGCGTGGAGGGGGGAGTGGGTATGGCGGTTGGAGGGGGGGGGGGGGGGGGGTGAGAGAGTAGGAGGACAGAAGTAGGACTGCGTCTGATTGGCTCAGTGTGTGTGTATCGTAGTTACTGTTTTGGTTCTTTTTTTCTGTTCTTTTTTTTTCTTCTTCTTGGTTTTTTTTTTTTTGTTGTTGACTCACTTGTGTAAACAAAGTGAGTCTATGTTTTAACCCGGTGTTCGGTGTGTGTGTGTGTGTGTGTGTGTGTGTCTGTGTCTGTGTCTGTATGTCTGTGTGTCCGTGGTAAACTTTAACATTTACATTTTCTCTGCAAATACTTTGTCAGTTGACACCAAATTAGGCATAAAAATAGGAAAAATTCAGTTCTTTCCAGTCATCTTGTTGAAAACAATATTGCACCTCTGGGATGGGCACAAAAAATAAAAAATGAAGCCTAATTATATGCAAACTGCATTTACTGTTATATTTATATTTTTTTGTATCCTCGAAACTTGGCACTTTGATCTGATATTCTGACCCAACAACAAGAGCAGTCATTATCATCATTTTTTGTTCAATCAGGAACTTCTTTTGCTAAGCATGGAAGTTTTATTTATTTTGCAAATGTTTTGGTGCAGATAGTAGAAAAGGGAAATTACTCTGTAATTAATGCTAGGGGACCTAATTTGCTTTAAACTGATCTTTCTCATCTTAAAAAGCTTGGATTTTTTTTAAAAAGTGCATCACAAGTGAGTCTTGAAGGCCTTGCCTCTCTTGTTTTTTTTTGTTTTTTTTTTGTTGTTTTTTTTCTCTTGCCCCGTGTTTGTGTTTTCATGTCTGTATGTCTGTGGCAGTCTACAATTGTACTTCTCTTCCAATTCAAGTGTTAATAGACGAAAGCAAAAACAAAAGAAAAAAGAATGGGGGTTTGGGGGTTGTAAATAGTGATAGAAAAATGCATGTTAACCATATGTGTGTGTGTGTGTGAGAGAGAGAGAGAAAGAGAGGAGGGAGGGAGAGAGAGAGAGAGAGAGAGAGTATGTCACATTGTCTGTTTTGAAGTTTGAATAATGGGAAACATTTGGTAACCACAAGCTCGATTATTCTAACACTGACATATTACGCACCAGCTGTATCAACAATTCCTGTTTGCAAGTAGACCTATAACTCAAAACTGCATCCGTTGATTTTCATTCAACTGAACGAAAACGACTATCGTGTATTCTCCTCCAGTAGGATACTGTTCTTACGTGTGCTTTGTGAATCTACCACATTTTCGGTTCATTTAAAAGAAACCTCTGTTCTATCGGGAGATAAGAACTCTGGGTTTATAAAAAAAAATGAAACGCACCCGACCCCTTTTACTTGTTCAAATATCATTAGCAAAGAGCAATGGGAAAGGAATCTGCATTGAAGTGGAATATAGATAAGCGCTACACTATGATAGTAATAAACAGATTGTGTGCAAATTAAAGAGTTGAGCGCTTGACACATGCTGCGTGCATCAACTTCGAAGCGCGAGGGAATACAGTTTTAAATCGCAATCAGCGATTGGCAATAAGGATCTTTCATGCAGGATAGGAAAAGCGGACTTAACACACACAAGGCACACACACACACACACACACACACACACACACACACACACACACACACACACACACACACACACACACACACACACACACAATTACGGACCATTTTTTTTATAAACACAGGTATGTTTTCATGAAAACTAATTGTTAGAAAAATCCCAAAGAGATCGTTAAAACTCTGCAGCTTCATGGCCGACCATTGACCTCTCAGTGAACACAACGAAACCGGACTTTTTCAGTCGCACATACTTCACAGACAGCTTGGAAATGTGTTGGAAATTTCAACCAAAAATGTACAGTTAGTCAGTGGTGCATAAACGATGGCTGTGCTTACTTTATGGAAGAAAAAGAAGAAGAGGACGAAGAAGAAGAAGAAGAAGAAGAAGAAGAAGAAGAAGAAGAAGAAGAAGAAGAAGAAGATGATGATGATGATGATGAGCGAGAAGAATACGGTTGTATCGCTATTCGCCGAAAAATCAGTACCATTAATTTACTCTACGCCTCCAAGCCTGTATTTTGCCTACGTACACTTAGAGTGAAGCGATATTCCGTGCAGACCAATCTACAAGGCACGTATTATGATGTGCATTGTGTACTACCATTTCTCCCTTTTTTTTTTTTCTTTTTTTTTTTTGTCTTTCTTCCCCCCCCCCCCCTTTTTTTTTTTTCTTTTATTTTTTCTCCACGCTGCGTTAACGCCCTCCATTCAGTCCTGGGGCTTGAGTTCGATTCAGCGTTCTGCTTTTGTTGTGTCGCTTGACAAAGGACTGGGAAATGGCTTATGGATGGATACTCTTTTTTTTTTTTCCTTCTTCTTTAAGATTTGGGATTTTCATTATGAAAATGTGTGTGTGTGTGTGTGTGTGTGTGTGTGTGTGTGTGTGCGTGCGCGCGCGCGCGTCTGTGTGTGAGCACACTTTAGAGAAAGAGTGGGAGGGGGGTGAATGCGAATGTATGAGTGAGTGTGCGTGTGAGAAAAAAAAAACAGTCAGTGACTGAGACAATGAAACACATATATTGAATTGTTTTGTGCGTGAAAGAATGTGTACGTATAAGAGATATAGAGAGAGAGACAGAGACAGACAAGAGAGACAGACTTAATGACAGAGAGAGAGAGACAGAATGTGTGTTGTGTGTGCCGACGCGCGCTCGTGTTAATGATGAAGATGCTGCTACTGCTGTTGCTGCTGCTATGGAGATCCATGTGGATTTGGGGACTAGGATAGGAGGCAGTGCTCTGGTCATCCTTTTATTTCCTAATATTATAATTATCAGCCAGGCCCTAGAGATAGAGAGACACGCGGAGGGAGCACACAGCAGACCAGCTTTGATGTGTATGTGTCATGAAAACCCGGAGCGCCGTGCAGTTTGTTCACATAATACACGGCACATTGAAAGTGTCCAGGTCATTTGTCAATCTCCCTCTCCCTCTCTCTCTCTCTCTCTCTCTCTCTCTCTCTCTCTCTCAGTCACACACACACACACACACACACACACACACACACACACACACACACACACACACACACACACACACACAATTGGAAGCAGCCTGGGTCCCTACACATATTAAAATAAATATGAGGCATTTTTTTAGTTCAGTTCTTTGTCTGTCTGTCTGTCTGTCTGCCTCTGTCTCCCTATTTCCTTCTCTTTTTCCTGTCTCTCTCTCTCTCTCTCTCTCTCTCTCTCTCTCTCTCTCTCTGTCACAATATGTACCCTTCATTCCTTCCTCTCTCCCTCTCCCTCTCTCGCTTTCTCTTTCTCTCTTTCTCTCTCTTTCTCTCTCCTCTCTCTATTTCTCTCTCTCTCTTTCTCTCTCTCCCTCCCTCCTCTCTCTCTCTCTCCCTCCCTCCTCTCTCTCTCTCCCTCATCTCTCTCTCTCTCCCTCCCTGCCGCCCTCTCTCTCTCTCTCTCTCTCTCTCTCTCTCTCCTCTCCACTCGTCTCTTATCCCTCCCTGTCTGTCATAATATCTTCTCTCCTTCCTTCCTTCCTCCCTCACTCTGTCTCTCTATGTCTCTCTTTCTCTCTGTTTCCTTCTCTTCTTCCTCTCTCTCTGTGTCACAATATCTACGATTCTCTCCTTCCTTCCTTCCTTCCTTCCTCCATCCCTCTCTCTCTCCTTCTCTCCACCCCTCCCTTACCCCCTTTCTCTGTCATAATATTTTCTCTCCTTCCTTACTTCCTTCCTCTCTTTCTCTTTCTCTCTTTCAACCCCCACCAACGCACCATCGGCATAACACACACACACACACACACACACACACACACACACCAGCCCCCACCCCAACGCACCATCCACACACACACACACACACACACACACACACACACACACACACACACACACACACACACACACACACACACACACACCAGCCCCCACCAACGCACCATCGCC
>NC_134894.1:24966214-24968714 GCF_041734735.1 Babylonia areolata | reverse complement strand
CTCTCTGTCCCCCTCTCTCTCTCCCTCCCTCTCTCCCTCTCCCTCCCTCTCCCTCCATCTCTCTCTCCCCCTCTCTGTCTCTGTCTCTCTCTTCCTTGATCTGTGTTCCCACCTCTCCTTAACCTTTGTGACTCGCTGAACCGCCACCCCCTCTCCCCCCGTCTTTCTGCTCCCCCCCACTCCCCCCCACACACACACCTCTCCCCCCACCACACAGCTTGCTGACAGGGTCATGATGGTGACTGATGGCTGTCATTCCAGACCACTATTTCCCATCATCTTTCTTTTCCTTGCCCGTATCACCCATCTGGTGTCTATTTGTAATGTTGCCAAGAGATCGCTTTTAGACTTCTTGTTGTTGCTGTTGTTGTTGTTATCGTCGTTGTTGTAATCGTTCTACTTGTTCCTGTTCTTATTCCAGCGGTAGTTCTTGTTGTTGTTGTTGTTGTTGTTCTTCTTGTTCTTCTTGTTCTTCTTCTTCTTCTTCTTCTTCCTCTTCTTTTTCTTCTTCTTCTTCTTCTTCTTCTCTGTCTGCCTGCTTCTCTGTATATCTTAATAAATAAACTATCTGCCAGTCAGTCTGTCTTTGACTGTCTGTTTCTGTCTCTCTGTGCCTATCTCTGGCTCTGTCTGCCTGTCTGTCTGTCTCTCCTCTGTTTGGCTGTCTATCTTGTCTTCCTGTCTCTGTCTCTCTGTCTCTTTGTCTCTCTGTCTGTCTGAATGTCTGTCTGTCTCTCTCTCTCTCCCCCTCCCTCTTCTGTTTGGCTGTCTATCTATCTCTGTTTCTTTGCCTGTCTGTCTCTTTTTTCCCTATTCGCTCTCTCTCTCTCTCTGACTTTTAAAGTGTTCATTGTTTCTTTCCATTTCGATCTGTCTGTCCATGTGGTCTTTCCATCTGTCTGCTTCTCCGGCTCTGTCTCTGTCTCTGTTTCTGTCTCTCTCTCTCTGTGTCTCCTTCTCTTTCTCTCTCTTTCCTTTTCACGCCCCCCCCCCTCCCACCCCACCCACCCCCCGGCCCATTTTTTTTTTTTTCTTTAAGCGGCGCTCACTGCCTCCTTTGTGCACAGTCAGTACACTATTGTGTATCTTGTTTATAGTAATTCCACAGAACCAGGCCTGTGGGCCAGGCTCCATGCATCTACATCCCTTCCTATGCTCCGCCTGTTTCCATGCTTACCTGCAAGTTTTCTCCAGACCACGGTGTCACGTTTTTTTCTTCCTCTTCTTTTCTTTTTTCTCTGCCACCACCACCACCCCCCACCCCAGAAAAGACGCTCGATGCGGCATACATTATCATTATCATTGTCGCCGGACATGGGTTGTCGTCTGTATATGTTGAGGTTGCTGGTCCTGTCCCCTCTCTGTCTCTCTCTCTTTGTCTCTGGCTATTTCTCTCTGTTTGTCTGTCAGTCCGTCTCTCTCTCTCTGTCTTTCCGTCTCTCCGTCTCTCTGTCTGTCACTCTATCTGTCTCTGTCTCAAGAATCGAATCGTAAATCGCTTTCTCTGATTCTCTCTCTGTCTCTCTCTCTCCCTCTCTCTCTGGCTCTGTGTTTTTCTCTGTGTGTGTGTGTGTGTGTGTGTGTGTGTGTGTGGGTGTGTGTGTGTGTGTGTGTGTGTGTGTGTGTGCGTGCGTGTATGTGTGTGTGTGTGTGTGTGTGTGTGTGTGTGTGTGTGTGTGTCTCCTCTCTGTCCCTGTCCTTTTCTTTGCCCCCCCCCCCCCTCCCCACCCTCCCCGCCCCAGCCTCCTCTCTGTCTCTGTCTCACCCTTTCACTTCCCTTATGTTTCATGTTTTACTCCCTTTCTTTCTTCTTGACTCGGCACTCACCGTCTGCTTTCTGCGGCACAGCCAGCACACCTTTGTTTAGTTTGTCTGACGATCTTCCACAGAACTGTGTGTATCACGCTGCATGCAGCGATATGGCTTCCTCCATCCAGTCCACGTGTTTCCGTGTTTATCTGAAACAGACATGCTTGTTGCGGCACGAGCCGACATATCACTAGTGTTGCTTGGCAGATATTGTCACCGTCACATATTGTCACCGCCACATAATTATTGTCACCGGCACAGGTTTCAGCCGGCACATACCATCACCGGTAGATAATGTCGCCAGCGACGACAATAATATGTCCAGGCTCTTGGTCCAATAGTTTTGTCTTGCCAATCTTCAGAGCAAACAGTCAACTTGGGGTAATGATGGCGACTGAGGAGGTAATAGCGATTATGATGATTTCATTTTGTACTGACACTCCCGGCATTTTTGTTGTTTGTTTGTTTGTTTGTTTCCGGCGACAACAATTATGTAGCAGAATTCTGACAATATGTGCCGGTGACAATATAAACCTGCGACAATATTATGTGCCCGGCGATGGTATATGCCGCTACACCCTGACGCTATCCCCTTGAAGAAGAGTTCCATCCTCCTCCATTCCATTCCGCGTACACTACCTGGCCCGGCAATACAATGATATATGGACCAGCCAAGCAAAACCTCCTATCC
>NC_134894.1:24956214-24961214 GCF_041734735.1 Babylonia areolata | reverse complement strand
GTGCGTAACGGTCACATGCAGCAAACACTAACGCACGCACACACACACACACACACACACACACACACACACACACAAACAAACAAACAAACCCAGACATGTGTAAGCCATCATCAAACATTAAAGAATGCAACTAATGTCCATCATTAGAAACACACACACACACACACACACACACACACAGAGAGAGAGAGAGAGAGAGAGAGAGAGAGAGAGAGAGAGAGAGAGAGAGAAGTATGAATGGGTATGTCATTGTTAACATATCTATTTATTTTATTTTCCAATATCTGTTCTCTTTGGGGGGGGTTTTCGGCCAATGAAGAAAGCTACGTTTAGAGCACAAAAAAAGAGAGAGAGAGAAAAAAACACACAACAAAAAAACAACAAAAATAAAGGTGTTTCGTGACTTGCATGCAACATACCCCCTAAAAAAAAATCCCACCACAGCAACAAAAGGGCTGTCTCTGACAAAATTATGAAAAAAAAAAAAAAAAAAAAAAAAATCACCTTCTGTCAGTGATACACTTGTAAACAGGAAAACGGGTGAAAACAGCTATGTCCGTTGTAGCGGCGCGCTCTTCTCAGGGAGAGCATTCAGAATTTCACGCAGAGAAACGTGTTGTGACAAACAGTAATACAATACAATACAATTCAATACAATACAGCACAACTCAACGCAATACAATGCAATACAATACAATACAATACAATACAATATATATTTTGGTACATTGATATAATAAATAAGGCGGAGGAGGAGGAGGACGATGCGGCGATGGAGGTTCATTTTAGGTTTGTGACTTCGTGACAAGGCTGCATCCTTCACTTCCGTTCATGATGATGTCCCTGTATTACCCAGGCCCGAGAGATACAGACATTTGCCGTGAAGGTAAGGAAATTGAATATCACACCCAACTGAAGATGCTTCCTTGACCACACACACACACACACACACACACACACACAGAGTCATCCCTGCCGCTCAAATCCTAACACTGTAACAGATAATTATTGACGCGCGGCGAAAAATAAACAACCTCCAATGACTTTTAGATCCCAGGCGTTGCCATGGTGATACTGATTTGCATACAGATGCGGCGCAATGGGGTTTTTCCGTTCGTCTCGCCGAGCTCTCTTCTGATTGGCTGGCCAGCGTCGTGTCCGATGGCAATCAATATTCATGAGGCTGGGTCAGACACAGTGCCTTTGTTTCGTAATATGATGAATGTTATGAACGTGGATTGAGAGAGAATAGTTATATCACAATGTGACATTCGTTTCCGTTGATGAGCTTGACGTTGTGTGTGTGTGTGTGTGTGTGTGTGTGTGTGTGTGTGTGTGTGTGTTTCTTTGTCGTGCGTGACTGTGTACGAGTCACAATTATTATCATTTACCATTAGAACACCTTGTCCATGCATCACAATTACTAGTTATGGAAACTGTTTTTCTCTATAACTGTGAGCTAAAACCCGGCAAGACGGCTGATAAATTAAAGTAAGGAAAATCATCAATATCACAGACTGCGGTTACTTTGGTTGTGCATGTTATAACCCTTTCCACGAAGAAGATAACTTTCTTCTTTACCATGACAATGACGACACGTATAATTATAATAATAATGATAATAATTCTTTACTTTTCTATGGTGCGATATCCAGTACTAATGCTGCTCAAAGCGCCTTACATCATCGAGCCAGATATAAACATAACATAAAACATTACAACAGCTCAATCCAATGCGTTCAGAGAATGAATAAACAAGAGAGGCAAGGCCTTCAAGACTCACTTGTGATACACTTTTTTAAAAATCCAATCGTTAAAATGTGTTCTTTATTTTTTTTTTATTATAAAGCTTCGGGTTAAAAGAAAAAGAAGAGAAAAAAAAAGTCCTAACGGCAGATTCGAACCCCGCGTGTTCGGGTGAGAAGAAACTGTCTTACTCATTACACTATCGGGGCTCCTTAGCTGACATTCAAAAATATAATATTTAAACATGCTTTTTTTAAAGGGCGATAAATCGATTGCGGTATTCGCAGTGAGAACGCTGTTTAAATCATATTATTCTGGTGTATCTTGGGAATTCAAAATATCTTTAAGGGCAATTAAAAATTCTTTTTAAGTCCGCGGTAAAGGAGACGTGGCTATCGCCGCAATCACACTGCAACATTTAGGCGTTTTCTCTGGATCTAGATAGATGTACAAGTTTAGTTTCACCCGGTTGACACGGTCGATTCAATTTCTCTTTCATGTTCATTCTAGTTTTATAGTTTTAAAGTTGATATGTAAATTGAGTATTTTGTTAAACATGTAGAGCCAAGTACAAGTACTTCTAAACGTTGTATGAAGTGAAAAGGACTTCATTTTGAGAAAAGTCAAGACTGGAAATTTTTACGTTTCATCAATTCAAGGGTATTAACTCTCATGGTTTATTATCTTTAACTGTGAATTCCGACTGATTCTGTGGATATTTTTATGGCAGTTTGGGGCATAATCCAGTAAGTTATGAGGCGTTCACAAATCTTTCTCTGAAAAAATATTTGGCGATCTCCTTCTCCAACTTTCCATCACATGTTTTCGTGTATTGTCCATTGAATATAGGATTGAACGGGCAGGTCAACCACTTGAAACAAAATGGCGTCCTTCGCGTTTCTCGAAGAATATGAGCACGCGCTTTGAATATGTATAAATATGTGTATGCAATTGGTTTTTGCCCATGACCTTCAGGGCTCAGCCAGTAGATCTATAAAGTCCACTCGTCATATTGATTTTAGTATTTTCCGAAAAAACCACTTGGGTGAATGAACATAGTGAAAGCCCTGTACACTGAGAGTAAAACACACTAGCTTCTTATGTATTGAGTATAATTTCAAAATGTAATGTTTAAGATGAGAAAGATCAGTTTAAAGCAAATTAAGTCCCCTAGCATTAATTACAGATTAATTTCCCTTTTTTACTATCTGCACCAAAGACATGCAAAATAAATAGAACTTCTATGCTTAGCAAAAGAAGTTCCTCTTTGAACAAAAAATGATAAAAATGACTGCTCTTGTTGTTGTGTCGAATATCAGATCAAAGTGCCAAGTTTAGAGAATAAAAAAATAAAAAAATATAACAGTAAATTCAGTTTGCATATAATTAGCTTAAAAAAATGTGCCCATCCCAGAGGTACAATATTGTTTCAAACAAGATGACTGGAAAGAATTGATTTTTTCCTATTCTTATGCCAAATTTGGTGTCAACTGACAAAGTATTTGCAGAGAAAATGGCAATGTTAAAGTTTACCACGGACACACAGACACACACACACACACACACACACACACACACATACACACACATACAGACAACCGAACACCGGGTTAAAACATCGACTCACTTTGATTACACAAGTGAGTCAAAAAGCATGATCCACCAAACAATAAAAATATCAAGTAAATATTGCTTAGATTAAAAAGAAATACATTCCTTTAAAACACACATTTTTTAGACACACACATACATGCGCGAGCACACTCACACTTGCACACACACACACACACACACACACACACACACATGCACGCGCGCGTGCGCCCGAACACATTAAATATATCAACCGCACTAAAACAGGATTACGTGAGTATAAATATCGCTAGCATAAAACTCCATGTGGCGAACAGACTTTGGACAATCCATCGTGCTGAGTACAGAAATGTTTGCGGAAAAGGTGCGTTTTCAGATCTGACTTGAAGGTCTGGAGATCAGGAGCATTTCTGAGGGACGATGGCAAAGAATTCCAAATTTGGGTATTTGTGCCCTAAAAGACCTTTTCCCTGCACGTTTTAAATTAGTTCTTGGGACTTTAAGTAACAGTTCAGAACTGGATCTTAACGTTCTACATGGTTCGTACGTTTCCAGCACAGAGGAGAGATACGGGGAAGGCAAGTGTCGCTAGTTTATAGTGAATGTGGGACTCTATAGGAAGCCAGTGTAACTGATGCAAAAGAGGTGTGACATGATCAGATTTCTTTTTTTTTGCTAGGACAAGTCGTGCAGCATTGTTCTGTATTTTCTGTAGTCTAATAAGAGAGGAAGATGGTAAACCTGCTAAGGCAGAATTGCAGTAATCTAGTCTGGGCAGGACAAAAGAGGAAACCAACTGAGCCATGTTTTTCTCCGTTAAGTATGGTCTGACTGAGGCTAGTCTGCGAAGATGAAAATTGCATGAGCGACACAGGGATGAAATGTGGTCAGCCATGGTCAAGGTCTGATCAATATGTACACCTAGGTATTTAGCTGATGTTTGAAATGTAACTGTAGAAGTGCCGAGAGTGGTAAAAAACTGGCTTGATTAAAAAGACAGGGATAAAACAATCGACTAAAAATCGAGAGAGCTGAAGAGCCTGCCTGTCAGGCGACTAGTCCGCACTCGGAGATTCCAAATGACATCCCATAGGAAACAGATGGGAATGACCATACTGCTGCGTTCAGTGGAGGGTCCAGACCGTGCGCAAACAACCCGCTGACCTTCAGCGAAAAGGGCGTAATTTGAATAGTCGCATAGTCACTGGGTCATTGTGATATAGATGGGTCAACTGATGCTGGCCTAATTCCTGCGACCCACTTTATCCGATATAAAACAATGATAATGAAATGTGAATAGAAACTTACAGATAAACATGGGTAGGACAGACTTTGGAGGACGATTTTTTGTTTTGGTGCAAGCGAGTGCATAATCATTCGGTAGAGCGAGCAGCTGGCACTTGATTATGTGTGTCTGTTTTCCTCGATCTCTGTCTGACTGTCGCAATCGTTCCGTCACATTTTTGCAAAATATCTAAAATATCAAATTATGCGAGTATTGTCAAATTCAAAACAACATGTCAAAAAATCAAATACCAGAGGAAAACTCACTTATTTCAGTTTATGCTCAATGTGACCTCCATCTTCCTTCACGACTAGACTGCTTTTACGTATTTAGTCAATTTGTCTCTCACTCCCCGGTAAACTTTCTCCTTCCG
>NC_134894.1:24933714-24943714 GCF_041734735.1 Babylonia areolata | reverse complement strand
CTGCACTGTTCCGTTCATACCGGGTTCAGACCTGGGGTGAGAAGATAGGTCAGTGTGGAGGTGTTTCTGCACTGTTCCGTTCATACCGGGTTCAGACCTGGGGTGAGAAGATAGGTTAGTGTGGAGGTGTTTCTGCACTGTTCCGTTCATACCGGGTTCAGACCTGGGGTGAGAAGATAGGTTAGTGTGGAGGTGTTTCTGCACTGTTCCGTTCATAACGGGTTCAGACCTGGGGTGGGGGAGAGGTGTGTTTCTGTTATGCACGGAAAGAAGCGTTTGATAAATTTCGAAAAGCTGTTTGGCTTTTACCAATTTCTTGTGGCTTGTTTAAAGAGGTCATAACTAAAATCATACAAATGTATGAAAAGTGTTGACAGCTCTGGGTATGGCGGATTGGGATAAGGAACTGATTTCTTTTCACCTTGTTTAAGTCCTTAGGCTTTGGGCACGACAGGGTGGTGCAGAAAGTGCCTAGTCTGTGTGTATCTGTGGAGGACAGATTAAACATTGCCTTTTATTGTTGCTGTTCTTGTTGCTGATGTTAATCTTTCCAGCAGAGATGTCTCTGTCTGACTGATGATATTGGACGCATCGAAAGCATTTCGTGTAATGAACGAATCAAAACTGGCAAAGGCTTTTTTGTGACATGACAGCACATTATGGTTGGATGCATAATATCGACAGGACATTCTCGCGCTGTGAGCCTTGAAGCGAAGGCGGATTCTACCTGTTCCAAGCACAGTTAGGAAGGAACACACCCAGCACACAAAGTGCACGTGCTTTCGAACACAGACACAGAAACCTCACCATCACCTACTACTACTACTACAACACCACCATTACCACCTTATCATCACACTCGTACCCATCCACCCCAAACCCATGCTTCGTGCAAGATGGATGGATGGATGAATGGGGCAGGGGGATAACTGTTTGCTATTATCCCCTCCCTTCTAAGCGACATCCTGTATCAACGATGCCATCTTTCAACTCATACTTGATTTATTGGGCTAATGATATGATAATATAATCGTTTTTGTCAGAGCCTGTCTCCGGTTGCTGATTTCTCTGCTGTGTTCTGAATACCCACGCAGTAAAAACAGAACCACTATAATTCGAAAGCCGACCCCATGTTGAGCGTTGATCCATCATCCCTGTTGGACTTACTCCAAGCGGGGGGGCGTGGGGGGGCGTGGGGGGGGGGGGCACCTTACTGTTTGGCAGGAGAGGTAGAGGAGAAAGAGAGAGAGGGGGGCAGACAGACAGGAACAGAGACAGAGAGGGGGACACAGAGAGAGAGAAGAGAGAGAGGGGGGGAGAGAGAGAAAGAAAAGAGAGGTAGGAGGGAGAGAGGCAGACAGAGAGAAAGAAAGAAGAGAGAGAGAGGTGGGGATGGGCGGAAGGGTGAAGACACAAGTTTATTTTTCGTGCCTCAGGTTTTCACTGACGAAATGTGCTTTTTTGGGGTGGGTATTTGTTTGTATTTGTATTTCTTTTTATCACAACAGATTTCTCTGTGTGAAATTCGGGCTGCTCTCCCCAGGGAGAGCGCGTCGCTGTACTACAGCGCCACCCATGTTTTTTTTCCTGCGTGCAGTTTTATTGGTTTTTTTCTATAGAAGTGGATTTCTCTACATAATTTTGCCAGGAACAACCCTTTTGTTGCTGTGGGTTCTTTTACGTGCGCTAAGTGCATGATGCACACGGATCCTCGGTTTATCGTCTCATCCTATTGACTAGCGTCCAGACCACCACTCAGTGTCTAGTGGAGGGGTGGGGGAGGGGGGGAATATCGGCGGCTGAGTCGTGATTCGAACCAGCGCGCTCAGATTCTCTCGCTTCCTAGGCGGACGTGTTACCTCTAGGCCGTCACTCCACTGTGGGTGGAGGGGGTTGGGTTGTTTTCTTTCTGTCGTTTTTTTCTTTCTTTTTTTTTACATTACCCTTCTCAGTACAAATCCGTACAAAGCTGACTGGGGGGAAAAAAAGAAGAAGAAGAAGAAGAAAAAAAAAAACAAAAAAAAAACATGTACCCACTCTGTTTCCCTCGTCTGTGTGACACGACACGTAGCTGCAAGGACATTTCTTCTGCCTCGTGAGCCGCCTGGGATTTCGTCATCGTCTGGAATTTCCGTAGCTGGAAGGGGAAAACCTCCTCTTTGACTTGTTTCCTTTTATCACATGTCTCTCTTTTCTTCACTGCCAGATCGTATAATGCGAGCAGTTTGCTTCTTTCAAGGGGTTGGTGGGCGAGGGGGGAGGGTGTGTGTGTGTGTGTGTGTGAGGGGGGTGGGGGTTTCACGATGAAGCGGCGTGGAGAGAGAGAGAGAGAGAGAGAGGGGGGGGGGGGGCTGTTAGAAAGAGAGATAGAGAAAGAAAGAGTGGGGAGATGGATGGGGGCGGTGTGTCGGGTGGAAGTGTTTCTGTGTTTCTTTATAATCATCTTCCTTTTTTTTTCCTTTCTTCTGTTTTTTTTTCATGTGCTTCTTTCTTTCTTTCTTTCTTTTTTTTTTCTTTTATATCACTCATTAACTCCGTTCATTGTTTCAGTAGCAGTAGTAGTAGTAGCAGTAGTAGTAGATGTAGCAGTTGTTGTTGTGCAATTGATATCATCATCATCATCATCACCCTCATTATTATTATTATTATTATTATTATTTGTTGTTGTTGTTGTTGTTGCTGTTGTTGTTGTTATTCCTGTGTTTTGGACTCTTTCAAAGCTTCACAGTGTCGCGAACTCTCAATCCCAAGCTCATGCTGTTGTTTGTTTTCCGTCATCTGTACAAATGTTGTGTCATGCATTCCTTCCTTCCTTCCTCTCTTTGTGCCGGTACATGGCCTCATTACCAGGCAGGAAGCATGTTCTGGATTTAGACCCGTTTTACCCAACAGGTTCCACCCACCCTGCAACCCACCCTTTTTAACAACACCCAGAGAAAGCTGAAGTATTGGAGTAGCGAAGGAAACAGAAGGAGGGAAGGAAGGAAGGAAGGAAGGAGGGAAGGAAGGGGCCACAGAAAGAAGCTTACTTACCTTTCTCAACCAGCCATAAAGTTTTTTTTTGCCTCACAGCGGATGCGGACGGGGATGGAGGGGGGAGGGGGGATGTTGCGGGGTTAGGGGTGTGTGAGGTGGGGGGGCTTTTGCGGTCTTCAACTGTCGAACATCAACTGGAGTTTTTTTCACCTTCGTCGCGCGTCCGATGAAACGCAAATTAGGGTCACTCCAGGGGTATAAAATATTGTATTGTATTGTATGGTATTGTATTGTATTGTCACAGTATATTTCTCTGTTTGAAAGCATTCCTTTCTCGGGGAGAGTCCCTCACCATTGTGCAGAACCACCCATATCTCTCTCTCTCTCTCTCTCTCTCTCTCTCTCTCTATATATATATATATATATATATATATATATATATATATATATATATATATATATATATATATATATACACACATTTCCCCCTTAATTTCCATTTTCTTCAAAAGTTCATTAAAGTGGGATTTCCCACCGATTTTCGTTGCCATCAAGGTGTTTTATGTGCGCTAAATGCGTGCTGCAAACGAGACCTCTTTTTTTGTCACCGAACGATACTGGAAGCCAAGCTGTACGGCACCCTGGAGGAGCTGCGACGGACGGCAGCCTTCATCGAGGACACCGGGCTGCTCATCTAACGGGAGCGAACGAGGAAGAAGGAAGAAGAAGAAGAAGTCCGAACGATACCACCACCAACCAAGGTCTAGATGGGGAGGAGGAGGAGGAAGGTGAGGAAGTAATAATCCTGGTCCACATATAGGATTCGAACCCGTGGACAACTCACTTCCTTGCCGAGCGCTTTACCGCTGGGCAACCACCGCACCAGAAGAACGTCACACCTCTCCCATACCTTCAACTCCTCTTCTAAACAAAACCTGAGTACTGAAATAACGAAAGGAACGAGAACAAAGTAAATAGAAGGAAGCTTGCGTCTGATTCCTCAACCAGACTTCACGTCTTGTGCCTCATTGAGCGGGTGAGACAGGGCCTGGGGGGTTGGGGGTGTGTGTGTGTGGGTGGGCTGGTGGGGGTGGGGGGGGGGGCGGAGATTGGTGGTGGCTGGGCTCTTGTAGTCTTCAAACTGTCGAACATCATCTGGGGTTTTCACCTTTCTCGCCGCGTCCGATAAAACGCAAATCAGGGTCGCTCCACAGTAGGAGACAGGATGGATATAGCGTGTGTTGTGTCATACCGCGCAGAGACAACATCCTGACGCTGGTTTCTTGTATCACGTGTGTGTGTGTGTGTGTGTGTGTGTGTGTGTGTGTGTGTGTGTGTGTGTGTGTGTGTGTGCTGGGAGGTCTCCTGAGTGTTGGCGAGATATCTGAGATAATAAGAATGTTTGAACATGAAAGCTGAGTGATAAAGAGGATCCAGACGAGATTGTCTGTGTGTGTGTTTGTGTGTGTGTGTGTGTGTGTGTGTGTGTGTGTGTGTGTGTGTGTGTGTGTGTGTGTGTGTGAATAGAATAGAATCGAATTGAACAGAATAGAATGTGTGTGTGTGTGTGTGTGTGTGTGTGTGTGTGTGTGTGTGTGTGTGTGTGTGTGTGTGTGTGTGTGTGTGTGTGTGTGTGTGTGCTGTCAGTTTATAATGTACAAGAACACGTGTTACTCCACTCTTTTTTTTTTTCTTTCGCTTTGAGATGTTTTATTGAGGCATTTCAGTACTGTTTATGTGATTTGGGGAGAAAAAAAAAAAAGAAGTGATAATGTGCATTCCTCATGCATGTGCGCGCAGCCGTTCGTATATAATAAAACAGAGTTTAAAATACCCAGAAAGATGTATATAGAAAGTCGTTGGAAGGGTTAGCGGCACTTGGTTTTTCACTTCTTCTGCTTGAGACAGAAGCCCTAGTGTGGAACCGATTGTGTTGGCAGCAAAATTGCTCTTTGCAGAACAAGTACAGAGACACATTGGTAAAGACAGAAATACACATTATCAAGCGATCATTGCCAGAGCTTTTTTTTTTTCAAGTTAAAAGAGAGAGAGACGGGTGACGGGTGGGGGGGGGGTGCAAAAGAAAGAGACGGGGAGTCAGAAAAGAGAGAGAGCGGGGTGGTATAGAGACTCACATTTATTTGAAGAGGTAGAGAGAGAGAGAGTAAGGGTGGGAGAGAATGTGTGTTTGTGTGTGTGTGCGCGTGTGTGTGTGTGTGTGTGTGTGTGTGATAGTGAGAGAGAGAGTATGTGCGTGCGTGTGTGTGTGTGTGTGTGTGTGTGTGTGTGTGTGTGTGTGATAGTGAGAGAGAGTATGTGCGTGTGTGTGTGTGTGTGTGTTACGTGCGCGCGCGCGCGCGCGCGTGTGTGTGTGTGTGTGTATGTGTGTGTGTGTGTTTGTGTGTGTGAGTGATGGAGAGAGAGTGTGTGTGTGTGTGTGCGTATATGTGTGTTTGTGTATGTGTGTGTGTCTGCGTCTGTGAGAGAGAGAGAGAGAGAAAGAGAGAGAGAGAGAGTATGAGCTTGTGTGTGTGAGAGAGAGAGAGAGAGTGTGTGTGTGTGTGTGTGTGTGAGGGAAAGAGTAAGTGCGCGCGCGCGCGCGCGTGTGTGTGTGTGTGTGTGTGTGTGTGTGTGTGTGTGTGTGAGTGAGTGAGAGAGAGAGTATGTGTATGTGTGTGTGTGAGACAGAGAGAGAGAGAGAGAGAGAGAGAGAGAGATTTCTGGGACCAAGTTTATTTTTCGTGGTTCCAGTTTACCCTAACAAAAACGGGTTTTGTCTTCTCCAGTTGAAAGCCGTATGTTAGTTTTGCCTGTGACACACAAAACACGCTCCTTCTGCCGTGATCCTGTAATTTATTTATTGTCTGGAATTTCTGGGAAGTAGAGAAGCCAGGAAAGAGCTATCTCTTCACCTGTTCCTTTGCCGTCAGATTTCTCTGTCTCCTGACTAGACAGACCCTTTTTTGAACATTCTGGTATATGGTTCTGATTCTGGTGCCGTTTCTTCTTCTTCTTCTGTTTTGAAGAAACCTTATTCACACAAACATCATCAAAGCAGCTGTATAACAGATAAGTCAAAGCACAACAAGCAGAGGTTACTACCGTATTCTTCTTGCTCATCGTCATCATCATCATCATCATCATCATCATCATCATCATCATCTTCTTCTTCTTCTTCTTCTTCTTCTTCTTCTTTTTTCTTCTTCTTCTTCTTCTTCTTCTGCTTCTTGTCATCATTGTCATCATCATGTCATCATTATCATCTCATCATCATCATCATCATCTTCTTCTTCTTCTTCTTCTTCTTCTTCTTCTTCTTCTTCTTGATTTATTTAAGATGAGTCTCTCATTTAATGGAAGCATCGAATGGAACATGCTTCCAAAGACATGTCGTCAAATTTCAGCCATATCTCTCTTTAAAACTAAGATAAGAATATTTCTATTCGATACATTTGATTAACCTACTCGCGGTCTTTTGCAAATGCTTGCTTGTACTCAGTCCACTAGCTGCCATGCCATGATGAATGAAAAATTGAATGTATGTGTATGTGTGAACAGTAAGTGCGTGTGTGTGTTTGTGTGTGTTTGAGTGTGTGGGCGTGAATGTGTACGTATGTCTTTGTTGCTTGTTTTATAATTTTGTGTGTGTGTGTGTGTGTGTGTGTGTGTGTGTGTGTGCGTGCGTGTGTGTGTGTGTGTGTGTGTGTGTGTGTGTGTGTGTGTGTAAGTACCTATGTACATGTAATGTACCAATTGTTCCAGTTTTTCATCGCTTTGTTACCTTTAATAGACTATTCAAGTTCCTATTCTTATTCGTCGTTCTTATTATTTTATTTTATTTCAGTTTATTTCTTTATTTTTATGTTTTGTGTCGTTCGTTCTTTATTTTTTATGTCGTTAAATGGGCAGAATTGTAAAAAGGCCTTTACTGTGCCTAATTCTTTACCCATTAAAGATTCAATCAATCAATCAATCTTCTTCTTCTTCTTCTTCTTGTCAACATTGTCATCATCATGTCATCATTATCATTTCATCGTCATCATCATCATCATCATCATCATTATCATTTCATCATCATCATCATCACCATCATCTTCTTCTTCTTCATCATCAACAATGGTATCATCATTATTTCCCAGCTTGGAATGAGGTACTACAAATGGCTAGAACTTACTTTTGGTTTGCCCTCTCTGTCCCAGCTGTCTGATTTGGTAAGAAGCTGTTGCTGTTTTGTATTTTGTATTTCTTTTTATCACAACAGATTTCTCTGTGTGAAATTCGGGCTGCTCTCCCCAGGGAGAGCGCGTCGCTACACTACAGCGCCACCCATTTTTTGTATTTTTTCCTGCGTGCAGTTTTATTTGTTTTTCCTATCGAAGTGGGTTTTTCTACAGAATTTTGCCAGGAGCAACCCTTTTGTTGCCGTGGGTTCTTTTACGTGCGCTAAGTGCATGCTGCATACGGGATCTCGGTTTATCGTCTCATCCGAATGACTAGCGTCCAGACC
Source organism: Babylonia areolata (assembly GCF_041734735.1). Lineage (NCBI taxonomy): Eukaryota > Metazoa > Mollusca > Gastropoda > Neogastropoda > Buccinidae > Babylonia > Babylonia areolata. Next base: position 24,936,231 of record NC_134894.1, on the reverse strand, counting down.
ACTACTCAAGGTCTAGTGGAGGGCGAGAAAATATCGGCGGCAGAGCCGAGATTCGAACCAGCGCGCTCAGATTCTCTCGCTTCCTAGGCGGACGCGTTACCTCTAGGCCACCACTCCACATTACCGAATCCAAATGTTTGCCATGCTTGACCACCCCTGCCCCCAGCCTTTCCCCCCCTAACGACCAGCAACTTTCCTGTGAGAGAGGTGAGGTATGGCAGTTATGAGGAGGGGCGGGGGGCGGGGGGCGAGGTTGGGCATGGAGGATGGATGACAGAAAGCCCACACCTGATCTCCCCATCAGTCTTCGGTTCTTTGCCCAGAGGTGAAGGGTGGTGGTAGGTGGAGGGGGGCCGGGGGGGGGGGGGGTAGGGAGGGATGGAGGGAGAGGGGGTGCGGGGGAGGGGGAAGGGGGGGGGGGTTCTCAGTGTTTGCTTGACGAAGACGAACTGTTGTTTTCACCGTCTAGTGTCCGACAAAACAACAAAGAATGTTCGCTCTTTGAAAGCTGGGTATGGAAGCTGAGCCTGCTGCAGACACATATACTTTACAAAAAGTAGGGGGGGGGGGGGTGGATTGGGGGGGGGGGAGCAATTGTGAGAGTTGGCCGCTAGAGAATTTTTGAGGGGTCGAGGAGAGAGGTGTATTTGGTGGTGGTGGTGGTTTGGCTTGTGTGTGTGTGTGTGTGTGTGTGTGTGTGTGTGTGTGTGTCTGTGTGTGTGTGTGTGTGTGTGTGTCTGTCTGTCTGTCTGTCTGTCTATGTCTGTGTGTGTGTGTGTGTGTGTGTGTGTGTGTGTGTGTGTGTGTGTGTGTGTGTGTGTGTGTGTGTGTGTGTGTGTGTGTGTGTGTGTGTGATTGTTTCCGAACAACAAAACAGTTTTTACTCTGGTTTTAATGTTTTCTTGATGTGCTTATATTTGATAGGCTTCTGTCTTTCCCCCAAACACTCTATGCTGTATGCAAATTAGATACACTCTTGTATCTGCAAACACTATCAGGAAAATCAAAACACACAAGATACAGAGAAAAACATTTAAAATATTGGCGGGAGTGTTATCACTTTGTTTCTGCTCTCTTTTTGAAGAGGAGCCAGCGGCAGCCAGCGGCGTAGAACACGAAGCAGCCAATCAATGACAGTGTACTTCCCTGATCGTACTGATGTTATCTGTCACTCACAATGAATCGCCGAGGATCAAAGCAGAATTACGACATTTTTTGTCTGCTGTGTTTTTTTTGTCAATAGAAATGATTGGTTGAGGATCAAAGTATGATTTCACTATTCTATGCTGTTTGCTTTGCTGAATGAGAGTCGAGCAGATATTTACAAATCACTGGAAGAAACGAGAAGAACAGAAAAACTTCAAAGAAGATTTTCGGTGTAGTATTTTTGTATTTGTATTTGTATTTCTTTTTATCACAACAGATTTCTCTGTGTGAAATTCGGGCTGCTCTCCCCAGGGAGAGCGCGTCGCTACACTACAGCGCCACCCTTTTTTTTTTTTTTTGTATTTTTTCCTGGGTGCAGTTTTATTTGTTTTTCCTATCGCAGTGGATTTTGTTGCCGTGGGTTCTTTTACGTGCGCTAAGTGCATGCTGCACACGGGACCTCGGTTTATCGTCTCATCCGAATGACTAGCGTCCAGACCACCACTCAAGGTCCAGTGGAGGGGGAGAAAATATCGGCGGCTGAGCCGTGATTCGAACCAGCGCGCTCAGATTCTCTCGCTTCCTAGGCGGACGCGTTACCTCTAGGCCATCACTCCACACTGTGTACTACTGTTGACCTTTCAATCCATGCATAGACGTCTTTATAGTTCTGTTCCTGGCCCTGGGATAATCAGTGTCCTCTTCTGTGTGCCATACAACGTGATGGATTTGTTTGTTTTTTTTATTTTTTTTATCGATCATGTCTGATTTCTCATCTCATGCAAAGAAAGACAGAGGTCAGAGAGTAAAAATAGCATTAATTAAAGACATCCAAAACAAAGAGAGAGAAGAGTGGGACAGAGACATACATGACAGACAGAGAGAAAGAGAGAGAGAGAGTGAGACAGACAGACAGAGAGAGGGAGGGAGGGAGAGACAGATAGAGATTGAGAGAACGACAGAGAGACAGACAGACAGACAGACAGAGACAGACATGACAGACAGAGGGAGACAGAGTACGAGAGAACGAGAGAGAGAGAGAGAGAGATAAACACACACACACACACACACACACACACACACACACACACACACACACACACACAGATAGAGAGAGACACAGACAGACAGACAGACAGAGAGACAGATACAGACAGACAGACAGACAGAGAGAGAGAGAGAGAGAGAGAGAGAGAAAGACAGATACAGACAGACAGACACACAGAGATAGAGATAGAGACACACAGAGATAGACACACACACACACACACACACACACACACACACACACAGATAATGGGAGAAGAAAAGGTTATTTCCGGCTCAAGTTTGTCCAGACAAAAGACGTGCCCACCCCCGTCTCCTTTAATT
>NC_134894.1:24908714-24911214 GCF_041734735.1 Babylonia areolata | reverse complement strand
TGATTATGTAACATAGTAGTAGTTGTAGTAGTAGTCGTAGTGGTACTACTACTGCTGCTACTACTACTAGTACTATTACTACTACTAATAATAATAAAGAATTATAATTTCATCTGACCGTTTACTTTCTCTTGTGCTAAAAATGGCTGGACTGACTAGCTAAATGAGCGGTCATTGGTATTATTATTATTATTATTGTTATTATTATTACTATTATTATTATTATTATTATTATTATTATCATTCCTGTTGGTGGTGTGGTGGACCTCCTGTCTGGGATGACAGAGCAGCGCGACGCGGCAACTAGTATACTTCGTTTCGATCTTTAAAGCAAGCCAGCATCGGTTCTATTCGATGACAGCTGGTGACGTCAGTCACTGCATGCTTCGGTTTCGCTGGTGACAGACACACACACAGACAGACAGACACACAGACAGATAGACTCTGAAGGAGTGGACACACACTGGCACTGAAGGAAGAAAGTTTCCTTTTTACTACGAATTAAAACTTCGAACTTTCTTGTGTAATTCAGTGGTTTTCCATTACCTTCCTCAGCAAAACGTTATACACAGGAAAGTCATATGTTGGACAGGCTGTGAGTGAACGAAGCTCTCGGCTGCGTTATAGTGTTGCCTAAACACAGGCGCTTGACTCGTGGAGTTCAAACACTGCCATAAATTTGGAGGGGGTCCCCAGCCAGTCTGTGACTTACTGTTGGAGGCTAGGGTGCCTTCCCGTCTTCATTTGGACGGCGGCTTCTTTCAACTTCCTCTTCCATGAACTGGTTTTCTTTGCACAGTTCTGATGTTCCGTCCAGGTCAATGTTGTGCCACTGTGGACACTATGCTAACGAACTCTTGATACAGGGCATGGAAAATGCTGTGGATAAGTGGACAGTCATCAACGTGTGAGGGAATTATACAAACAACGTGGTGTTTTTGTGGTGATTCAAATCTAGTGAACGTCCTTTTCTGCTTGTTGACATTTTATAATGTGGACTGTATAACTAAGCAGATTCACAAACGTTTATTTCAACGCGAACACCTTGATCATAACAAAAACAAGGAAACAAATGGTGCAGTTAAGTGATATACCCAGTTCAGTGATCACTGCATTCTGCTGCTTCAGAGCTGACAGGATTCAAAAGGTAGACTGTAGGCTATACTAAGCAGATTCACCCATTCTGTCCTGATTGTTCAGAACAACTGACAGGTTTTAAAAAGATGGACTGTATTAGCACCATGCAGATTCACAAGCACGAACACCCTGATCTTAACGAAGTCAGTTGGACAAACAAGTGTAGTATGCTGACGCTTCAAATCAAGTGAACGTCGTATCCTGCCTTTTCAGAACTGACAGGTTATAAGAAAAAAAAGTTGTGGGCTGTATTCATGACTAAAGCAGATCCACGCAGAGCGTTTTGTTTTCAACACGAATACCTTGACCTTGCCATTATCAAGGCCGCACGTCAACAGGTCTTTGCACTCAAACAGCGTTTCCATGTTTGGTTCAAGGTGATTTGTCAAACCATTTTTTTCCCAGATCAGTTTTCAGATTTTTTCCACCACTGATTCTTATTGATGTGCCAGACTTGGGCGTATCTCATGTACATAGAAAAAGATGTAAAAACTTTTAAAATACATAAATTAGTAAAGAAAAGAGAAAAATACATTCTTTGAAAGACAGACCGATAAAAAAAAACGTGTTCTGGCATATTTGTTGATTTCAGTTTTAAAAAATACAATAAAAGTGACAGTAAAACTACATTTTTGGTAATTCTCAACTGCCGTCTTCAACGCCATAACCAAACCACAAACAACTTCACCAGACGACACTGTCATTTCAAACATCATCATGATATTAGAAATGATGAAACACGGTGAACAAAATATATTTTAATTAAAAGTGAAAATATATTTGTACGTATGGAAAATTTCTTTTGCAAAATATAAACAATAGTACGGGTGACGTCATGGTGGAGTCTTTGTGAGTAGCTGTGTGACGTCAGCAGACGCTGTGACTCAAGGTTTAGTGCAGTGACGTAGAGGTGACGTGGGGGGGACATCGTGGAATGTGTGGACTTGGTGGTGGTGGTGAGGATTGCATCATGAACAACGTGTGTCAGTGGGCGACTCGACTGATCCGAATTGTGGATGGATACCTGTTCGAACGGGGTGAGTTACAGTCAGGGTTCAAACCTACCTGTCTCAGCCCCCCCCCCCCCCTCTCTCTCTCTCTCTCTCTCCCTCTGTCTCTCTCTCTCTGGCGCTCTGTCCTCTCTCTCTCTCTCTCTCTCTCTCTCTCTCTCTCTCTCTCTCTCTCTCTCTCTCTCTCCCCCTCTGTGGCGCTCTGTCTCCCTCTTTCTCTTCCCATTCTGTGTCTGTCTCCCCACTCTCTCTATCCTTCTCAATCTCGCACTCTCTCTCCCTCTATATCTGTGGTGCTCTCTCCCTCTCTCTCTTCCCTCTCTGTCTCTGTCTCCGCCTCTCTCTCTCTCTCT
>NC_134894.1:24883714-24888714 GCF_041734735.1 Babylonia areolata | reverse complement strand
AGGATAACGTCTTGTCAAGGCATGCACCACGAAGTCCACTGTCGTGTTCAGGTTTGTGCTGACGTTGTTAGTGTTTCCTTTATGGTCTGTGGTCAACTACTTACCCCTTGACCCGTCATCCACCAACACACACACACACACACACACAGACGCGCGCGCGCGCGCGTGCACGCACTCACGCACACACACACGGAGACACTCACACACCTAGCACATACATCCACATAGTTTATGCGTGCACGCACACACAAATGCAATCACATCCACACTCGTTAGTATGCACACACACGCGCGCGCGCACACACACACATGCACACACACACACACACACACACACACACACACACACACACACACAGGCCTCTGTCCACCATCCCTGTCCATCCCTGTTCTCCCTCAGTCACTAAAATGTCGTTTCTGACCACCACCCTCACTCCCGCCCCCCCACCCCCACCCCCCCACCCCTCGTCACACGCCTCCCTCTTTCTCGCCTCAAGTGCCCTCTTCTCCCCCCCAACCCCCCCCTCCCCCCCTGCCCCCCACCCCCCACCCCCACCCCCTGCGTGATGATTACTAAAGCATGAAGCTTTTCAATGGCAGCGGGCGGCATCTCAGTGGTGAGCGTTTATGGAGCGGCTTTTGAAGTGCAATGACGCGCTTTTCTGCACGTCGTAAACGACATGGGATTCGAGGGGGTGGGGGTGGAGGAGGTAGGGGAGGTGGTGGTTTGAGCGCATTGAAGGAGGCATTTGTGTGTGTGTGTGTGTGTGTGTGTGGGGGGTGGCGACAGTTTTAACACTCCGAGTCAGTGGGGGGGAGGGGAGGGGCGTGCTTTTTTTTTCTTTTCTTTTCTTTTTTTATTTCTGCAGAGAGTGAGCGGGTTTGAAGTGAACTGAATCGATTACTAACAAGTCTCAAAGGCTGATCAGCGATTAGGGCGATGCGAAGGCCATCATGCATCTGCACCGATTGTGGTTGTTGTTTTTTTCTTTTCAGCAGATGTGGTGTAGCGTATATGGGTCCGTCCGCACGCTCTGACACCTTCTTGAAACTGAAAAACTGAAACTGATTACTAACAACATAGATAAATGGAGGGATGCAGTTTGGAAACGTGCTGATTTTGTAGACTTACAGACACAGAGACAAAGACAGATAGAGACAGCTAGTCACAGAAACACACACTCAGCGACACACACAGACACACAGACAAACACACACACACACACACACACACACACACACACACACACACACACGACACGGCATGACACGACACCACATAGCACACACGCACGCACACACACGCACACACACACACACATACACACACACACACACCAACACCACACCACACCACACCACACCACACCACACACCACACACACACACACTACACACACACACACACACACACACACAGCACAACACACACACGTCACAACACACACAACACACACACACACACACACACACACACACCACGCCCCCCACACCACTTGTCCTTATCACTGACCTTTGACAACGTAAACTGATCAACGCAAGAAAAGCTAACACCCATCTGTTTTTATTGACTTTGGTTTCCTTTTTCCATTTTCCTTCTCCAGAGCAGATGTGGTGCAGCGAATATGGGTCAGTCTGCACGCTTTGACACCTGCTTGAACCGAGCTGACAATGAAACTGAAACTTGTCGCTGTTTAACGCTGCGACAAATGGGAACTGTCTGATTGATCATGTCATTGTAGTTCATTTCAAAGTTTTCCTCCTTTATACGCTGCCTTGCTAGCGCGTATTGTATCAAGCATTCCGTTGGTGTTCTTGTTGTTGTTGTCGTTGTTGTTATTGTTGTTGTTGTCTCGTTTGTTAGGGAAAAAAAAGTCATTAGGTTATTTTTTCTTTGCATCAAAATATTAAACGCACACCCTCGCCAACTCCTTACTGTTCGTATGTATGTTTGGTTGTTGTTGTTGTTGTTTTGTTGTTGTTGTTCTTGTTGTTGTTGTTAATCTCGTGGAACATCACAAAAATTTTAACATAGTTATGTCATTAAAAAAAAAAACTCAACTCATTCAAAACTGACATCGCCTTTCCGAGTAAAGCTATTATCTTCTGTTATCACCAACGGACGTTTAACAAATAAACTTTATTTTATGAAAATGTATTTTTTTAAAGAGTAGATAAATAAATGAATAGATAAATAAACAAACAAATAATAGATAGATACAGATGATGAATGGTGGACTTTGACTGCAGATGATGAATGCTTGGACTTTGACTGCAGATGATGAATGCGTGAACCTTGACTGCAGATGATGAATGCGTTGGACTTTGCAGATGATGAATGCGTGGACTTTGACTGCAGATGATGAATGCTTTGGACGTAGTACCTCAGCCAGTGCAGGTCATTAACCTCATCTCTTAAATGCATGGAGCCAGGACTTCCCCCTTGGAACGCCAGACGCATTTAGACGAAACCAAACAGAAAGGACTTCACCCCTCTTCAGACAAGCCAGGATTTAACTCCAACCCCCACCTCCCCCCTGCCAACCCTCTCCCACCCCCACCCCCTTTCCTTGGGACCAGACCGACCTCATACCCGGACGGACAAACAAACACACAGACAGAGAGACAACCACCCAGGAATCCACTCTTCGAACAGTGAAACCTTCCCAAAGCTAAAGACCCCCAGCGCATGGATGCTTATGTCGAAATGAATGTTATGTCACTGTGTACTGGTATATACGCCTGTGTGATGAAAATCAATGATGAAAAGATATCCGAACAAAACGTGTCTATTATCATTAACTGGGAGAGAGAACATTTATTGTGTTGTACAAAACAGGATATGGCTACCTATTTATACACATCAACAGAGTTCCTGGGTGTTTTTGCTTTTTCTCTCTCTTCGCACACAATGTGATGGGAGGTGGGACGCACAAAAAGATGAGAGATTGTGTTTTGACTGACAAAAATATATCGAAACTGTGTGCGTGCGTGCGTGCGTGCGTGTGTGTGTGTGTGTGTGTGTGTGTGTCGTGCGTGCGTGCGTGTGTGTGTGTGGTGTGTGTGCGGGGAGGGGGGGAGGGGAGGGTGCGCGCGTGCGTGGAGAGGGTGTGGTGGAGGGGGTTACAGAAAGGGGGTAGTTTCAGTTTCAGTTTCAGTAGCTCAAGGAGGCGTCACTGCATATACGCTACACCACATCTGCCAAGCAGATGCCTGACCAGCAGCGTAACCCAACGCGCTTAGTCAGGCCTTGAGAAAAAAAATATAATAATAAAAAAATAAAAATAAATAAATAAATAAATAAATAAATTTTAAAAAAAAGAAGAAAAAAAAGGTGGTAACATCGCGGAAGATGGCAACCACAAAAAGGCGACAACATCACGCAAAATTGTTAACAGAAAAGTGGTAACGCTACGCAAAAATTAATAGCGCTGAAACCAGATATTGTGGTTATAACATCATCGAAAGTGGTTAAGAGGGTACCGTCAGGTGAAATGACTGACGAGATAACTCACGAAAGATGGGATATATATATGCATAACATCACGGAAAATAGCTGACAGAAAGGTTGCTGCGGATGGTAAGACACGTGCACACCACATATGCTTATCATCGTATCCCACGGTTCTACTCCTGTTGCCTCTCAGGCTCTTTTCCCATCGGGGATATCATCATACAGATACATCAGTTACGTCAACAGTCACATGCCTTTCTCTGCAAGTTACGGCGCCTTGAATGTTCCTCTTTTTTCCTTTTCCTATCATTCTCTGTGTGAGTGCGTGTGTGGGTGGGTGGGGGGGCTGGGGTGAGGGTTGAGGGGGGTGTCTCTATGACTTTCTCAAACACACACACACACACACACACATACACAGAGAGAGAGAGAGCTCGCAGACGAAGGAAGGAATGGGAGACAGAGAGAGAGGGAAAGAGAGAGAGACAGAGACAGAGAGCAAAGGGGTCATTTCAGAGCTGATAACACAGAGAAAGAGAGAGAGAGAGAGAGATGGGAAACAGAAGCACAAAGACATGCAAACAGACACAGAAACATACGCACATCGATGTATGAATATCAGCCAACATAATTATCAAGACTACCTACCATTGCAAAGAAAAAAAAATAGAGAGAGAAGAAAAAAGAAAAGAAAAAGAAAACAATTCAACTTCAACATCAGCCAAAAAACCACACTGGCTGCCGGATGAAGGAATTTCTTTTACGTATTTATATTTGTACTTGTATTTCTTTTTATCACAACATATTTCTCTGTGTGAAATTCGGGCTGCTCTCTCAAGGGAGAGCGCGTCGCTACACTACAGCGCCACCTCTTTTCTTGGGTTTTTTGTTGTTGTTGTTGTTGTTGTTGTTGTTTGTTTGTTTTGTTGTTGTTGTTTGTTTTTGTTTTGTTTTGTTTTTCTTCTTTTTTTCCTGCGTGCAGTTTAATTTGGTTTTCCTATCGAAATGAATTTTTCTACAGAATTTTGCCAGGAACAACCCTTTTGTTGCCGTGAGTTCTTTTACGTGCGCTAAATGCATGCTGCACACGGTACCTCAGTTTTTCGTCTCATCCGAATGACTAGCGTCCAGACCACCACTCAAGGTCTAGTGGAGGGGGAGAAAATATCGGCGGCTGAGCTGTGATTCGAACCGGGGCACTCAGATTCTCTTGTTTCCAAGGCGGACGCGTTACCTCTAGGCCATCACTCCACATATGTATTTATGTATTCATTCATTTCTCTCATCCAGAGATGATACTACACGTAACAAAGGATTAGAAGAAGAAGAAGAAGAAGAAGAAGAAGAAGAAGAAGAAGAAGAAATAATAATAAGAAGAAGAAGAAGAAAACATGGACCAAGATTACTTCCTTAATTGCCTGCTGAAAGAATGTGTAAATTTATGAATCTGTTCGTGTATTTATTTTTTTTTTTTAATTCATTTATTCGTCTGTTTATTTATTTATCTGCTTCAAGTTTCACGTCTCCTTCCCAAGGCTGCCAGTTCATC
>NC_134894.1:24871214-24876214 GCF_041734735.1 Babylonia areolata | reverse complement strand
CTCTCTCTCTCTCTCTCTCTCTCTCTCTCTCTCTGTGAAATGTTTAATGTCATTTGCTGAAAAGCTCTGGTGAGATAATAGGTACTAATTTCAGTGTTCAGTGTTCAGTGTTCTCTCTCTCTTTCTCTCGACCTCTTTCCTTCTTTCTCTCTTTCTTTTTTCTTTCTTGTGCCTCTCTCTCATTTATCTCTGTGTGTGTGTGTGCTTCCGTTCATCTCTCTTGGAACATTTTTTACATGGTTCAAAGGAACTGTTTATGTTGTGAGAACTGAAGACAGAGTAACGAAAACCACACGACGTGAAGGAAACGCAACAAATTATACAACCCACTGCGTTTACCCTTTGTCATGTAAACTCTCTCTCTCTCCTCTCTCTTCACACACACACACACACACACACACACACACACACACACACACACACAAATATATATATATATACAAATACGCACACGCACGCACGCACACGCACACAACGCACACCAACACACAAACATACATATATACACATACACTACATATTCACGATACGCACACACAGTCCACACACACACACACACACACACACACACACACACACACACACACACACACACACCATCCCATAGATCGCGTGCAGTGTGGGAATATTAATAAGCTTTTGAATGTGCTCCGACAAGTTAAATTCTATTGTTTCTCTTTTGGTACTCCCCGCCAATCCCCCCCCCCCGCCCTCCCTTTCTCTCTCTCAAGGGTCATGCACACACTATCTTTCCGTCCCTGTCTGTCTTTCTCTGTCCTGTCTGTCTGGCCTCTCTCTCTCTCTCTCCTCTCTCTCTCTCTCTCTCTCTCTCTCTCTTTCACACACACACACAAATGCATACATCTGTCTCCTTTTCTCTCCCCCCTTTCCCCCCCCTTTTGCCCAAAAGGGAACTAAAACACACAAACAACACACACACACAAACAACACACAACACCCTTTTCCCCTCCTCTTCTCTCTCTCTTTGTCTTTCCCCGTATTTGGTCACGTTGTCTTTTCCCCTGTTTTCCCTCCTTCTTTAATTTTTTTCTCTCTCCCCCCTCTTTTTTCTCTCTTTTTTCTTTCCCCCCCAAACCCCAACCAACACACCCAAAACAAAAACCAAAAAACCAAAACACAATGCACACACACTTAATTTTATTGTTCCCCTTTTTTCCTTTCCATCCTTTTTCTTTCCCCCCCCCTTCTCTTCGTACAAAAATTTTTTTCATTCCCCCCCTTTTCCCTTTTCCCCCCCCTTTTCCCCCCTTCCCCCCCCTTTACCCCCCTTCCCCAAAAAATTTCCCCCTTTTTCTCTCTTTTCCCTTCTTTTCCCTCACCCCCTCTTTCAGCCCCCTTTTTTTTTCCCCCCTTTTTCTTTCCTCTTTTCCCCCCCCTTTCCTTTATTACCCATTATCCCTCCCTTTCCCCTTTCTTCCCCCCCCCCACTTTTTCCCCCCTTTCCCCCTTCTCTCTCTTTTCCCCTTCCCATACCTCTAACCCCCCTCCCCTCCCCTTCTTCCCCCTTCTTTTCCCCTTCCCTTCTTTTTCCTCAGCCCCCCATCCTCTCAGCCCCCCCTTTCCTCTTTTCTTCTTCTTTCTCTTTTCTTTTCCCCACCCCCCATCTCTCTTGTTACCCTTTAAAACCTTCCCTCTTTTCCTCTCCTCTCTTTTTCCCCTCACCCCCCCATCTCTTTAGTCCCCCCCCCCCTCTCTCTCCTTCCCCTTTTCCCTTCTTCTTCCTTCCCCCCCCATTCCCAACCCCCCCTCCCCTTCTTTTTTCCCCTCTTTTTTCCCCTTTTTTCCCCCCCTTTTTCCTTTTCCCCCCCATTTCTAAACCCCCCCTCTTTTTCCCCTCCCCCTTCTTTTCCCCTTTTTCTTTCCCTCCCCCACTCTCTCAATCCCCCCCTCTCTTCCCCCTTTTCTCTTTTCCCTTCTTTTTCCTCATTTCCCCCCATCTTCTCATCCCCCTCCTGTCTCTCCTCCTTCCCCCCTTTTCCTTCTTTTTCCCCTCAGCCCCCATCTCTCTCAACCCCCCCTCTTCTCCTTCTCTCTCTCCTCTTCCTTTTTTTCCCTCACCCCCTCTTTTAGCCCCCCCCTCTCTCTCCTTTAAAATTTTCCCCTTCTGCTAAAAAACCTTTTCCTTATTAGTTGTGCTGTTTGTAATAATGTAGATTAGCAAGGACAGTTTGGAAGAATAGGAAATGCCAAAAATCTTAACTTAATAAAAAGTTTTCAGTTCTGATTTGATTTTCTCTCCCCTCCCTTCTTCTTCTCTTCTCCCTCTTCTCTCTCTCTCTCTCCCCTTTTCCCCTTGAAATGTTTAATTCATTTGCTGAAAGCTCGGTGGTGTGGGTAAATTTCATGTTTCTTCTCCTCTCTCCTCTTCTCTCTTCTCTCCCCTTTCTTCTTCTCTTCTCCCCTTTCCTTTCCCCATCCCCCCTCTCCCCATTCCCCCCCCTTTTTCTCTTTTTCTCTTTCTTTATCCCCTCTTCCCCCCCCATCTCTCTCAATTCTCTTCTCCCCTTTCCCCCTTCTTTTTTTCTTTTCCTCGCCCCCCATCTTTTAAATTTTCCTTTTTCCTTTTTCCTCTCCTCTTCCTTTTTCCCCAGCCCCCGATCTCTCTCGTCCCCTCTTCCTTCTTCTTCTCCTTCCTCCCTTCTTCCTTCTTCTCCCTCAGCCCCCCATCTCTCTCAGTCCCCCCCCCCTCTCTCTTTGTCTCTTTGTTGTTTTGTGCTTGCGTTGCGTGCAGAGCGGTGATCAATTGAATTAGACAAGGTGGTGGTGGTGGTGGTGGTGGTCGAGGTAGTGCTGATGATGGGGACAGTTGTTTTTTTTCGTTTGTCTCTTTCATTTTTTTCTTCTTTTTACAGTTGTGTGGTGTGTGTGTGTGTGTGTGTGAGTGTGTGTGTGTGTGTGTGTGTGTGTGTGTGTGTGTGTGTGTGTGAGTTTAAGGTTCTGATGGATCGATATGACATTGTCTTCAGCTCTGGTATGGTCGTATGTGTCAGTCAGACTGTCGGAAACAATGACAAACAAAGAAATTCATAAATAAATAAGGTAACAATTTAATAGATGAATGAATGAATGAATAGATAAATAAATAGATAAATAAATAAATAAGCACTGAATGAGTAAATTAATGTTTTAATTATATTTTTTAGCCGTATGCAAAGAAAGAAATGGAAAACATATAAATGAACACTACATGAATACTTAGGTACAAAAATGAATCAACAAATGGATGAGTGAATAAATGGTTAACGATGGAGTCTCCCGTCGGTCCGACGGATGAGTAGGCAGGCAGGTCTTATCTGTCGGTGTCGGCCTCATATGGGAGAAGAGGCCGATCTGGATGCGCAGCACTTCCCACAGGTGTTGCAAGGGAAAACGTCTCCAGAAGTTGAGCCCTGCTTCCTTCGCTCACGTTTCTCCTTCATGCCAGCGTTCTCTTGTTTTCAAACGTCTTTATACCACTAGAGCACAGCATCCTCCAGCGAGAGCGGTCAAGGGCATCAGTTTCCGGAAACGATGTCACAGGCTTTGAGGTTTGTCTTCAAGGTGTCATCAGTCATCAGCGAAGAGGAATTATCTCAACAGTGCCTCAAACACCCTGGACCTGGCGTGGAGTCGCCGCAAGTTGAAAAGTTTGCCATCTGTGCGAAACTGAATGTAGATGCACCCGGTCAGTCTTGGAAGGCGTCAATCAGCATGGGCAGAGAAGAGAATGGAGAACAGTGTGGGTGCCAGGACGCAGCCCTGCTTCACTCCATTTACCACAGGGAACGGATCCGACATGTCAGCATTTTCCTGTACTCTCGCCTGCGTGCCATCGTGGAAAGACGCAATCAGCTGATTAGGCTCTCTGGGCAGCCGAACTTTAGAGGGAGGATCTTCCACAGACCACCGCGGTTCACTGTGTCGAAGGCCTTAGGTCAGGTCTACAAAAAACATGTGGAGCTCCTTGCTCTGCTTCACGGCACTTCTCTTGCATCTGGCGTACGGCAAACACCATGTCACATGTTCCCCTGCCTGAGCGGAAGCCACACTGTGCTTCAGTATGACTGTGTTGGAGACATGGCCAACCAGTCTGTTCAGTATGATGCGGGCGAAGATCTTGCCGGCGATGCAGAGGAGAGAGATTCCACGGTGGTTATCGCAGGATGTTTTGTCTCCCTTCCGTTTGTAAATGTGGACAATAGAAGCATCCCTGAAATCCTGTGGGACCTCCCCTCTCTCCCAGATAGACTGGAACAGGGCGGGTCAGCTTTGTCTGTCAACACCTCGCCTCCATACTTGTAGATGTCAGCCTGGATTCCATCCGCTCCTGGTGCTTTTCCTGACGTTATCAGCTTCAGGGCCTTCTGGGTCTCGACCTTGGTGGGAGGGGGCAGCTTAGCGAGTCACTGACTGGTAGTTGTGGGAGGGCTGCAATTGCCTCGTCTGATACGGACGAGTCCCTGTTGGAGGAGGGTGTTGAAGTGCTCTGCCCAGCGGGCAAGATGTCTTTCTTGTCTGTCAGGAGGGTGGTCTGTCCAAGGCTCGGCCAGGGGTTGATCTTGTGACTCTCGGCCCCATACATAGCCTCGGAGACCATCATGGAAGGTCTTCATGTCGTGAGCATCAGCAGCGGAACCTGAAGCTCTTCGGACTTTCTCTCCCACCAGGTGTTTTTTCATCTCACGCAGCCTCTTCTGTACAAGTTGCTTGGTTTGCAAGAACGGGTCTCCTTCCTCTGGCAGTCTTTATCGAAATGTGATCCTGATGCCGTATATGCAGTGTGTTCAGGAGCTTGGAGATTCCAGAGTCGTTCTCGTCAAACCAGTCTTGGTGGCTCCTCTGTACAAAGCCGAGTGTGTCAGCTGCTGCTGTGTACACATCATCTCTAAAGGTGGCTCCATACCTCATCTACATCAGTCGATGCAGGAATTTCTTGGAGAGCTACTTGGATTTGCTGCTGCAGCAACGTCCTTGGTGATAGGGAGGCGGTGGATGTTTAG
>NC_134894.1:24863714-24866214 GCF_041734735.1 Babylonia areolata | reverse complement strand
GGGTGTGGGTGTGGGTGGGTGTGTGTGACTGTAATTGTGGTGTTATCTTAAGACACTAAACATTACATCTACCGCCCACAGCACTAATGAACAAGTCCGCCAAAAGCAAAAGTGGACCACACGAGTATACGAAGAAAAATAACAGGAAAACTACCCTGGCGTGGCCACATAACAAGATCCAGTGACCTTGCCAGAACAGTCCTCCTCCAAGGAAGTACTGTAGAAGGAAGACTGGAGAGGAAGACAGAATGAGAATTAACATTAACTCACTCAGTACGGCCAGTCTTCTCTTCTCCTCTACACAGACCCCTCGGATGTCCAGTGGGTGTCTCAATGACCCATCCTTTAGCTTCCGTCGTCAGAATTGTGGTATTCTTTGTCAACATTCACGTCTTCAGTATAAGAGCCTTCCGCTTGCAATATTTTGATGGTGGTAATTGGGGTGAAACGCTGTTAACGTCGTCTCTTTCGCCGTTCGTATGGAGAGAGTTAACATGAAGTGACAGCACTGCAGAATGGACGGGAAGGATTGAAGGGAGAAGAACAAGACAAAGACGAAGACCTCGAAGAACAAGAACAAGAACAAGAAGAAGTGGGTCTACTTCAGAAGACAAAACGAACGTGTGTGTGTTCGTTCTTTAGTTTAATGTCTTTTCAATGTAAGTGATATTAGACGAGTGAAGGAAAAAAATCGTGTGGGAGGAGGGGGAGGGGGGGGGGGTATTACTGTGTACGCGTACGAGTAAGTGAAAGTGTGTGTGTGTGCGTGTGTGCGTGTGTGTGTGTGTGAAAATTATTGATTTAAGTTTTGTTTAAAAACAATTAAAAAAAACATAACAATATAACATATTTCTAATGAAAAACTAACAACTATAACAGCAAACCAACTGGACTATTTAACAAGGGGTTGAAAAAGTCATACATTAGCAATGGACTGCTGAAGATCGTCAACACTGAAGATGATTTCAGTTCAGGGATTTGAGACTTTAACATATACGTGTGTGTGTGACATTCACACAAACCCTCTACACGCTTGATGAAGCAGACACACAGCGCGCACTCAGGTGATCATTAGACGACTGTATTGCGGGGAGTCAGACAAGATCATCAGATTTTTTGACGGCAGTCACAAAGAGAAGCTGAGATCAAAGGGAAGCTGGACTGACAAGGAATCGATGAAGGCCAGTCCTTGTCCTTTCCCCTTCTAGAGGGGGTAGTTAGCCAAACTCTGGTGGTATGGATCATGGTTTTCATTCCTCCCCCTCAAAAAACTTCAAAGAGGGGTAAAAAAAAAAGTGTAGTTGAATAGAATTATTCTAGAAATCAATAATCATTGTTTCCTGGGCGGGGTTTTAACGAGTGTGCACACGCATGCACATAGACACACAGACACAGAAACAGACACACACACACACACACACACACAAAAGCAGACACACAAACACACACACACACACTCTCTCTCTCTCTCTCTCTCTCTCTCTCTCTCTCTCTCTCTTTCTTTCTTTCTGAAGGTCTATCTATCTCCGAGAAAGGGGGGACAGGGAAGTAATAATGATAATAAAATGCAGGCTTATATAGCGCAGTATTCTCATCTCAAATGGGGCTCACCGCGCTTTACATTAAGATATACAAATTTAAGACTAAGTGAATATAAAAAAATATGAAATAGAATAAAAATGAAATAAAATAAAAGAATATAAAAAATATGAAATAGAATAAAAATGAAATAAAATAAAATAGATAGACATAGTCTCACATCACATTTGTTTTTGTTTTGTTTTTGTTTTTTGTGCGAATTCTTGGAATAGACAGTGTGCGCATGTCATTTGAAGAACGGAGTTGTCTGGATGGTGAATAGACAGAAAGTAGATGTGAAAGATAGACGGGACAAGAATCAGTGAAGAACTTGTGACAAAGGACTGAGAGTTTGTATTCGTGCTTGAATGGGGAGCCAGTGAAGGGAAGCGAGTAAGGATGTGATGTGTTGATGTTTCCTAGCCTTGAGTATGAGTCGTGCTGCAGAGTTTTGAACTTTTTGAAGTTTGTCAACATAATGTTTGGAGCAGCCGGCAAGAAGAGCATTTCCATAATCTAATCTAGACAGGACAAAAGAACAATGTCTTTATGGTTTCTGTGGTTAGATACTGGCGAATGGAGCTGAAGTGTCGGAGTGCTGAAGTACGCGTGTGTGTGTGCGTATATAATTCTATATACATATTATAATAATTAAATATACAATATATTTGAAGAATATGACCAACTTAAGCATTTATGAGAGATTCTTTTCAACCACTACCCCACTCGAAGCGCAAATCAGTTTTTAAGTTAAACAAAGACATTTCTTTACGCTTCTTCCAGTTCACACACACACACACACACACACACACACACACATATATATATATATATATATATATATATATATATATATATATATATATATATATATATATATATATATACCATCCCCTGCAACACCGCATACAATCCGCTCCAT
>NC_134894.1:24851214-24858714 GCF_041734735.1 Babylonia areolata | reverse complement strand
GGATTTTTTTAAAAGTGTATCACAAGTGAGTCTTGAAGGCCTTGTCTCTCTTGTTGTTGTATACGTCATTGCTTTGACTCTGTCCTGCTTTTTGATAGAGATTTCTATAGGATACCCTTTCCAGTATTTTATCTTGTTGTTTAGGATGTCTTTGGTGTTGCTCTTAGACACTTTTTTGGTCTGTCTGCCTGTCTCTGTGTTTTTCTCTCTTCAGTCTGGCTTATTGCTTGAACGGGAGTCTTGTGCCCTTTTCTCCATCAACCCGATTTCCACCCATACCACCTTGACTGTGTTCTTTGTCCCTCTCTGTGTCTCTAACGCTGTCTCTTTCTCTGTTTCTCTCTCTGTCTCTCTCTGTCTCTCTGTCTCTGTCTCTGTCTCTCTCTTTCTCTGTGTGTGTGTGTGTGTGTGTGTGTGTGTGTGTGTGTGTGTGTGTGTTTCTCTCTCTCTTCAGTCTGGCTTATTGCTTGAATAGAAAGGAGTCATGTGCCCTTTTCTCCATCAGCCCGGTTTCCACCCATACCACCTTGACTGTGTTCTCTGTCTCTCTGTCTGTCTGTCTCTCACTCACTATCTCTCTCATTCTCTCTCTCACTCTCACTCTCTTTTCTCATTCCCATTCTTTCCCCGTTTCTCCATCTTCCTATCTCTCTCTCCTTTTCTCATTACCGCTCTCTCTTCCCCTCTCTCTCCCCCTCTCTCTTCCCATCTCTCTGTTCCCATCTCCCTCTCTCCCTCCTCCTCTCTCTGTTCCCATCTCTCTCCCTTTCTCATTACCGCCTTCTCTCTCTCTCAAGTTCGTCCTCCCACTTTCCCTTTCCGAATCCACTAAAAATGCAAGACCGGTTGAACAGTCCCCTCCAGTTCTTCACCGCAACATTGGGGTCAGGGGAAGGGGATGTCTGTGTGAACACTGGTCATAACAGTTGAGTGACGTGTGGCGATATTGCTGATCCCCCCTACCTCCCCCCTCAGCCCCCCTCCCTGCCCCCTCTTTATTTTTTTTTTATAGTCTGGCTTGGTGTTTGAAGGCTGTCATCCCCGATTCGCCGAAACGTGATTCGGCTGTTCCTGATTTGCCTATTCTTATTTTTCGCCTATTTCCAATTCGCCTATCGTTCTATTGGTGATCCCGATTTTCCTGTACCCAGTTGATCCATGTACTCATTTGCTGTGTGTGTGTGTGTGTGTGTGTGTGTGTGTGTGTGTGTTAGTGTGCGCGTGTGTGTGGGCGCGTGCGCTGTCGCGCGCGCTGAAACTGAAATAGAAAATCTCTCTTCCCCCCCCCCCCTCTCTCTCCATGTCTGTCTGTCTGTCTGTCTCTCTCTCACTCTCTCAACATCCATGCCATTTTGCCTTCCCACACGGAAAAGAACAGAAAAGAAAAGAAAAATAAAAAAAAAAACCAAAAAAACACGGAATGAAGAAAACGTATTTCAAGAACGCTAGCCAGAGGAGACATTCCATTTTGTTCTGGCAGGAAATTGAATGTCGCAATGTCACATAGGATTCCGTGTAGCCAGCCCAACTTTTCCTCCTAGCTGCCTTGTCGTGTGTCGACTGTGGAGAGAAATCCCCTCTGGACAAGAGCAGCGAAATGCGATGTGATGTGAGTCACTCCACACACTGGCTGCTCGGTACAGCACACCCACCCTCAAGAACATCACGACAACTGTGGCGATAGTAATGTGGGGGAAAAAAAACATAGACAGAAACATGCATATGTACACACACACACACACACACACACACACACACACACACACACACACACACACACACACACACACACACACACACACACACACACACACACACACACACACGTACATACACACGCACTCACGCACGCAAACATGCACGCAAGCACGGACGCACACACACACGCACACACACACACACACACACACACACACACACACACAAACAAACAAACAAACAAATGCATATATGCATACATACAGGAATATCATTATTATCATTATTGCTTAGTCTAGCCTACCGCAAAGGGACATATCACGACATACATACATACACACATACACTACACTACACTACACTGCTAAAAAATATGCATGCATACATAATCAAATACATAAATAAAGAATTGAATACATAAATAAGCAAATGGATTAATTAACCAATCAATCAATCACTAATCAATCAATTTAGTATTAAAAAAAATGGCATGGAAGCAATTAATTAACCGTTTAGTAAAAATGGCATATGGAAGCAAAAAAAAAGTATGAATCCTTCAAGCTGTCCACCCCCATGACCTAGCTGCCAGAGAGTGAACACCAAGGACAGTGAAAGAAGAACCAACATGGGTGGTAGAATCTAGAACTCACAGAGGCTGGTAACGACGGCGCTTCCATTTCCGTTTTTTTTTGTTAGACAGGAGTTGCGAAATACTGTGTCACATGTTAACACGTTCGTAACAAATAAAGATATTTTCAGCTTTATTTCAAACGTATTTTTTTAGCAACAACAATAACAACAACAACAACAACAGCAAATAATAATAACAGTACGGTAGTAGTAGTAGTAGCAGTAGTAGTAGTAGCGTTATTATTATTATAAGTAGTAGAAGTATTATTATTATTATTATTATTATTTTACCAACGACAATAATAATTAAAAAAAACCCACCTAAGTATAACATTCTTGATGATAGAAAACGCTTGTAATGATGACGACAGTAATGATGATGATGATCAGGATCATGACGACAACGATGATGATCATGATTACAATCGATCAATCGATGATGATGATGATGACGACAAAGACGAATACGGTGAAGGAACAAAACAGGCAACAAAGCGGCTTTCAGCAATAGCCACCACCGCTGTCATGACGTTCGCTTAAATCTGCTGTCAGATAATTGCCTCAGAAGCAAAATAACACTGGCACTCCCTCCCAGTGCCTACCCTCGCCCGAACCCACCAACCTGTATTTCCCCACACCCGGCACAGTCAGCTCAGTGCATAGAGAAGCAAAATAATAACAACAAATAATGATGTATGTTAATAAGAAAGAAATGATAAAAAAAAAATCCAACTTTAATGCCGTCTTAGCTGCGACAGTGATCGTCCACCGAAAAAGAAACCGTTTTCACCCCACCCCTGTGCAATTCATAATTATTATCATGAACCTCAGGAATCTTCTTTTCAGTACTGAACGACCTGGCTGGTTTTGGGCACAGCCTGTTTACCTGGGCAACGAAATGC
Source organism: Babylonia areolata (assembly GCF_041734735.1). Lineage (NCBI taxonomy): Eukaryota > Metazoa > Mollusca > Gastropoda > Neogastropoda > Buccinidae > Babylonia > Babylonia areolata. Next base: position 24,855,484 of record NC_134894.1, on the reverse strand, counting down.
AAAACAAGTCTTATAAGGACGTGACTAAAAATTAATAGTTATAAGAAGTGACCCCCCCCCTCTCTCTCTCTCTCTCTCTCTCTCTCTCTCAGACTCCCCAATTAACCCTCTCACCTTCTCTTCTTCTTTCTCTCTCTCTCTCTCTGTCACTCTCTCACTTTCTCTATTCCTCTTTCTTTCTCTCTACTCTTACCTTTCTGCATCTGTTTCTGTCTTTCACTGTCTCTGTCTCTCTGTCTGGCTCTCACTCTCTCAATCTCTCTGTCTCTCTTTCTCTCTCACACACACACACACACACACACACACACACACACACACACACACAGAGCATCTGAACATGAATTCAGCGTGTAATTTTTCGAAAATGTTGTGTGCAAGTTGACCATTCACACATACAGAGAGACAGAGACAGAGAGAGAAAATTGTGAGCATGAACTCAGCACGTGATTTCCGTTGATATTGTGTGCAGTAGCCGTTAAGAGAGAGAGAGAGAGAGAGGGGGGGGGTCTGAACATGCTACACCACACCACTCACACCACACAACACCACACCACAGCATCACACCACGCCACACCACACCACACCATGCCACACCACACCACACCATTACCACCACCGTCACTTCCACCACCATTAAGATCACAGGTATTCAGGTCAATGAAGGAGAACGAACAGTATTAATTTTGTTGCGATTTTCTCTTCCTCTGTCTGTCTGGCTGGCTGTATGTATGTATGTGTGTATGTATGTATGCATGCACGTTTTCGAACATTGTATGTCTGAGTATCTGTCTGTCCGCTCCCCACCCCACCCCCAACACACCAACGTTTTACTTTATCTACCACCACCCCCTCTCTCTCACTCTCTCTCTCTCTCTCTCTCTCTCTCTCTCTCTCTCTCTCTCTCTCTCTCTCTATCTATCTCTCTCTCACTCTGTTCAAGCTGGAACTCGTTAAAAAAAGACTTGCCTTTAGGACTCAGACTATAAACAAGCGAATATTATCCCACTAATCGGCAGATTAGAGTACAACAAAGGAATGATAATGCACAGGATTTTGACATGGAATGCACCACCGACATCAATAAACAAAGGTTCTGTAAATTCATCAAGGTATATCCCCAAAAGGTCCATAACCCATTCCCAAGAACTGATCTGTTCAAATCCAGTCCTGGTTAACTCAAGCGTCACCATATGGAACTCATTTCCAGAAACAAATTAAACAGCATTATTGCCCAACCGCCTTCCAAAAATACATTACCTTTCCCACCTTATGCCATGATGTGTTATGCATTTCTCATCTTGTTGATACTGTTTGCCACTTGTGTACGGTTGACTGAGAACCCCCCTCACCCTCCACCTCCATTCTGTCGATCGTGTGTGTTGCTTGACTCACTCTGTCTCTTTCTCCTCTCTCTCTCTCTCTCTCTCTCTCTCTCTCTCTCTCTCTCTCTCTCTCTCTCTGTACTTCTTTTACCTTTCGAGTATTTTTATTTCATTTTTCTTTGCCCTGAGGGTTGGATGTAAAAAAAAAAAAAAAAAGCATGTGTATGCTTAATCCACTTCCCTCATTAAAAAAAGTTCGTTCGTTCGTTCGTTCGTTCGTTCTCTCTCTCTCTCTCTCTCTCTCTCTCTCTCTCTCTCTCTCTCTCTCTCTCTCTCTCTCTCTCTCTCTCTCTCTGTTTCTCTCTTGCATGGAGATGGGCCAATGGCCTTTTCATTAAAACATTTCAGTGTTCAGTGTTTCTCTCTCTATCTATATTCAACTCTGATATCTTAGAATACTGGTTTGTTCTTGATGACATGACCTATTATTTCTTGTTGTTTTTCTTATATGATCATGTGTATATACCCCTCCATGAGGGGCAATGGCGTATACATGAATACATTATCCTTATCCGTCCGCTCCCCCCCCCCCACCCCCACTCTCTCTCTCTCTCTCTCTCTCTCTCTCTCTCTCTCTCTGTCCACTGTCCTTCTGTCTCACTCTCTTTCTTTCCATCTTTTCTCCTTGTATACAGGTGCGCTCGATTCTGGAAATATCTAATCTCATTTCATTAACCAGATGAAAAAAAGTAAATTGATTTGTCGCAAACAAAACGACATTCTAAGTGACGTACATTCTGGTAAATTCCATAAGCGTGTGTCCGTAAGCTTGTCGTCGTGGAGGCTGTACTCTAGGTAAAGTGTATTACATTGTTGATGCATCGTAATGTGGCTAAAGGGGGCTTCACACGCGGACAGAAGCCATGTCACTGCGATATTTCTTTTGAATACTGTGTTGGTTTTGTAATCTTGTATATCTGCCAAACGTACACTTGTTTCATGTTCTCAAACTGTTTCTTTATCCTCATGCACTAAAGGGGGGGTCATGCACACTGCCACAGGTAACGCTGCTTGAGTGTTTCCGTTTGTAACCCTTTCATCTAAAATGTTAAGTTTTCATCACGCTCTCTCATTGTCCCTTCAACGTAAGGCCTTAAAGGGAATTTTATGCGCACGCTGCCATTGGCAATGCCGCTTTAAAATGTCCTGTTCGGTACCTAAAGCGCACTCTTATTTCGCGTTCCTTTGTCGTACTGTATGAAAAGAAGACACCCACACTGTCATAGGCAACGTATCGTTTCAATATTTCGTGTGGGCACTATATCCGCATTTGTGGGCATTAACGGCGCAGATGAAGAGAATAGTTAAAGTGTGAAGTCTGTTACATCACTGACCGTGCATTTTGTAGGCAGACAGTGATGCCTTTTTTTCTCATGCAATTGCTGTCGCAATCACCATAAACGTGTCAGACCATTGCATTAGTTTCACTGTGTGTTCACAATGATGCGATGTCTGTCCATGTGTTGGCTTGGTTTTTGTATTGTTTTGTGTTATCTTTGTTGTTGTTGTTGTTTAATTGATGTCGGAAGCATGTGCGCACGGATATCGGTAGAAGAACAAATCCCAAGCGCCATTTTGTTCTTAGATAACAAAGGGACCAACGCCAAGGGCAGCAACCGCACGACAAAGTGTGAATCTGATCTGATGATGTCCAGATACATTTGCGGACGTATAATAAAAGGCTACTGTTTACTCTTCAGATACCCTAGACATCAATATTACTTACCACGTGGCTCAACATACATTTCATCCAAATATTGGTGTTTATCGCGAATATATTGTCTCCAGCCTGGAAACGTTTGAGGCTCCCTATAACAAAATGTCACCTCTTCAGACACCACACAGACACACACGCGCACGCACGCGCACACGTACATCTCTCTCTGTATATATATATATATATATATATATATATATATATATACATGCATATATAGATATACATATATTTAGACATATATATTTTTATACGTCTGTGAGTCACCTTTATTACCAGATTGATCTGTTGACAGGAAACTTGCAGACACTGGTCTAGACAGGTTTATGGAGCAGATTATTTTGTTTGGCATGACCTCATTTTTTTCTATCATAGACTCTGTGTGTGTGTGAGTGTGTGTGTGTGTGTGTGTGTGTGTGTGTGTGTGTGTGTGTCTGTCTGTCTGTCAGTGTGTCTGTGTGTGTCTGTGAAGGGTCTTGCCAAAATAGATTGCTGGCTGTCTTGCTTCGATCAGCCATTACTCAGTTGTTTCAAACCACTCCTTTGCTGGGCAGATGTATCATTTCAACACTCTGTCTCCGTCTCTGTGTCTGTCTCTGTCAGTGTCTGTATCTGTCTGTCTCTGTCTCCTCTGTCTCTGTGTCTGTGTCTGCCTGTCTTTCTGTCTTCCTCTCTGTCTCTGTCTGTCATTCTTCTTTGTTTTTTATCTATCTATCTATCTATCTATCTATCTATATATATATATATATATATATATATATATATATATCGTTATCTCTTAATCTCTCTCTCTCTCTGTCTCTGCCTCTTTCTCTGTCTCTCTGTCTGTCTCTCTCTCACGCCACCTCTCTCTCTTTCATTTGTAAAGTACTTGAGCAATCTTTATTCCATTATATTTCTTGCATGTACAACATCTCCATCAACAGGTCTCCTTGTGAATGGACAAAAATGTGACTGACCTCAATAAATTATTCGTATTCGTATTCGTATTCGTTATTCTCTCTCTCTCTCTCTCTCTCTCTCTCTCTCTCTCTCTCTCTCTCGACATGCAGCGTGCACACACATACACACATGCATTCATACGCAAACACACACACACACACACACACACACACACACACACACACACTACACACACTACACACATTATACTACACCTCTCCCACACCTA
>NC_134894.1:24841214-24843714 GCF_041734735.1 Babylonia areolata | reverse complement strand
TGTCTTCTTCTTCTTCTTCTTCTTCTTCTTCTTCTTCTTCTTCTTCTTCTTCGTCTACTACTACTACTACCACCACTACTACTTCTTCTTCTTCTTCTTTCCCCTCTTCTTCTTCTTCTTCTTCTTCTTCTTCTTCTTCTTCTTCTTCTTCTTCTTCTTCTTCTTCTTCTTCTTCTTCTTCTTCTTCTTCTTCTTCTTCTTCGTCTTCGTCTTCGTCTACTACTACTACTACCACTACTACTACTTCTTCTTCTTCTTCTTCTTCTCGTCTTCGTGGTCTATGACGGTGCGGGTATCACAGATCACCTGTGGCAACCAGTTCTTTCCATTTATTCTCTGTTGTTGTTGTTGTTGTTTTTTCTCTCCCAGAACATCGCTTAGTCCCAGACCTGTCCATCCTGGTATAGTGTCCTCTCATGCCTTTTTTCTGCCTGCCCGTCATTCTCCCTCCTTGCACTGTGCCTTCCGTGGTTGGCTTGGATAACCTTGCTGATCGTCAGACGTGCCCATTGGTTTCTTCGCTGTGGACAATTCTTCATAGGATCCAAGGTTTTGCTTGATTATGTTTCTCACTTCTTTCATTGTTGGTGCGATCTCTGTTGGAGACGCCGGGATGTTTTCGGAATCATCTCATCTCAGACAGACAGATAGAAAGATAGATAGATAGATAGATAGATAGATAGATAGACAGACAGACAGAAATATGATTTATAGTCGGTTCAATTAATGAATAAGCGTTTGTCATAATAGCAGATGAGGAAAATCCAAGTAAAACAAAGAAAAGAAAAAATGCTGGATGAAAGTATATACTCATCAGTCGCTCATCCTGCTTAAAGGCAGATTGACAGACACACAGACAGAGAGATAAACAGACAGACAGAAGAATGAATAGTTAAAGATGGGTTCATATAATGATAGTTAACTACGTGAAATATACTTTGACATGAAAACAGATACACTTGCAGACCGAAAAAAAAAAAAGAAAAAAAAAGGGTAGCACTCTCATTGTAGAGTCACGCTCTCCATGGAGAGATCAGCCCGAATTTCACACAGAGAAATATGTTGTGACAAAAGAGTAATACATTATAATACAATACAATATAATAAAAGGACATCAAATAGGATGGGAAAAAAAAAGAAGATTAAAATGGAGAAGAGAGCGCGGAAAGGGCTAGAGAAGAAAGAACGAAAGAATGAAAATAAAAGGGAAAGAAGAAGTAGAAGAAGAAGAAGAAGAAAGGAAAGAGGAAGGGAAAAAAAGCCGAGAATAACCCCTCCCCCCTCCCCCTGGTCAAAGGCCCCTAACTAATCAAAGACTGTGAGGAGTAAACAGGAAGCAACAACGACATACAACCTTGACCTCCACAACAACCAACAACGGGGTGACAAAGAGAAGTTCGGTGTCATCCTCCCCATACCCATAGACGTAGGAACCTCCATTCCAACTAAGCAAAGGAATAAGAGGGGTCGGCTGCCTATTTGACGGGGTAAAACGGTGTCGATCATGTGAAAAGCAAACAAACAATCACACCAAAGCTTCACTCGTCGAAAAGGGTCAACGTGGGAGTTCGCAGCCCACGAACGTAAACGAGATGACATCTAAGCATTGCACAATGAGACTCTAAAAGAAACAAACAAACAAACAAAAAAATGATGTAGAAACGCCCAAGAAGGCACGCACGTGCTCATGCAACTGTGCACAGGACACAGACACATAAACACACACACACATACCCACACGCGCGCGCACACACACACACACACACACACACACACACGCATACGTATATAAGCACACACACACACACACACACACACACACACACACACACACACACACACACACACACGCACTGAAACGCATCAACCTGCGCTTACTCGCAGACAGACTGAGAGGCAGACAGACAGACAGACAGAGAGGCAGGCAGACAGACAGAGATGCTGCCAAAGACCTGGATTTGGTCACCACACAACAGCGCCAGTATTGTGTGTGTGTGTGTGTGTGTGTGTGTGTGTGTGTGTGTGTGTGTGTGTGTGTGTGTGTGTGTGTGTGTGTGTGTGTGTGTGTGTGTGTGTGTGTGTGTGTGTGTGTGTGTGTGTGTGTTGTTGTTGTTGTTGTTTTTTTAGTTTGTCGTTTACTTTTGTGTTTTTCCCTAAACGTTGACGCCATTCCAATTGGGATGGCTTTGATCCGAAGTCCTTGTGAAGCGAACCCACTTGGTCCTGGGCCCAGAGACAAAAACCCTGTAGACCTGACAATCAAAAGCCAAACGATCAAAAGCTGCAGTGAAGAAAGGAACGAGGGAATTGATGGAAGGAAGGGAAGGAGGGAGGGTGGGAGGAAGGAAGGAAGGGAGGGAGGTAGGGAGGAAGGAAGGGAGAGAGGGAGGAAGGGAGCGAGAAATGAGGGAGGAAGGAAGGGAGGGAGGGAAGGAAGGAAGGGAGGAAGGGAGGGAGGGAGGAAGGAAGGAGGTGAGGGAGGGAGGACGGATGGATGGAA
>NC_134894.1:24798714-24803714 GCF_041734735.1 Babylonia areolata | reverse complement strand
TACAAGTAAAAGAAAAGAAACAAGCATGATAAACTGATCTCTGTATTTCATGTCACATTGTTAAATGTCATTGGCAACGAACAACCTTTCGCACAGGACGAGAATATTTCCTGTTCTGGTTTTATTTTCTCATCATTTTAATCTTCTTTCCAAACGACCTGACGTCATCTGCCTTGACAGATTGTGAAACAGACACACATGCATACAAGCTCACATGAACTGGAAGAAAAAAGATAGGGGTCAAAGACACACACACAACCTCTTTCTCAGTCTCTCACGCATACGCATACACACACGCACACACACTCATGCGCGCGCACGAACGCACGCACGTAGGCTAGCGCGCGCGCGCGCGCGCACACACACACACACACAACGTCCCATCCCATCTTTTTCCTAGCTGCCTGAAATCCCCGAGGCTGTAATTTCCTCGTGTTTTTTGTTTTTTTTCCACTGTGATGTCTGCTGTCTTGTCTATAAAATTATGTCTCTTTGGCTTTGTCTGATCTGGCTCCTGTCTCTCTGTCTCTGTCTCTGTGTCTGGCCCAGTGTCTCTCTGTCTCTGTCTCTGCCTATGCTGTATCTGTTTATGGGACTGTGTTTTTGACTGCGTCTCCGTTTTGTCGGTCCGTCTCTGTCTCTGGCCCTGTCTCTGTCTCTCTCTCCGTCTCCGTCTCTCTTACTCTCTGTTTCTTTTTCGCTTGCTCTCTCTCTCTCTCCCTCTCTCTCTCTCTCTCTCTCTCTCGCTCGCTCTGTCTCTATCTCTTTATATCGGTGTGTCTGTCCGTCTCTGTCTCTGTCTCTCTTCGTCTCCGTCTCTCTTTCTCTCTGCTTATTTTTCTCTCTGTTTATTTTCCTAACTCTGTCCCCCCCCCCCCCCCCCCACACCCCTCTTCTCTCTTCTCTCTCTCTCTCTCTCTCTCTCTCTCTCTCTTTCTTTCTTTCTTTCTCTCTCACAGGTTTGACGTGAAAAACATTCTTATTTGCTTTTGCAATATTCATGGCTTTACGTTACGCTGTTAATAAGAATGTCATTACATTGCTCGTTTTTTGTTGACTCACTTGTGTAAACAAAGTGAGTCTATGTTTTAACCCGGTGTTCGGTTGTCTGTGTGTGTGTGTGTGTGTGTGTGTGTGTGTGTCTGTGTGTCCGTGGTAAACTTTAACATTGACATTTTTCTGCAAATACTTTGTCAGTTGACACCAAATTAGGCATAAAAATAGGGAAAATTCAGTTCTTTCCAATCATCTTATTTAAAACAATATTTCACCTCTGGGATGGGCACAAAAATTGTTTTTAAAAAAGAAGCCAAATTATATGCAAACTGCTTTTTTTCTTTTTTCTTTTTTTTTTTTTTTAATTCTCTAAACTTGGCACTTTGATCTGATATTCTGACACAACAACAAGAGCAGTCATTATTATCTTTCCTTTTTTTTTTTTTTTTTTTTTTTTGTTAAATCAGGAACTTCTTTTGCTAAGCATGGAAGTTTTATTTATTTTGCAAACGTTTTGGTGCAGAGTGTAAAGAAGGGAAATTAATCTGTAATTAATGCTAGGGGACTTAATTTGCTTTGAACTGATCTTTCTCATCTTAAACATTACATTTTGAAATTATACTCAGTACATAAAAAGCTTGTGTGTTTTACTCTCAGTGTACAGGGCTTTCACTATGTTCATTCGCCCAAGTGGTCTTTTTCGGAAAATACTAAAATCAGTACGACGAGTGGATTTACAGATCTATTGGCTGAACCCTGAAGGTCATGGGCAAAAATCAATTGCGTACACATATTTAAACACATTCAAAGCGCGTGCTAATAGTCTTCTCGAACGCGAACAACGCCATTTTGTTTCAAGTTTTTTGACCTGCCCGTTCAATCCTGTATTCAATGGACAATACACGATAACATGTGATGGAAAGTTGGAGAAGGAGACCGTTAAATATTTATTCAGAGAAAGATTTGTGAACGCCTCATCACTTACTGGATTATGCCCCAAACTGCCATAAAAATATCCACAGAATCAGTCGGAATTCACGTCAAAAATTGTAAACCATGCAAGTTAATACCCTTGAATTGATGAAACGAAAAAATTTCCAGTCTTGACTTTTCTCAAAATGAAGTCCTTTTCACTTCATACGACGTTTAGAAGTACTTGTACTTGGCTCTATATGTTATTAGTTTAACAAAATACTAAATTTTCGTATCAACTTTAAAACTATAAAACTAGAATGAACATAAAAGAGAAATTGAATCGACCGTGTCGTACTACATTCCCGGCGGGTGTAACTAAACTTGTACATCTATCTAGATCCAGAGAAAACGGCTAAATGTTGCAGTGTGATTGCGGCGATAGCCACGTCTCCTTTACCGCGGACTTAAAAAGAATGTTTTATTGCCCTTAAAGATTTTTTGAATGCCCAAGATACACCAGAATAATATGATTTAAACAGCGTTCTCACTGCGAATACCGCAATTGATTTATCGCCCTTTAAAAAGTATGTTCAAATATTAAATTTTAGAACGTCAGTTAAGGAGCCCCGATAGTGTAATGGGTAAGACAGTTTCTTCTCACCCGAACACGCAGGGTTCGAATCTGGTTAGGACTTCTTTTTTTTTAACCCGAAGCTTTATAATAACAAATACAGAACACATTTTAACGATTAGATTTTTTTTTTTTTTTTTTTTTTTTAGTGTATCACAAGTGAGTCTTGAAGGCCTTGCCTCTCTTGTTTTGTTTTGTTTTTGTATCCTGTTTGTGTCTGTTTTGCCCCCACCCCCACCCCCCTACACACACACCCCCTTCCGCCTCCCTTCTTGTGTGTGTGGGGAGGGGGGCGTGCGTGTGTGTGTGTCTGTGTCTGTGTGTGCGCGCGCGCGCGTGTGCGTGTGTGTGTGTGTGTGTGTGTGTGTGTCTGCGTGTCTGTGTGTCTTTGTGTTTTCAGATTTATCAGAATCGATATTTACATAGCCTGGTATGACTATTGTAGGCGTCTGTGCTATAATCAACCAAAAAATAATTAAAATGGTAATCATCACAAAAAAAAACAAAAAAATCCCCACTAAACATGAATAGATAAATGGATAAATGAATGAATAAATAAATAAAGTATGTGATTTTTTTCTGCTGTAAGCGTGGAACACAATAGTTTCGCCTTGCCCCCCCCCCCCCCCCCCCCCCCAATCCCCCATTTCCCCAACCCTGCCCCCCCCCCCCCCCCCCTCCACTTTTCCTGCATCTCAGGGAATGATTTCATCGCCATCTGTGTCGCCAGAATGGTGGTCGCCTCCCTCAGTACATATCCAGAGGCACGCCATTTCGCAATTGTTTTTCGTTGGGCCAAAATAACTTCAGTCCGTCTATGTCTGTCTGTCTGTGTGTGTCTATGTCTGTCTGTCTGTCTGTCTGTATGTATGTATGTATGTGTCTGGTTGGTCTGGGTGTTTGGCTGGATGTCTGTTGGTATGTCAGTGTCTCTGTGGCTGTTTGTCTTCATGTCCGTCTAATGTCTTTCTTTCTTTCGTTCGTTCTTTCTTTCTCTCTGTCTCTCTGTCTCTGTCTCTGTCTCTCTCTCTCTCTCTCTCTCTCTCTCTCTCTGTCGTCTCCCCCCTCTCTCTCCCTCTCTCGCTCTCTGTCTGTCTGTCTCTCTCTCTCTATCACTCTTGTGTGTGTGTTGGGGGGGGGGGCGGGATGGGGAGGGGGAGGGAGAACTAGAAGAGTGTTGTGGGGGAGAGGGGGGGGGAGCGTTTGCGGGACGTGTGAATGAAGTTGTGCCGGAGTGCATGCGTGCGTGTCTGTGCGTGTGGGGTTCAAATGAGCATGCAAATTACATGAGATGTGTTCTCAAGTCCGTTTTGTTCTTTCTCGCCCCCTCATCTCAAGGGCGTTATAACGCTGAATTGACAATATAAAACAACTTTGTCGTTCTCTGTCTCTCTGTCTCTGTCTTCCCCCTCCCCCCTCTCTCTCTCTCTCTCTCTCTCTCTCTCTCTCTCTCTCTCATTGAAAACATTTCGCAATTGAGAAGTTTGTCAAGTTTGCATTTTTATACCATGAAAGCAAGAGAAATTTCTTTTTCTCCCAGGAATCCGTAATATGACAGGCACGTAGGTAAACAAAAAATATAGCACTGCAAGAAATGACACGGAAGTGATTGTTAAATGGTTTCTTTTCATTGGTTGCCTTTAATCAGTTAGGTTTCCTTCTATTACCCCTGCTCTCCTTCAGCTGATAGAGCCCAGTGGCCTTTCGGTAACTTTCCTTCATTACCTCTGCTTCTCTGTCTTTCAGTCTATCTGTCTCTGTCTCTGTCTGTCTCTGTCTTTGTCTGTCTGTCTCTGTCTCTCTCTGTCTCTCTCCCTCTGTCTTCTCCACCTCCCTCCCTACCCCTTGTCTTTCTATTTCATTCTCGTTATGCCTTTTGTATGTCTGTCTCCATACTCTCTCTCTCTCTCTCTCTCTCTCTTGCACTCTCGCTCCTCTCTCTCTCTCTCTCACCCTCCCTTTCTCTCTTGCTCTCTCGCTCCTCTCTCTCTCTCTCTCTCCCTCCCTTGCTCTCTCGCTCCTCTCTCTCTCCCTTGCTCTCTCTCTCCTCTCTCTCTCTCTCTCTCTCTCTCTCTCTCTCTCTCTCTCTCATCCTCTGATCATCCAGGCCTGAACAGAAAAGAAGCCGATCGAAAGGCGTGAAAAGCATGAAGGTGGAGGTGTGAGGAGAGGGAAAGAGAGGAAAGAAAGGAAAGAGAGGAGGAGGAGGAGGAGGAGGAAGGGGGCGTATTGTGCATGATACAACATGTCCGTGAATATCATTGCCTCATAGCAACCGTTTCTGCATCACGCTGACCATGCGCACGCACGTTGCTGTTGTTTTTGTTGTGGTGGTGGTCGTTGTTGTTTTTGGTGGTGGTGTGTGTTTGTGTGTTTGTGTGTGTGTGTGTGTGTGTGTGTGTGTGTGTGTGTGTGTGTGTCTGCGTGTGTGTGAGTGTGTGTGTGTGTGTGTGTGTGT
>NC_134894.1:24783714-24791214 GCF_041734735.1 Babylonia areolata | reverse complement strand
GCAATGATGGATCATTCAGAAGCATTTAACTTAAAATGCTTTCATGAAAGTATCTACCCAACGCTTTTTATTCCTCATCCGGGTTATGTATGAGGAAGAATAAAGACTGGTCCAGATTTTTTGTTGTTTGTTTGTTTGTGTATCTGTGTGTGTTTTTCTCTCTTTTTTTCCCACATTTACGTTTTCATCTGGAATTTGAAATTTCAAACTCCGTCATTTTGATGGTATTCCAGGCAACCATGGAGGTTCATCTGAAAATCGGTTACTACACTTACTGCTATTGGTGCTGCAACTGCTACTAAATAACCAAAATAATATAGATGGTAGGCCGGATAATGTAGACAGACAGACATATAAATACAAAGATTGATGAACAGATTCAGGAATAGAAAAATCGATATGCAGATGCATACATACATTCATATATATTCGTAGGTAGACAGATAGATCGATCGAGCGAGGATGCTGGTGCTGAACAGAACAGTGTCCACGCAGACATCACACACACACACACACACACACACACACACACACACACACACACACACACACACACACACACACACACACATATATATATATATATATATATATATATATATATATATACGCACGCACGCACGCACACGTACATATACACGCCCCCTAACCCATCACACACACACACACACACACACAAGCAAGAGAAGACCAGATGGTGAAGACAACCATACCTCTGATAACCTACTTCAGCAAAGACAAGACAAGATAAGAGTTGGGAGGGAGTGGATTTGGAGAGAGAGGGGGGTGGGCTGATGTAATGAGGAGAAAGATGACCTGATGAGGAGAATGGTCGTTGGGGAGGGGGTTTGGGGGCATAATATAGTTTCTTTTTCAGAGGAGGGAGGTAGGAGGAGGATGTCAGCCTTTTTCATCGAGCAGTGAGAAAGAGAAAGCACGGGAAGAGACCAGTTCTGGTGACACTGGCTGCAGAGAAAACGTGGCAGACAGTTTAAAGCCGTTCACTGCAGTGCCTCCGCTCTTGACTGCCGTCATCGGCCAGGGGAAGGAGAGGGGTGAGGGTGTGTGGGGGGGGGGTGCAGCAGGGGAAGCTGGGAGTAGGAGAGGGTTGGTGTGTGGTGGGGGGAGAGGTGGATTGGGGAGGGTGGGGGAGAGGACAGCCTACATTGACCGTTTTGTGCTGTACTTGTTACTCGCACCAGTAGGAGGTCAAAGAGAATCCTCCTCTCCTGTTACAGTCCTCGGCAGGGCTTCTGGGAGTGCTGAAGTGGGAAGGAAGAGTGGTCGGTGCTGGGATGGATAATGAGAAGGGAAGGTGGTGTTTGGGGGATGGGGGGTGGGGGCTCTTCCTGCCCTGGGGAACGATGAATTGTCTTGTCTTAGGGAGTGTGTGTGGGGATGGGGAGGGATGGGGTGGTTACTTTGATTGCAGACAGCAATTGCAAGACAAGACTGGGGAATCGTTCAATGAGAACTGTGGGTGTCTGGACTGGAGTGGGTGATCTTTCTCTGGAGGACTATCTTTATTCTTATAACAGGAGGGTGAAGTCTTAGCTCTTTCCAAACGAACGGCGAAAGAGACGACGTTAACAGCGTTTCACCCCAGTTACCATCATCAAAATATTGCAAGCGGAAGGCTCTTATACTGAAGACGTGAATGTTGACAAAGAATACCACAATTCTGACGATGAAAGCTAAAGGTTGGGTCATTCAGACACCCACTGGACATCCGAGGGGTCTGTGTAGAGGAGAAGAGAGGACTGGGCGTACTGAGTGAGTTAGACGCAACAAGCAAAAAAAAAAAAAAAAAAAAAGCAAGGTAGAAAGTAGGTCAGTAACGGTTCGGCAGGAGAGATCCACTCCAACCCCAACCCCTTAAAAATGCATCGGTATGAGTATGATTATCACGGTTAAAAGAATGAATTTTCAATGATGGCTTAAAAGATGGCTTTGGAAGCTTCTGAAGAATTTTGGATTTGGGGTAAAACAAAATAGTGAAAACGTACCACAGTTTCTATCACGAAAAAAAGATTTTGCAAAAATAGCTATGGAAGGTTGTGAAGAAAAAAGATGACTGTGGGGTAAAACATAATTGTATTGTTTTTTTGGTGTGTGTGTGTGTGTGTGTGTGTGTGTGTGTGTGTGTGTGTGTGTGTGTGTGTGTGTGTGTGTGTGTGTGTTTTGTTGGGTTTTTTTGTTTGTTTGTTTGTTTTTGTTTTGTTTTTTGTTTTTGTTTTGTTTTTGTTTTTTGGGGGGGTCACAACAGATTTCTCTGTGTGAAATTCGGGCTGCTCTCCCCAGGGAGAGAGCGTCGCTACACTACAGCACCGAAAATACTTTGCAAAGATGGCGATGAAGAAATTCGATTACACGATAATAAAAGCAAGATGCAGAGATACCACTGTAGCTGTTTCTGCCATGGTGAAAAGGACTAGCAAAGATGGCTTTCAATGGCTTTGAAGTTATGGTCGTGGGAAGTACGGAAGGGGAATGGACAGTAAAGCTAAATATTTCACTTCAGTGATGACATCTGTGGGGAGGCCATTGATTTTTCAGCACTGCCTGAGGAAAACAATGTACCGGGTCAGACAGGATACTAGTTTCGTCTTTTGAATGAGGTTCCTGGTCTGTCTCTCTGTCTCTGTCTCGTTCTCATTCTCTCTCTCTTTCATTCTCTCTCTGTCTCTTTTTCTCTCAACTTTTCCCACCTTATGCCCTAATGTGTTGTGTAAATCGCTCATTTTAATGAAACTGTTTGTCACATGTGTACCGTTGGATGAACACCTCCCTCACCCTCCATCCACCATTCTGGTCTGTGATGTGGTGTGTGTTGTGTGTGTTTATTTCTTTCATTTTGTTCATTTTTCCCTATTCATTTCACTGTGTGTGTGTGTGTGTGTGGGGGGGGGGGTATTCTGTTTATCTATTTATTTTTTTTTATTGTTTAATTTGTTCCCACTCTGTCATGTATTTCTACTAACACCATGCTTTATTTTTATCAGTACTGTGTCGTGTAGACCCTATTCAGGGCGGGGACTGCATGGAAAAAAAACCACACCAGAGCTTAACTATTATCCTCGAAATAAAGAATTTGTCCCCTTGTCTTGTCTTGTCTTGTCTCCCTGTCTGTCTGTCTCTGTCTCTGTCTCTCTCTCTTTCCATTCTTTCTTTTCGCCTCAGTTTTCCTTCTCGTTCTTCTTTCCACCATGCTACTCCTTCCATGCTCCTTCAGTCTCCTTTTCCCCCTCATCCTTCTTCACTATATCCTCCCGAATCATCGTCGACATCGTTCTGCCCTCCCCTGCCCCTTCCTTGTCTTCAGTTTCTTCAGTTTAGAGTTATGCATGTGTGTGAATGACTGGTGTGAAAGCGCTTAGATTTGTCTCTGCACAAGATTCAGCGCTATATAAATACTATTATAAATACTATTATTATTATTATTATTCATCGTCATCGTCATCGCCTTCTTCTTCTTCTTCTTCTCCTCCTCCTCCTCCTCCTTGACCTGTTCTCCCTTCTCAGACATATTTTCTCTTGAACTATTTTCATTCTTTTTTCACTTGCTGTTTTCTTCCTTGGAACAGGGGGACTCCGAGGGACCAATTATCGATATCAGTGCTGGAGTGAATAAGAACTCGTTGAAACTCCAGATGCTGAGCTGGAAGTGTTGAAAGAGTGCAGAGAGGATTGTGTCAGACTCCTCACGTTTCCGATAGGAGCACACAACCACAGTCCCTGGTGTTGTATCAGACAGACAGTTGTCAATGGAGCTCCCAGCAAATGGATCTCGTCCTGTTAGTTTCAGCATACCTGTATGCACCATATTGTGGAAGCGACGAAAGAGAGTGCACGCACGCAAGCACGCACGGACACACACACACACACACACACACACACACACACACACACACACACACACACACACACACACACACACACTTAAAGTAAGTGAAAATGAGTTATTTGGCATTGTATGGTTGATATTTTTTTGTAATTAACTATTGTCCATGAGTGTAAAGCGAATGGGTGGAAGGAAATAGTGACGCAGATAAATTTTGTTTTTGATTTACCAGGCTGAAGTAAAGAAAGGTGAATGACCATGTAAGTTAATTAAAGTCTGCTGATTAATGTCTACAACGGAATCTGTTCCAGTCACCACTGGCATTGATAGATAGCAAATGCCAACGACTTTTACTGCACGTTTCAGGTAAACAATCCCAACTCTCACACACACACACACACACACACACACACACACACACACACACACATCAGCACAACTGTGTGTCAGTGTTCATGATTTGTCGTTTCCCTATAATCATTCCCATCTGCCCAGTTCCCCCTCAAGGCTGATTCTGGCAGACGCTAATAAAGCGCACCCACACACACCGGAGATGGACGGAAAGACCCGATGAATTACGGGCTGTCGGAGGAGAAAGATGGGGGAAAAAAGGATTGCCGGAAACTACGTCATGGGCCGTGGTCATTTCCAGGCAGTTGGGGTCTGGTGTTCTGTTGGCTGTTATTTTTATGTCTGTAATTAGTGGTCTCTGCAATCGTGCGACCCTGAGGTCATTTTCATTAATGAAAGCCTTTGTCCACCTCTTTCTCCTCCTTCCTCTGTCTCTCTCTGTTTCTTTTTCTGTCTCTCCCTCTTTCCGTCTTTCTCGCAGTCTATCTTTCTCTCTATTTCTTTCTTTCTCTCTCTCTCTCTTTGTTTGCCTGCGTGTTGGTATGTGTTCGTATATACGCACACCGGTCTCTCTGTCTTTCTGTCTCTGTCTCTGTCTCTCTCCCTCTGTCTCTCTCTGTCTCTGTGTCTCTGTCTGTCTCTCTCTGTCTCTGTCTGTCTGTCTGTCTCTCTCTCTCTCCATCTCTCTCTCCACCCCGCCTCACCCCCCCCGCCCCCCCACCCCCACCCCCACCCCCCACGCTCTCCCTCCTCCCTTCAATGTCATGGCTCGGGATCTGTTTCTCTAAGCAAGATAGACAACCGGTGATCACAACGGTGTCACCAGGCATTGTTTGGCGTGGATCTGTCCTAGTGTTCGTGACGTCCACAAACAAACAAGCAAAAAGCGCAGCCCACAGGGCACCGAAGGTTTCCACAAGAAACGATAAAACCATCACACAGGGTCTGGAGTTCACCAGCACTCAACTAATCTCCGCTTAACCCTTGATAGAATGAGACCAGCGTGACATGTTTCGGAAGTACGTTCACGGCTTGTGTGTGTGTGTGTGTGTGTGTGTGTGTGTGTGTGTGTGTGTGTGTGACTCTGTGTGTGAGTGACTCTGTGTGTGTGTGTGTGTGTGTGTGTGTGTGTGTGTGTACTGTCATGTGGTGTAGCTGAATTTGCTGAACAAAAGTAATGCAGCCCCGCCAACAAGAAAAATCCAAATAAAGATTGATGATTGACATAACGACCTGTACATCTTAGTCTTATCTCAGATGATTGATTGGTTAATATGGGTACTTTATACAGCGCCTATCCTCGGTCAGAGACCAGACCTATGCGCTTTACAAACACGGAGTGATTTGCATAACAGGCTACCTACCTGGGTAGAGTCGACTGACAGCTGCCATTGGGCTGTCATCATTCGTTTCCTGCGTCATTCAGTCAAATTTCAGTCACGCACACATACACACTCACACAGACATGTAACATTTTACGTGTATGACCGATTCGTTTTCTTATCCCGCCATATAGGCAGCCATACTCCGCTTTCGGAGGTGTGCATGCTGGGTATGTTCTTGTTTCCACAACCCACCGGACGCTGGCATGGATTACGGTATCTTTAACGCGCGTATTTGATCTTGTGCGTGCGTATACACACGAAGGGGGTTCAGGAATTAGCAAGTATGCGCATTTGTTGACGTGGGAGATCGGGGAAAAAATCTTCACCCTTCAACCACCAGGCGCCGAACCCGAGACCTTCAGATCGGAAGTCTAACGCTTTAACCTCTCGCCTGTTGCGCCTGTCGGCATATCTTTCAGCTGCAGTCAAGGGGTTAACGCCTATGGCTGAACAGAACCGGTGGTCCATTTCCTCTTTGTCTGTGGTAAAACCTTCGTCAGCGTCTGTGGAGTAGTATTAAAAATGGTCATGAAAAAGAGATAGGGGGATAATAACACTCGCTGGTGTGAAAAGTTCACGTGCACTGAGGTTAAAATCGGATGAATTCAGGTTCATCTGTGGGCCGGCCAACAGGCTGAAAACATTATATTTTGTCGTTGATATGCCTGTTGTCAGTTGTTGGAATATCTGCATTTTTCTGTTTCCATTTTTTTTCACCTAACAACGAAAAAAATTCAAAAATCAGTTACAGTGTGAAAGCACACCTGCGCTCAACTTGTCCATTTCTCATTTGTCTGCCCATGTCTGTCTGTCTGTCTGTCTGTCTGTCTCTGAGAGAGAATTCGATTGGATTATTCATCAGGTTATGGCCCCTTATGAAGGGGAAACTGGACAGAGGGTGAGACAGAGACCGACAGACAGATAGACAGGCAGAGACAGAGACAGAGGAAATTGCAATTTAAATTGCCTTCAGCGTCAGAGGAAAATCATTTTAGGCCAATCAAGAACGACAGCCACCAACTTTCAAAACAGCAGCCAGTGGCCAACAAACAACACACCCACATACACACACACACACACACACACACACACACACACACACACACACACACACACACACACACACACACACACACACACACACACACACACGCGCGCACAGACACACACCGACACACACACACACACACACACACACACACACACACACACACACACACACAGACGAACGGCGTCATCCCATTGATTTCAAACCTCGTCGCCATCTGACCTGACCCCTTCTTGCTCTTCTCAGGATTTTCTCCGATGTTGGGAAAGAGAGAGGGTGCGCTTGGTTTAGCGCCTTCCGAATTGGATTGTGAGTCCGTAGCCGACCGGGCAGACCGGCCGGGAGGGGAGTGTAACCGTGAGTGTGTGAAGGGTCAGCCGAAAGTTGACAGAGGAGAGTGCTGGCTCGTCTGACGAGAGGCTGGGGGACGTGCTCAGCATGTGTGTGTGTGTGTGTGTGTGTGTGTGTGTGTGTGTGTGTGTGTGTGTGTGTGTGTGTGTGTGAAAATTCGATGCGGGTGATTGGAACTTAATTCAACAAGAAGTGGATGATGGCTATATTTTGTTTTGTTGTTGTTGTTGGTTGTGTATTTGGTAGTAAACCATTATCTGTCATACATCAAGGCTAATATATATATATATATATATATATATATACAGACATATTTCAAACACATAATTATTATATGCGTGCACATGCGCGTGTATGTGCTTCACGAGCGCAGATGCACACTTACGCACGCACACACGCACGCACACACACACGCACGCACGCACGCTCGCACGCACGCACGCACGCACGCACGCACGCACACACACACACAAAAACAAACAAACACGCACGTACCCATACCAGACAGTATTATCCCATTCCAT
>NC_134894.1:24761214-24778714 GCF_041734735.1 Babylonia areolata | reverse complement strand
CAAAGAGATGCTTTGGTTGAGACAGAGACATGCTAAGAGATGCTTGGGTTGAGACAGAGACATGCTAAGAGATGCTTGGGTTGAGACAGAGACATGCAAAGAGATGCTTGGGATGAGACGGGGGGCGTGGGGGTTCATGCTGTCGCTGATAAAGAAGGAGAGAAGCGGTTAGAATGATTGAGAGTTTTTGTGGGTTTTTGTTTTTTGTTTTTGTTTTTTAAAATCCATTCAGACAATGGGGCGTGAAAAGACTAAGACATACTTGTGAACACATTTTATATCACTTGCTTATAACACACACACCCCTCCCCCCCCCCCACCCCCCACCCCTACCCCCCCCCCCCCCCGCCCCTTCCCAACACACGCACGCACGCACGCACGCATGAAGGTACGCATGCGTTCAGACACAAATTTATTCACATGCGATCACACCCGTGCAAAGTCGCGAGAGATACACACGCGCACCCGCACACACACACACACACGTGCGCGCGCACTTATGCACGCACGCACGCACGCACACACACACACACACACACACAGGGAGCGAGGGAGAGACAGACAGGCAGATGTTTAAACTCATGAAGATGCCAGGGCTGGAAGAGGTGGACTAAGATTATAAAACTTAAGTACGATTGTTTGCCTGGAGGCGGGAGTGGTGTAAACAGAATTGTTCTGAACAAGAAAACTACCCCCGGGGGAGGGGGGATGGGAGGGGGGGGGGGCACGGCTCGAAACCTTCTGCACGTTAAGCGCGCATCACAATGACAGCTCTGTGTGTGTGTGTGTGGGGGGGGGGGGGTGCGTGTGTGCCTGTGTTTGTGCCTCTCCCTCTCCCTCTCTCTTTGTGCCTCTGTGTGTGTCTGTCTGTCTGTCTGTTTCTCTCTCTCTCTCTCTCTCTCTGTTTGTGCCTCTGTGTGTGTGTGTGTGTGTGTGTGTGTGTGTGCGCGCGCACGCGCGTGTGTGTATGTGTGTTTGTACCTCTGTATCTCTCTCCCTGTGTTTGTGCCTCTGTCTGTCTGTCACTCTCTTTCTCTCTCTGTTTGTTCCTGTGTATGTGTGTGTGAGAGAGAGAAAGAGAGAGGGGGGGGGGGTCTAATCTGTGTTGAGGATGGGGTGTGGAGGGCGGAGCAGGGATGCAAAGCACCAAACAGAATGAATGCTTGGAGGCGAGGGCCGTGTAAAAAAAGCAGTGAAAAAAAAAATCCAAACACATGAAACGACAAGAAGAAATAAGGGGCACGGCCGGAAACGCTTCAAGCGATCATCCCAACGACAGTTAGTGAGGTGGGCGAGGTGGGGAGGAGGGCGGATGCGAGGCAGCAGATGCAGAGACTAAGAGAGATTATAGACAAAAAGAAGGGAGAATTATGTATGTTGACGTGGATGCTCAGCATGAAAAGGTTTATATATTTTCTTCTTTTTTTTTCAAAACTGGGGTGGTGGTGTAAATTTGCCTCGCTTTGTTCGCGTGTTGATGTGTGACACACCCTCAGCACTGCACTGAAGCAGAGTATAAAGAGAACAGGGATGAAGGCGCAGTAAAGGGACACTTGGATGAATATTGGACCTGAGACAGACAGAGATAGGAAGAAAGAGGCTTAGAGAGACAGAGACACAGAGAGAGTCGGATAGACAGAAAGGCGGAAACACTGACAGACAGACAGACAGACAGACAGAGTGGAGTATAATCCACGTTAATGTTCGAGTTGGGGGAAAGGACAGGAGTTATAACACCGAATAAGTTAAGTTGCTTAGAGGGGAGAGAGCAAAAGCAATGAAAACACACACACACACACACACACACACACACACATACATATATACACATATATACATATATACATATACATATATACATATACACATATATACACACACATATATATATATATATATATATATATATATATATATATATACATACACATTATACATATACATACACATACATACATATACATACACATACATACATATATATATATATACATACATATACATATATATATATATATATATATATATATATATATACATACATACATACATACATATATATATGAGAAGGGGCACAGACGGAAGCGCTTCAAGCGATCGTGCCAACGACGACAGTTTTGAGGGAGTGGGTGGAGGTGGAGACAGACACAGGGACACACACAGAGAAAAAGAGACAGAGACAAACCAAAAAAAAGGCGAGGACATGTCAAATATGACGCAGGTGTTTCGATCGAAAAGTTGATTGTTTTCTGTTGCTGTTGCTGTTCAGTTTTATAACCAGAGTAATGTTGTAAACCTGCCTTGTTTTGTTTACGTGCGTTACATTGACACACCCTGGGCATCGCACTGAAGCAGAAGAAAAAGAGAAGAGCAAGAATAACATATAAAAACATACGAAAACGTATTAAAGAATAAATAAATAAATCAACGTCAATATTACAAACAAACAAACAAAAAACCTAAAACGAATACAAAACTGTTAGGCGCGTGTGATTGGCAATTTCCCTGGTTGTGTTACCCTGATGCACAAGAACGCCACTCTACACCACACCCTCATCCCTGCAGCAGGCGGCATCGAAGAAGAGGTTCGGGTGTGGGGGTGGGGGAGGTTGCGGGCAAGTGGAGGGTGGGTGGGGGAGATTGAAGACAGATGCCAGGCATGGGGTCAGTGGTGGTGGTGGGTGGGGGTGAAAAGCGAATAAAAAAAAAAAAAAGAAACTAAAAAGGCAGTGGCTGGAGTTTAGCGATGGTGGTGGTACAGTTACCTTTGGCAAATGCCACAGGCAAGGCGAAACAAGCAGGCTTTGTGCATGTAATTGCCTCCTCCTGACAGACATTTTTTTTTTCTTTGTTGTTGCTGTTGTTACTGTTGGTGGTGTGGTAGTGGTGGTGGTGGTTTGTTGTTTTGCTTCTTCTTTCTTTGCTATTTCTCTCTGTGTCTATGTCTCTGTGTCTGTGTTTCTGTGTCTCATGTTTGTCTCTCTATATAGATGTATATTTGCCTGTCTATTTCACTGTCGATGTGTCTCCTGTCTCTCGCAAATATACAAGATACATCTGCTGCATAGAGCGCGCAAATACACGAAGGAAGAGGGAAAGGAGACTGACAGACAGACAAAGAGAGAGAGTTGCGATTACAAATAACACCACAAATGCCATTTCCAGATGTTTCATTCAAATTTAGGCCAGAATGCATGCATGTGTGTATGTGTTTGTGTATTCGTATATATATAACGCGTCAGCTTAGGAAGCGAGAGAATCTGAGCGCGTTGGTTCTAATCATGGCTCAGCCGCCGACATTTTCTCCCCCTCCACTAGACCTTGAGTGGTGGTCTGGACGCTAGTCATTCGGATGAGACGATAAACCGAGGTCCCGTGTGCAACATGTACTTAGCGCACATAAAAGAATCCACGGCAACAAAAGGGATGTTCCTGGCAAAATTCTGTAGAAAAATCCACTTCGATAGGAAAAACAAATAAAACTGCACGCAGGAAAAAAAATACAACAAAAACAAAAAAAAAGGGTGGCGCTGTAGTGTAGCGACACGCTCTCCCTGGGGAGAGCAGCCCGAATTTCACAAAGAGAAATCTGTTGTGGCAAAAAGAAATGCAAATACAAATACAAAATTATATATATATATATTTATATAGAGATATATATATACGTGTGTGTGTGTGTGTGTGTGTGTGTGTGTGTGTGTACGAGGTGATGGAGGGGCCTGGAGTGGAGAGTGGCGGAGGGGACGTATCGATCTGGCCGGATTGGCAATGTTGACAAAGAACTCAGGGTGTGAGGGGGAGGGGGGTGGGGAGGGAGGTGGTGGTCTTGAACCTTTGCTGCTGTGCTATGGATTTCCAATAGCCAATAATCCATGTTTGAAAGCCCACCCCGAGGACTGGGGATTTGGGCGAGCGGATGGTGGGCTGGATGGTAAGTGGGCGTGGGGAGGTGGAATAGTTTGGGAGTTCTGGAGGGTGAGGGGGGATGTGGGGTTGAGGGGTGGAACTGGCTTGCATTCTTCTTTGTTTTTCTTGTCGCTTGTAACTCTGTCCAGCCGACCACACACGGCCGCAACAGGTATTGCAACATTACAGCCAGGATTTTTTTTGTTTTAAGTTGGAATGCTCACAACACACACACGAACACACACGCTAACACACACACACACACACACACACACACACACACACACACACACACACACACTAACACACACTAACACACACACACACACTAACACACACTAACCTATGACAGACCTCAACCGAAAACATCCAACACTACCTTAGACATCCCAGCTGCTTTTTTTTTTTTCTAAAAAGAACATGGTCATCTAAAGTGCCCAATTATCAAATCCAGGAAAGAAAACGATTTTGTTTTATAAGAAAAAAAAATAACAATAATAAATAAATAAAAGCAACGACAGGTGAATGGGCCATCAAGGTGGAAAATTAGAACGGTATGAACCACGGAAAAAGGTCGAATAATCCAGAAACAAAGAAAGGGATTAAACTCTCAAAAGGTAGTGGGGAGGACGGGGGGAGGGGGAGGGGCATGGGGGGGTCGTTTACAACTGCCACACTTCCGGCATTCCGACAGAGAGATGAGCTGACTGAATGTTTAATGTATTTGGCCATGGGCCACGCCACTTATTCATACCATCGGGAATTTAGGGAAGGGTTTACAAAAGCAATCAACGAAACATAATCTGAGAGAGAGAGAGAGAGAGAGAGAGAGAGAGAGAGAGAGAGAGAGAAGGGGCGGAGGGGTAGGCGAGCAAGACAAGACAATACAAGACAAAATTATTTACAAACGAAAGTTTTTTATATGCTACCCTCGCCCATCAGGGTGCAAATAATAATAATAATAATATAATAATAAATAAATAAATAAATAAATAAATAAATAAAGATGGTGAAAGGGAGAGAAAAAGAAGAAATGAAATTGACAGAGACAGGTCGACATGGCAGAAACAGAGATAGCGACAGAGAGACAGAAACACAGAGAGATTTCGGCCAATAAACTATTATCCCCACTGCTCTCTGCCCCAGCCAAAACCGCGACGACATCACGAATCATGGCGCCAGGCCACCATGGAGTATCAAGCCTCATTCAGTCTCCTGCTTCAGTCTGGCTTACTTTCCACGATCTTTTAATATCCTTTTCCTCTGAAGTAATCGAAGACGCAAAACGCTTTCGTCTGAATTTCATCAACTGGTCGTCTTCTGTGCAAACAAAATGGTGATAGGATGTGAATGGAGGGAAAATATAGGATACCCCAAGAGCTTTAGTCTGAAATGAATGCAATAATTGATGCTAACAAAAACTGGCCGGGAAAGTTTGTTTGGGGATCAGGGGTGGTGGTGGTGAAGGGAGGGGGCGGGGGAGGGGAAGGGGGGGGGGATGGAGGGGTGAGGGTGGTGTGAGTTCAGTAACCCCAAACTCTTCCACGACCTGATGTTCGTGCTGAAAAGAAAACATCGTGAGTTAATTTTTGCTGAAGGCAGTGCTAAAAATACACCAGTGTGTGAAAGAAAATACAGACAAGAAATTAAAACAAAATTGATTAGAATAGATATGCGGGAAATGAAATATGACTTTTCTGGGATTTGAATTATAAATCGTGTGTGGAATATCAATATCATGGTTATATCTTTAGTTGCAGAGAGCTTTAATTCCTTAATAAATGTATGTGAATATGTAATTGTGTGTTGTATGAGATATTATTGGCTCACATGTGAAAACAAAATGAGTGGATGTAATCACCCGATCTGGGCTGTCCATGTGTGTGTGTGTGTGTGTGGTAAACGTTCACAAGTGCACTAACATATGTACTCCTTTACAAGTCTCACGCCAGTGCGTGTCATCCAATGCATTGTTCATTTCATGCATGAACGGGGGTCGTTCGCCGTTTGTCGCTGGTTACGCAACAACGGCTTTCAAAGGACACACAACAGGATATGACTGGGGCCAGGGCTGACTGCCATTCTAATGGACATTTGGTATTAAATGTCAACATAGCAAATTAAAAAGAACATAATTTCATCTTTATGATGTCGCCGACAGAAGATACGGAACAGACTGACCGAGTACACCACCAAACATTCAGGCTGATTCTCTCTCTCTCTCTCTCTCTCTCTCTCTCTCTCTCTCTCATGGAGGAATGATAGACAGATTGTAGACAATGCAGAAGACTGACCGAAAACGCCTGTTCTTTTGAAGTGTCAGATCCAGTTGTTGTTTTTTTGTTGTTGTTTTTGTTTTTTGTTGTTGTTTTTTGTTTGTCTTTTTTTTGTTTTTTCTTTTTTCTTTTTTTTCTTTTTTGTTTTTTTTCTCTTTTTTGTTTTGTTTTTTCTCTCTTTTTTTCTTTTTTGTGTGTTTTTTTCTCTCTTTTTTTTGTTTTAGAGAGAGAGATATATATATTTGATTCGTGTGTCATCAGTTATTGTTTCTCCCTGTGTGGGCGAAGCTTTTGGTTCTGGTTGCGTGTTTGCTTTGATGTGTATGCGTTTTGGGGGTTGAGTTAAATTGCTTCTCTTTCCCGTCCTCCTCCGCTCTTACGCTTTCTGGTCTTCTGGGTGAACCATACATAGCGACCTCCCCCCCCACCTCCCGTTCCCTCCGTTTTGTTTCCTGTCCATCTCCCGTCCTGTCCCCTCATTATCCATTGTCTCTGCCTCACCTTCTTCTCCTCACCCCACCTTTTTATTGTTGTTTGCTGTTGTTGTTGATGTGTTTCATCTTCCCTCTACATTTCAGGATCCAGTAGTTTATTTAGATCCTACATGGGGCAAGAAGAGAGTGAGAGAGAGAGAGAGGGGGGGGGGGTGCTAACCCCAGTCCTCAGTTCCATGTGATTACTCTTTTATGTCTGGAACCAAGCTAACGTCACCCCACCCCCCTCCCTCCACCTCCATTCCCCGCTCCACACCGGACAATTCCTCCTGTTATGAAACAACGGTGCGTATTGTGATGCCAAATTTATATATATATATATATATATATATATAGCCCCTCCTTTCTGTGCTGTCGCGGTAGCTAAACAGCTGTCAAAAACAAACACATCGAGGCAACCATGTTCTTGTTCTGAATTGTCCGTGTATTCTGTGTAGCTTATTCGGGATGAAAAGGCTGTGTCAGCCTTGAATAAAAGGTAATTTTTGTTCACACATCTTTACGCACATGTCAAAGTATTGGTATGAGGTCAAGCCCGGCGCTTGTTGTTGTTTTTTTCAGGAAGTGTCTGGGTTTGTTCCAATGTACCTGTTATTTACCTGTATGCTAGCTGAACCCGTAGCACAAGCAGCATTGACTTGAAGTTGTGTACCTTGTGAATGGAGAGAGTCACCACTCTTTACTGTTTGTTGATCATTTGGTCTGTCTGACGAATGCGGAGACCTGGAACTGATGGAATGGAATCGGGTCACACTCGGTGATGTATCGTATGATTATAGGCCCGAGGTAACAGTGCACGGGCTGATACAACAGGTGGAGTATGCTCTGGTCACAAATGGGTGAGCTCATTTCTGGTTTGGGTTACAGTACAGTAGGAAGGGCAGTAACAGCTGGCAAGGTAAAACTGTAGTTTCGAATAACGATGGTCAGGGTAACGTTAGATTCTGGCAAACATCGCAACCACAGGCACACTTTCAACACAAATTAATCCGACACTCATTCAGTTGGCAAGGTAAAATTCTAGTATCGAATAACATTGGTGACCAGAAACCGTCAGAAAGTCGAGATGTGTGTTCGCTGAAAGAAGACATGACCATCACCCTTCCTACTCCTAAGCTGTTTCTTCTTCTGGATGGGTCATACATATTGATCCACACACACACACACACACACACACACACACACACACACACACATACACACACACACACACACACTTCTCTAAGGTAGTTTATTTACACCACACACATGGGCCACGGAGGATGAAATGGTGAGGTGTTCACCCTCGCTACCCCCACTACCCCCATTCCTCATACATATGATTATCTCGCTATGTCTGGAACTAAGCACCCCCCGCCCTCCCATTCCTCTAACAAGCCCGCCTCCAGCAAACCCTCCTGTAATAAAACAACGGTGCGTATTGTGATGCGGAATAAAAGCTCTCCCTCTGTTGCTCGGAGCCACGGAAGCTGGTCTGTGTGGTAAGCGTTCTCTCTCTCTCTCTCTCTCTCTCTCTCTCTCTCTCTCTCTCTCTCTCTCTCTCTCACACACACACACACACACACACACACACACACACACACAGAGTTGAATTACCCACGCCCTCTACCCCCATCCACCACCCTCTTCCCATATACATATGTATGCCTATGGCCGAAGCACATTAAACCGTCTGAATCTGAAATCTGTCTCTCTCTATGTGTGTCTCTGGCTCGGTCTCTGTCTCTCTGTGTGCATGTTTCTGCCCCTGTCTCTCCTCCCTCCCCCTCTTTCTCTTTCATGTCTTGTTCTGCTGCCGTGTACTTTGGCCTTTGGGCTGTGTAATGCTCTGTTCAAACCTGATCTAAGTATAGCTGGTCTGTCAGACGATTTCGGGGGGGCGAGTGAAGACGGGGGAATTGGTGGGGGGGGGGGGGGAGGGTTGAACCCGATGATATCAGGATCAGGTCACACTCGGCGAGGCCTTACTTTGGCTGTGGAAACAGCGAGCCATGGGAATGAGGGGATGATAAAGATCAGATACACTGGTCACATCACCACTGAGTGCACAGCAAGTGCGCCATAACCATCACGCAGCACGCTGGACCTCACCAACATCTGCTGACATCAGTCAAGATAAGAAAGCTGTGTATGCTGGTATGGTCACGTAACAAGATCCAATGGCCATGCTGATACAGTTCCCCAAGGAACAGTAGAGGAAGGGTGACGAAGGGCAAGACAGAAAACCCCCATCCCCAACCCCACCCCCACCCCAAAAAAAGTGATGTACTGATAAAATTGCTGAATTGATAAGCAAAAACATTTGCAGAGACCCAGGCTTTGGGTAAGAGTAAGATCTTTCTTGAACTTCACACAGAGAAATCTGTTATGATAAAAACACAACACAATACGACACGACACGACATGACATGACATAACACGATACATATCCACTTCAAAATGCATGCTGTCCAAACACGCATCGACATCCACACCGAAACGTTCGTTCTCACCCACACGTTGACCCACAACCATCACCCATCCACCCACCCACCCCCCCACACACACACACGTTAATCCACGCATACCTCACACCCACACACCAAACCTAAACAACCAGCGTTTCCTTGGACACTGGCATGATATATAAGCGGGACACTCTGACCAGGAAATCGTCAGACACATTTGGGCGCGCTGTTCGTGGAAAGAAGCCATAAAAACGATATCCCCCCCCCCCCACTCCTTTTCCCAACCCGCGTCTTTTTGTATCCACTTACCACCACCACCACCACCACCACCACCCCCCCCCCCCCCCCCCCGCAACACACACGCACACACTTGTCGCGTTCGCACAACACACACACACACACACACACACACACACACACACACACACACCTCCCCTTCCTATCATCCTCTCTCGTGTCTGATATTGATTCGGTTGTGAAAGAGTATCTTGAGGCTGAAATGATAAAAAAAAAAGAAAAAAGAAAAAAAAAAAAACTTCAGTCGCAACCCAGAAGCAAATTATACAAATGATGGCGATAACTATGATGACAATGATGATGACGACGATGACGATGACCATGATAATGATGGTGGTGATGATGATGAAGATGGTGATGATGAGAGAGAGGGGGAGGAGGGAGAGAGGCACAGAGACAGACAGACAGACAGACACAGACAGAGAGACAAAGAGTGAGTGAGAGATTTTGAGATTTTTCTCTATAGTTAAGTTTATGAGTTAGCGTTCTACAGAAAGGAAACAACAACAACAAAACAACAAATACTTTCTTATGAGGGAGAAGATAATATAATATCTTATTTTCGTCTTCACGTGGGCTGTCGCAGGAAATTGAGCGGGCAAGCGTGTTTGAGGAGGGATGGTGTGGGTGGGTGGGGGGCGGGGGTAGGGGGGGGGGGGGGGCAGGCATGAGGGAAGGGAGCTAGACAGCTGGGAAAAAGAGGGGGTGAGTTACGTTTTCGACGGACATAATGATTTATTGATAAGACAGACACGTTTACAGCCTAGTTTATTTCATGCATCGAAATCCATGTTCATACTTCATTTCAATCGCCCGTCTATTTGAAGTGAAATAAAATCAAGCACCAAAAAATTACGCAAAGGGCTGGAGAAACATATCATTGAAATAAAACAACAAAGTCCTCTCCCTCCCCCCCTCTCTCTCTCTCTCTCTCTCTCTCTCTCTCCGCCTCGCCCTCTCTCCCAAACACCATTAGAATAATGTAGCAGAAAAGTAACCAAATGTCACCTTTGGGGACATCATCACTTTGTCAAATCAACGCATGTTCAGACACTACAGGTGTCATGTTGAAAAGCGCATGAAAGTAAACAATTCCCACAATCCATTGTCAACCTCCACCAGCGCCACTTCCTGTATAACTGTTTTGTCCATTGCAAAAGGTCAGCATGCTTGCATCTTAGAGCAGGCAGTTCATTGAGGCTGTCTCATGATTTATTACACGTGGCGCACGAATAATGTGGGTTAATGTTCACGTCTTGCGCATGATAACAACGAAAACAACAACAACAGCAGCAGCAACAGCAAAGGAAACAATGATAAAGCGCTTATAAATCCTGTGAGAGTAGAATGGAGTCACGCACGCACACACGTCAAAGATTGAATTTCCAAGAAAGAACAGATCCAGACGCTTTCTAACAGTTGTTGATGTATGTTTGTTTTTTGTTGTTGTTTTTTGTTTGTTGTTGTTGATGTTTTGGCACTTTTTCATCTAACGGTCGCGTTTTCTGCTGAATAATAATAATAATACAGCGCTTATGAATCATGGCAGAGGAGAAAAGAGTCGCACGGTCACAGAACAAGGTTTGAAAGTACCATGAGAGGACAGATCTAGACGTTTTAAACAGGGAACCTCTAAGGAATGAATACCTGATCTTTTGTTATAAAGATCGGACTGCCAGAAAATGTAACGTATTTAGAAAAAAAATGTTTCTTCGGGTGTTTTTTTTTCTGCTTTGGTTTGTGAGCAGTATGCAATGTCCAACGGTCGCTTGTGTCTACTGTTTTGGGCTTTTTTATGTTTCAACCCGTTTCTTTGAACCCGAATTATATATGCTACATTGCTCAGTTTTCGGGGTGTGGGTACATATTTTGTGTGTATTCTCTTCTTTTAACCCCCATTATATATGCTACATTGCTGTGCTTTCGGGATGTGGGTACAGTTTCAGTTTCAGTAGCTCAAGGACGCGTCACTGCGTTCGGACAAATCCATATACGCTACACCACATCTGCCAATGTGGGTACATATTGTGTGTGTTTGTGTTTCCGTTTCCCGTTAAATGCATCGTTATTAAATTTTCATCTTCTTAATGATAATTGCCATACTTTAAAAACATACTCTTACACTTATCGTTATAACAAATGTGACAAATGTTTGACATTACAGCAAGCCTGCTGTACAAGTGTGTGTGTGTGTGTGTGTGTGTGTGTGTGTGTGTGTGTGTGTGTGTGTGTGTGTGTGTGTTTTAAATGCCGGGCTAGCTTTCTTTCTTTTTTCTTACACTCCTTCTCTCAGATGTCGTTAATTACATGACAGAAGATCTCTGGCAGGCGCCTCCGCCAAGAAATCAAGCCCTTTGCACAAATGAACAAAGGAAGTGCTATGAGGTACAAATGCCCCTTGCTGTGATATTCTCAACATGAAAGCTCCTTCCGTTACACATCGATAATTTTGTTTATTTTGTTCACGTAATCATCACATATTTCGGATGTGAAGGATCGTACGAATTTATCGTGAGAACTGGGATATTTATCATTATCATTATTATTCTGCTTCATTTGGTTTTCTTTTTTTTTCTTTTTTTACATCGTGTTTGATTTTTATTTTACTCAGCTTTATTAATTTCTAATTCTACGAACGATCGTTTTCCCTCCCTCACCAAAGCTGGTCTCTAAGCAGCTTTGTGCTCTCTCTCTCTCTCTCTCTCTCCTCTCTCTCTCTCTCTCTCTCTCTCTCTCTCTCTCTTTTTTTTTTTTTTTCATCTGCCCTCTCTCTGTCTGTATGTGCGTCTGTCTTCGTTTCTGTCTGTCTATCTGATCGTCTTACTTTATGTATCCCTGTATCACAGTGTCAGTGTGTCTGTCTGTCTGCCTGTCTGTCTTTCTCCCCTCCCTCTCTCTCTCTCTCTCTCTCTTTCTTTGTATCTCTTTCCTTGCCCCCTCTCTCTTTACACTCTTTCCTTTTTTTCCAAGTTAATACTCACAACCCCTCGTGGTCATGCATATGCACGTGTGCACACGCGCGCGCGCGTGCACGTGTGTATGTCTCTGTCTGCCTGTGCGCACGCGCTTGTATGTTTATGTGTGCGTGCGTTTGAGACTCTGTGTGTGTGTGTGCGTGCGTGTGTGTGTGTGCGTGTGTGTGTGTGTGTGTGCGTGTGTATGTGTGTGTGTGTGTGTGTGTGTGTGTGTGCGTGCGCGCGCGCTCGTGTGTGTGCGTGTGACTGGGGATGTGGATGTTGGTGGAATAGGGGGATGGGGGGGGCGAGGTACGCATGTATGTATGTGTATGTGTGCGTGCGTGGGTGCAGCCTGACCTGAAGAAGCGAGCTGGGCTATAACGAGAAAAGGCCACAGGAAAGTGGTTTCCGTGATGATCTCATCGCTGGAGACACACAGAGAGAGGAAGGGGCAAGATAGAGAGAGAGAGAGAGAGGGAGAGGGGAGAGACACAGAGAGAGACAGGGAGAGAGGAGAGACACAAAGACAGACAAAGAGAGAGAGACAGAGAGAGAGAAGGGGAGGGGAGGCAGTCAGGCAGACAAACAGTACAGTACAAAGAGAAACAGACAGAGACAGTGAAAGACAGACTGACAGACAGATTGATAGACTGACAGCTAGAGAGACAGAGACAGAGTGGTGGGGAGGGGGGGGGGCAGACAGACAGACACAGAGAGAATGCCGCAGAAGGCCGTAATTACATACAAGGTGCGCGCAAGATAGGGTTTTGTCATATTACCTGTGCGTGTGTCTCCCTCCCAATCGATAGGCAAAATAATTGATCTCTCCTCTCCTTCTCCTCTCCCCCTCTCTCTCTCTCTCTCTCTCCTCAACGTCTCTCTCCCTATTCTACCCCCCACACACACACACACACATCTTCCCCGTCCGCTTTACCCCCACCCCCACCCCCACCCCTCCCTTCCCCTCCGAACACCTACATACAGTCTTTGGGTTCTTGGCAATGCCTTGTCCGTTCGCCTGTAATGGCGTGCGTGGTGTTTGGTCAATGTTCGACGTGAGAGAGCTACAAGGCTTCTTGTCTCGTCTCAGTGTCTGTAGCGAAAAACAAAAGGTTAGAAAAAAAAAGAACAAAAGAAAGAAAACGTGAATAAGAAAATCGATGTACGACCTGGGGAGCTATAGGTTTCTTTTAGCCTCTGTTGCCGTGATTTTTTTTTTCCTGGAAAGGGAGAAATCGTGTTCTGTTGAAAGTCGTGATGAATGATTATTATTTTTAAAATGATGTGTGGGTTGGGGAGGGGGGTGGAGGAGGTGCGATAGGAAGTTGTGTGTGTGTGTGTGTGTGTGTGTGTGTGTGTGTGTGTGTGTGTGTGTGTTCGTTCGTGTGTGTGTGTGTGTGTTCGTTTGTTTGTTTACTTGTTTATTTCTTTGTTTGTCTGTCTGTCTGTCTGTCTGTTGTGTTATGTGTGCATTATGGTGTGTGTGTGTGTGTGTGTGTGTGTGGTTCAGTTTCTCAAGGAGGCGCCACCGAGTTCGGACGAATCCATTTACGCTACACCACATCTCCTACACAGGATGCCTGATCAGCAGTGTAACCGAACGCTCTTAGTCAGGCTCGTGGGGGGGGGGGTAGGGGTGGTGGTGACAGACAGATTATTAAGTATAATACAATAAATCGATGGTCATATTTTCAGCCGTCTGACCAGGCGCGTTGAATTTGAATTTCCCATTCTGCACCTTCAGAAAGAATATGAAACACACAGAGAAATTCACACGGAACGTTTACAGAACATGCGGATTCCAACTTCAGTAGCAGGCAAAATTCCCATAATCGTTTCAGACTCTATCTCCAACCTAGACGTTTTGAAAACTAGGAACAGAAAGAATCCTTTCTTGATTTCAGTAAATGTACACGAATTTTTTTTAACCATTATACTTTTACTTTGACACACAACAGATAGACGTGGAGGAAGTGCAGGGTAGGTAGAGGAGGTGCAGGGTAATGTGTGTGGTGTGTGTGTGTGTGTGTGTGTTGGAGCCCATGTACGTTTATATGCATTTGACTGTGCTTTCATATCTGTGAAACTGCATGTTCGGTGCATATCTGTTATGCATGTGTGGGTGTATATGTGAATGTGTGTCTTCATGTTTTACTTCTTTTTTTTTAATTTTTTTTTTTTACATTATAGTTATTATTTATTATTTATTTATTTATTTATTTGTGTAAGCTTATCTATCATTTATTCACCTTTTTTTTCTTTCTTTTTTTCTCAAGGCCTGACTAAGCGCGTTGGGTTACGCTGCTGGTCAGGCATCTGCTTGGCAGATGTGGTGTAGCGTATATGGATTTGTCCCAACGCAGTGACGCCTCCTTGAGCTACTGAAACTGAAACTGAAACTGGAGGAATCTGGTAAACAGTTCCGTTCGGACCCCCATGACTTTTCACGGAGTTAAGAAAGGAGGTGGGGAAAGGGAAGAAAAAGACGAACAAAAACAACAAGGAAGAACAAGAACAAGAAGAACAGAAAAAAAAGAAGATATGAAATTTACTGCAACAACCGTGAAGACAAAAATGCAAGAACTTTTTTTTTAAATAGTAACAGCTATCTAACAAAATCAGATTTGTTTTCCGTCATAAGGACGCATCAAAACTAGGCTGATTGATCTATAATCATACGTAAAACGACATATGCTTGGTTTTAAAGAAAGCTAGATATTTGACCAATAATGACATGACTAATGCTTCGAGTCTTGGATTGAGTGGGCTCCCATGGTAATGTGAGTTCGAAAACAACTTCATGCTGTCGACGCATGGCATGTTGTAAGATTTTATTTGTATTTGTGAGGGATTTTATTTTTCCATACATATAACTTCCAGTAAGATTTTTTTTTCAGTAAATAAAAAAAATAATAATAATAATAATGATGCACGCAGCCTTGCCTTTCTTCGAGTGACCGACAGACTTTGGAATCTTCCACCACGAGGGAAAAAATGGGTTTGCCTCACTACGGCGAATTTTTCGACAATGCCCATATTCCCAGGCGGAGTGAAAAAAGGTGTGATGGAAGATCAGGATGTTTCTAAAGATAGAAATGTGTGTGTGTGTGTGTGTGTGTGTGTGTGTGTGTGTGTGTGTGTGTGTACGTGCGTGTGTGTGTATGTGTGTGTGTATGTGTGTGTACTCTTTTTTTTCGAGTGCAGGTTGACTTAGGGGTGCATCGTAGAGATAAGTGTCTGCAACATGTAAATACCACAGGGTGACCTGTGTGTGTGTGTGTGTGTGTGTGTGTGTGTGTGTGTGTGTGTGTGTGTGTGTGTGTGTGTGTGTGTGTGTGAATTTCTGTTTTGTTGTTGTCTTGCTTGCATTGGAAGTTGGCTGTTTGTGTGGGAGGGAGGGCAGGAAGAAGGAGGTGGGGAATGGGGTGGGGGGGGGGGGGGGTCTTTGTATCTCTCCTGTTATAGTCTGCTCTAACTCCTCCCACCACCATCGCCATCATCGTCAAGTTATCAATTTATTTTCTAATAATATCCTCTCTTTCTTTCCTTCTCTCTCTATCTGTCTCTCTCTCCTTCCCTCCCTATCTCTCCTTCCCTCCCTCTTCCTTATTTCCTCTCTGCACGTCTTGGTCTCGTTTACTGGCGCGCGCGCGCACACACACACACACACACACACACACACACACACACACACACACACACACACAGACACACACACACAGTCACACAGACACACACACACACACACACACACACACACACACACACACATTCACACTCATACTCCTTCACGCACACATTCATACAAGCACACGCACACACGCACAAGTGCGCACACACACGCCTGTCACTCTCTCTCACTCTCTCTCACTCTCTCTCTTTCTCATGCACATGGGAAAACCAACAAAGAAAGAAAGAAAACAGAAATAGATGACAGGTGCAAATGAAACAAAAGAGAAGGAAGTGCATGAAAGGGGATGCAGAATGACAGAAAGAACAAAATAAAGAGAAATGAAGAACAAGAAGCCAGAAAGGCAGAAGAAAAGAAAGAAAGAAAAAAACGTGTGCAAAGTTATGTTAAAAATCATCATGGAAAGAAACGAGCAACCCCCCCAAAACAAAAAAACAACTGTACAGATTTGTGAAACAAAAATGAAAGGCGTGTGAAACATGCAGAAAAGCTTAGGGGCTCTTTTGGGGGGATTTAGCCGTTTAATCCCTTTCTTCCAGGGGATTTCTGGCACCAGAAGTAGCAACAGCACCCCCATCACTCACCCTCTCCCTCCATCCCCCTCCTTGTTTCTCTCTCTCTCTCTCTCTCTCTCTCTCTCTCTCTCTGACCCTCTCCCTCTTTCTCTCTCCCCCTCTCTCTCTCCATTTTCTTGTCTCTCCCCTCTCTCTCACTCTCTATCTTTCTCTCTCACTGTCCGTCTGTCTGTCTGTCTGTCTGTCTGTCTGTCTGTCTGTCTGTCAACCTGTCTCTCTTCTTTTCCCTGTTGGAATATGATATATATTCTTTCATTTGCTAATAAATATTCTTGCTTATTGCGACAAATGCAAAGATTGTACCATGGTCGAAACCAGTATATCTTATCGTTTCTATGAACCATTTAATGACCTGACCATATTATTCAGAACACCGCGTTTGAAATAATCGACATGGAATGAGGTGAATTCTTAAAATTGATATCACGTCTTACATCCCCCACACCCACACACACACAACGGAAGAAAATAAAAGATTATGTGGAAGGCATCCATTTCTCCCCTTTTGATGGTGGAATAAATCATTAACTTATCTTGAATGGAAGCAAGCAATATTCCCCTCCTTTATGTTGTCAGATTATATAAAGGCGAAAGCAATACCACTACATTTTTTTTTCCTTTTCTTTTTGTCCGGCCCTCATCAATCACCGGGGGTATGCATCATGGGTGGGCCTGCAGCGGACAGGCCGACATGGACGTGTGTGTGGTGCACCACTAGTGTCAAAATGTGCACTTATTTAAATTCCTTTTTTTTCTTCTTCTTTTTCTTTTTTTTTCCATATAGTACAACATGTGAGAAAGAAAAGAAAAAGAAAAGCACAAAAGAGAACATATAATGAAGATCATGTCTGTATTTT
>NC_134894.1:24736214-24756214 GCF_041734735.1 Babylonia areolata | reverse complement strand
ATGCTTCCGATCACACCTCGTTTCCAAAGCCTGCGCGGGGTCCATTTCTCTCATCTATGAAGGAGTATCTGTATTTGAAAACATTTTTTATCACAACAGACTTCTCTGTGTGAAATTCGGGCTGCTCTTTTCAGGGAGAGCGCGTCGCTACACTACAGCGCCCCCCCCACACACACACACACACACCTCTCCCCTCCCCTTTTTTTTTCCTGCATGCAGTTTTAAAGAATTATCTGCTTATTTCGCTGATCTGGAAATGCTTTTACGGGGTTTCTTGATTGTGACATTTATTCCCAACATATATGCAGACACCATCGGGTGCTCTCTGCCTGGACATCAAGGGATATCCCCCAGTCATCTTCGGAATTTTCGGAGAGATATTCTAGAATCCCCATACCCATTACTCAGCTACCCCCCTCTCTCCTGCCTCTCCTCCTCCCCTCTCTCCCTCCCCCCTCCCCCAATCCCCCAGTTGCCAAGAAATGATTGACAGACAATAGAGATCATTGAAGGATATCATTGCATCATTTCCAGATATCATACAGGGATAACAGTGAATCGCTTCCATTGAGGGATACAATGATGTCATTCAGGGGTACCACCGGATAATTTTCGGATATCGTTGAAGGATATAGTTAATGATCTATGGGGATTCTTGGAAAATACAATGTCATCACCTCTACTTATTATGGGATACCGGCGAGTGACCTCGAGATATCATTATGGGATACCGTTGGATGATCCCGGAGATCATTGACTGATACAATAAATGATCTCCAGAGATCAGTGAAGAATACTTGTGAATGATATATATCACTGAGGCATGCGGAATACTGTTGATAGATACTGATAACCCATACGCAGATATCATTGGTGGATACTGCTGAATTAGACCCAGAGATCAGTGTGGGATATGGCTGAATCACCTCCAGAGGAACAAGAAGAATACCTCTGAATGATCTGGTGGTCATTGAGGGATTCCACTGAATCATCTCCAGAGATCAATAAGGGATACCACTGAATAGCCTACATTGATGGATACCACGAATTACCTCCAGAGGTCAATGAAGGGTACCAAGGAATTGTATTCAGAGGTCATTGAGGGATACCACTGAATCATCTCCAGAGGTCATTTCGGGGTGTCTTAGTTTACAACCGGTAAAGTAACAATAAGAAAAAGAAAACAAAAAATGGTGGGAGTGATGTGTACATGCGCGCGCGCGCGTGTGTGTGTGCGCGCGTTGGGGGCGGAAGGACTAGGAAGATGGATGAGGAAACTGTTACATCTGGAACACGACGGTGATCTAATAAACGCCAGCTATATGAATTATAGTTGTTGTATCTTCACAGTGTGCCAGTGCTTTCAACCTAAACCAGTTTAGCTTGGTCCGCTTATACCGTGCAAGCAGCTGTGAAAGAGACAGGAGATGTGTGTGTGTGTGTGTGTGTGTGTGTGTCTGTGTGTCTGTGTGTGTCTCTGTGTGTGTGTCTGTGGGCGTGTGTGTGTTTAGAGCGCGTTGGAACGCAAACAAAACATGGCTAACACGAACAAAAGATAAAGTTTTGCAGCAAACATTAATTCGTTCCGGTTCCGGTTTACAAACACTCTGGAGGCCTGCACACCGGAACGCACACCGGAATTAGTTTCCTTTCCTGCTTACAGATGCTTGAGCATTGAGCAATTTTTTTTTCTTCTCAACAGAATTCTATCGTTTTCCTGTTATCAGACTTTGAAGGACTACAAACTTTCTGTGTTTTTTTTGTTTTTGTTTTTGTTTTTTTGTTTTGTTTTTTTGTTTTTTGTTTTGTTTTGTTTTTTGTTTGTTTGTTTTTTCTGCTCACAGACGCTTGAGGGCTGAACAACTTCAGTTTGAGTTTTAGCTTCAAGACAGAACATTTTACACCAAAAGCATTTTGCTTTTCTTACTACATAGGAATGGAATATGCGAACACCACCAACAACAGTAGTAACAACAACGAAACACTTAGTTTTGTTAGTTCTCTGAGTACAATGTATTTTGGAGACCCCTTGTGTAAATATAATAGAACCTGTAGTATTCTCTTGCTGTTATACGCTGATTTTGTGTGAGGACAGGACACACATTCCCTGGTATGATAATTATATATATATATATATATATATATATATATATATATATATATATCATTGTTGAATATTGATAATCTATTAAAAAATATATATATATAATTATA
This sequence comes from Babylonia areolata, assembly GCF_041734735.1. NCBI lineage: Eukaryota > Metazoa > Mollusca > Gastropoda > Neogastropoda > Buccinidae > Babylonia > Babylonia areolata. The sequence goes on along the minus strand of NC_134894.1, from coordinate 24,754,000 downwards.
TATAATTTTTTTTTATATGTCTATAGTGGATATACAAAAGCCAACACCAATCCTTGAAAAGAAGCATTTTTGTTTCAAACAAGATTTTGTTTCAACCATTTTGAAATAAACGATTCTCGAAACCACTGTGAAACAGACGTGAAACCTTGTGAAACCCATACTGAATGTTGCAGACATTGAGTGGGAGGAGGGAGAGTTGTGGGTAGTGGGGAAGGGAGAGGAGGAGGAGGAGGAAGAGGCGGATACAGGGATGGGTTTATAGGTCAACTCGCCAACGTACTTGCGTGGGCTTTACATATAACAATCGGGACGAAGATGACTTGGGTCTTTCTTCTTCTTCTGGTGGTTTTTTTTTTTTTTTTTTTTTTTTTTTCAACCTGGAAGGGAAGAAAAGGGATGGTGGCTGCCGGATTTAGCGCTTCAATCCCATTCTATATGTGGATCCTGTGGTCCAGTCGAGAGAGACAAAGACAAAAGCGGCGAGAAAAACACCTTCTCGGGGGACAAAATGTCGGCTATTTTCAGGTCTGGCTGATACCAAATGCGGTGGGGGGGGGGGGGGGGTTTCAGGAACGGTCAACAAAACAAGTCATGCCCGTGTGGTGAGCTTTGAGCCGTTGACAGGTAGAATCTCCACATCCACTTCGTACACGTCATGTAAGCTTTGAGCGGTGAAGGTGGATGTAGGTAGGAAGGTATGAACATATCGTATGTTAACGCTCACATTCGTGTGTGTGTGTGTGTGTGTGTGTTTCTGGGATGGGGTAGAGGTTATGTGTGTATATACATACATACATATACACACACACACATATATATATATATATATATATGTGTGTGTGTGTGTGTGTGTGTGTGTGTCTGTTGTGTACAATATTTGTATTCATTCTGTTCATTATATTGCGAACATCCTGTTGTCTTGTCATTTGATTCCTGAAATATTTGTATTGCTGTCGTCTAGGAAATTTTGTTTAGTTTCGTATTTCTGAGAACAAATTATATTCGGGAGAACTCTTTAGTTATTTTGCATATTTTCTCCCAAAAGATAGATTCTAGAAGCATATTCTTTCTTCAGTTTTTGAATCGTTTTTTTTTTTTCTTCCCTATCACCATGCACGTAGAAATGAATGAGAAACGAACTTAGTAAAGCTTTTTTGTCTGTTGTCTTTTGTCTTAAAAAAGGGAGCAAACACTCTTTGTAGTTGTCGATTTGTAACAAATCAAAACAAAAGGAAATTAACTCATTGACTGAGAGAGAGGAAAATAGACAGATACAGACGGAGAGACAGAGAGAGAGACAGAGACAGAGAGACAGAAAGAAAGAGAAAGAACAAAAAAGAAACAGGAAGAAGAAAAGGAGAGCTGATGTCATTTTTTCCCCCCAAAGAATAAGAAAAAAACACAGACTGTTTGACTGAAAGAAGAAAAGGAATGAAAGAAGAAGAAGAGAAGAAAAAATATCTTCATCGCTCCCAGACGACTCCATTCTTGTTGACGGCGATAACCAAAACAAAGTTCGAATGGATACCGACGAACACTAGATGACGAGACGTGATTTCACAACTCATCCCCCCACACCCCACCCCCCGTAACCTTTTTCCGAACCGAACCAAGACCTAACCACTGAACAACCTGACATCAAAGACTTCAGACAAACATGTCCCTAAACTCAGCTCAACAGCTGTCGAGACGATAGACCATAACATTCCCTCTTTCTATGTTTACGGTTCTCTGCGGTTCTTTTTGCGCTCCTGTGTACGCTTCCGTTCTGATTTTTTTTTTTCCAGACCAAGTGTAATCCATTCTACCTGTGGACGAGTGAGAGAGAGAGAGAGAGAGGGAGGGAGGGAGGGAGAGATTCAAAGATTCAAAAACTTTATTACTCAAGGATAAAGATTTTAGGCATTGCCTAGTCTTCCAGCCTGCCCTTGTGACAACAAAAACAGTAACGATAAAACACAACAATAATAACAATGGTAAATACTACTACTACCACTACTACTACTACTACTACCACCACCACACCTACTACTAATGATAATTTTAATACTAATCAACGCACCATCATCCTCATTATAAACATATAATATAGGGAACACAGTCACACACTCACACCCACCCATCCACACACATATGCACACACTCATCCCCAGACACACACACCTTTATGCATATACATATATGCACATATACACACATGCATGCATATGTCTACATGTACATGCGTATATGTATGTATATGCATACATAAGCATAATAAGGTATCAAATCATATTGTAGTACATTACAAATCACATTGTATTACAATAGCAGATGTTGAAAAAAAGAAAAGGAAAAAAAAATAATCAAAAAGTAAAGGGGGTTATTAAGACTGTCAAATTAATCACCACACAGAATACAAGAAAGAGGGAGATAGGGGAGAGGGGATAAAGACTGAAAGAGGGAGTGGGGGTGGAGAGAGAGAAAGGGGTGAGAATGGGGAGTGAAAAATAGAGAGGGGTAGACTTGCATTTCCAGTTTAATATGTCTTCACGTTTTTCTTCCAGACCACAAAAATAATGAATCATTTCGCGCTGTCAAAGAGAGATAGGGGAAGCAGGAGAGAAAGAGAGGGGTGGATGGAGAGAGAGGGAGGCACATAGGGGGCTGGGGAGGGAGGGAGGGATGTGTGTTTGGTGGGTGTGTGTGTGTGTGTGTGTGTGTGTGTGTGTGTGTGTGTGTGTGTGTGTTTGGTGCTCTGTGTGTGTGTGTGTGTGTGTGTGTTTGGTGTGTGTGTCTGTGTGTGTGTGTGTGTGTGTGTGTTTGCGTGTGTGTGTGTGTGTGTGTGTATTGAGTTAGCTCAGCATTGTCGGTCCTCCACAAGTCTGAAAAGATTTCCCTGAAGGAGGGAGTAACAAAGAAGGTACAGAGAGATAGAGTGAATTGAATTGAATTTGATAGATTTTATTTTCTGGGGGTAATGGAGTAAGCAAGACAGTCATTTTCTTTTTATCCAGCCCTCGAGGGGGAAATAGTAGCATAAAACAAAGGGGGGGTTGTGGGGGTGGGGGGGAATCGTATCAATACAGCATGTACATAAAAGTCATTGATACATGAATGGTAATTTCACATTTATTTCATCTAGAGTGAGAGATTCAAGATTCAAGATTCAAGATCCAAAACCTTTATTACTCAAGGATAAAGATTTTAGGCATCGCCCAGTCTTCCAATCTGTCCTTGTGACAACAATAACAATAACAACATTAACGATAACGACACAACAATAATAATTTTGTTAGCACTGCTACATTTACTGCTACTACTACGAATAGTAATCACCATCATCATCACTAACATCGTAAAAAGTAATAAAACGAACGCATTCACACATTCATATCCATACACATGAGACAGAAAGAGAGAGACAGAGACAGTGGGAGACAGAGAGGGCATGGGATATACAGACAGACAGACAGACAGAGGCAGGCACAGAGAGATCTACGATGGTAATCGTGATCCTCCCGGTTGGTTTATGAATGGCTTCACGTTCTCTGTAATCTTGACAGTGACCCCGTATATTGTTCCTTGCCCCCTTCCGCCCCCACCTCCCCCCCCCCCTCCACCCCCCTTCTCTTCCCTCAACAATCGCCTGCGTCACGCGAGCGAATGTTCTCGTCTCTTCCTCTGTCTCTCCCGTTCTCCCTCTGTGTCTCCGTCTCCCTGTCTGTCTCTTTGTCCTTGTGTCTCTGTCTCATTCTGTCTCTTTCCTCGGTATTAGTATCTGAGTCTCTTTATCAGTCTGTCTCTCTCTTTCTGTCGTCTCTTTGTTTGTCTGTGTTTGTCTTTGTCTCTCTGCTTTTTGTAAATGTCTGTTTGTCTATCTGTAATCTATTCACCTGTCTATCTCTCTGGCCATATGTTTCATGTCTTTGTCTCTCTGTTTGTCTCAGCCTCTGTCTCTATATCTCTGACTGTATTTTGTCTCTATGCACGTCTTTGACTGTCTGTCTCTCTATATTTTCTCCCTCCGTCCGTCCGTCCGTCCGTCCACCCCCCCCCCCCCCCCCCCCCCCCCCCCCCCCGCCCCCCCCTACTCCCTATGTCCACTGCGCATTTCGGAAGTTTATGTGAATCGTGCAGCTTCGATCCAGGGTTTATGTCATTCCCCTTGCCGTCACCGGGGTTTGTGCTTGCTTACCCCCCCCCCCCCCCCCCACCCCCCCCCCCCCCCCCTCCCACCTTCCCTATTTGTGCAGCAGTTTTGATCTGCGAAGCGAAGGAATGGAACCGCAAGGGAGATAATGCTGAAGGAACCGACACGCCGATGGACAAGCGAGATGGGGCGAAAGCCTATATCATATATCTGTGTACTACACACACACACACAGATATACACACACACACACACACAGATACACACACACACACACACACACACACACACACACACACACACACATGTATTTATATATATATATATATATATGTGTATATATATATATATATATATAATACACACACACACACACACACATACACACATACACATATATATATATATATATATATATATATGTGTGTGTGTGTGTGTGTGTGTGTGTGTGTGTGTGTGTGTGTGTGTGTGTGTGTGTGTTTTCATTTATTTATCTATATTCGGGCGGGTTTTTCCAAGTTTTGTCTTTTTTTTTTCGGAGGATGAGGAGTGCGGTGTGGGGTGGGGACGGTGATGGAAGAGAGAATGGAGATGTGAAGGAGACTGCGGGTGGGTGGAGTGGGGTGCGGTGGTGTGGGCTGAGTCCTTTGCCTTGTCTACTCTTGTCTTACTGGCGGCAGAAATCTTGGACTCCCTCTTCCCCGACCACCCCCACCCACCCACCCACCGTCCCCCGTCCCTCTCTCTCTCTTTCTCTCTCTTTCTCTCTCACCACCGTCCCCTCACTACACACCCACACGCGCTCGAACTTCTATCGTTTCTGCTTCCTTGGTGGTCCAGGGACGTCATTTTTGCCTGTGATCGAAATAGGGGGAATAGTTCCGCTCTGGTGAATGTTACGCAATTATTTATGTGTGCATCCTGCAGGGTAGGTTCGCGTTGATCAGTGCCAGAAGCTATCAGCCTTCTGTCGTTAACCAGACGCACCAAAAGACTCCAGAAATCGCTCTCTCCCAGATTACAGAAGCTCGTGTTAGATCTCGTCTGGTCTAACTTCTGATGGGTAATGAGAAAGTGGTCTGGAGCGTGCGCTGTCACTATGAAGCAGAGTCTGTGACCAGCAGGCTGTTAATGACTGTTTATCGTTTAACTCTGTTTCTGTATGTGGGGACCCCCGGGGGGAAGGTGGGGGGGGGGCGTTGAGTGGGGGGGGGGGATTCTATCAGCTCGTGGAAATTATTGTATTGTATGTGGAAATTATTGTATTGTATATATTCATATCTGCAATTTGTGGTACTGTATTGGAAAAAAAAAAGATTTTGGGCTTTTTCTTTCCACTTCTATGTCCTCATGTGCTCTTGTGTGGTATAATGCACTATTGTGCATGTATTTTCTTATGTAAGGCGCTTAGAGTCTCTCATAACGGGGTGTTTGTGCCATATAAATTCGATTTATTATTATTATTATTGGTGGTGGTGGAGGTGGTGTTGCTGTTGTTGTTGTTATCATCATCATCATTGCATTGCATTTTATTGCATTGCACTGTATTGTATTGGATTGTGTTATGCTGTGCTATGTTGTGTTGTGTTGTCTTGTGTTGCATTGTATTGTGTTACTCTTTTGTTTCATCCGACTTCTCTCTGTGAAAATTAGGCTGCTCTCACCACAGAGAGAGAGAGTGCGTAGAGAGAGAGAGTGCTCGCTACAATGAGAGCGTCACCTTCTTGTTGTTTTTTTTCTCCTCCTGCCTGCAAGTGTCTTTTGTTCTGCTATCAAAGAGGACTCTTACAGGGAATTTTGCCTGGGACAGCCTTTTTGGTGCCGTGGGTTCTTTTACATGCACGAAGTCCATGCCGCACACGGGATCTCGGTTTATCGTCTCGTCCGAATGACTTGCGCCCAGACCACCCACTCAAGATCTTGTGGACGGTGGAGAACATACTGGCCAGTGTTGGGTTCGAACCAGGTGTACGCAGATTATCTCGCTTCCTAGGAGGCCGCGTTACCACTTAGCCAATACTCACGCAAGTGTCCTTTGTTTTTCTCTCTCTGTTTCAGGCTTTTCATTTCTGTCGTATATTCCTTTCTTATTTTTTGTCTTGCTGGTACATTCACCTATATATGTTTTGCAGACATGGTAATTATGGCTGGGGTTGTAAGAAACAAAGATCTAAAGACAAGGTTACTTTCCTCACCAGATCAAAGCAAAAAATAAAAGGTTGTTGTAGCCATGACTGACTTTTAATCAGGTGTCCTCCTATCGACTTGGCAGCCTGGTCCTGTCTGGGTCACCGTGACCTTTGATCTCAGTGCACGTCAACCCGAATCTGGATCATGATCGTGAATATCAGCAAACGGGATCTATCGGGGGAAGACAGATCAGAAGGTTCTACCAGCACTTTGATAATTGAACTGGGACATCCACAGACCCGTGACGTCTAATGATGCCTGGGGTCCATGTCATTCCTTCTCCCCTGTCTCTTCCTCCCTCCCTACCTTCCTTCCTCCCCCCTTCCTTCCTCTCTCCCTTTCCTCCCTTCCTTCTTTCCTTCCTTCCTCCCTTCTCCTTCCTTCCTTTCTTCCTCCCTCTCTCTCGTCCCCTATTCCTCCCATCCTCCTGCCTTCCTTCCTTCCTTCCTTCTTCCCCTTCGTCCTCCCTTCCTTCCTCCACCTCTTCTCCCGTACTCCCTTCCTCCCTTTCTTCCTTCCTGCTCCCTTCGTCCTCTCTCTCTCTCTCTCTCCCTCACTCTCCCCCGTCCTCTCTTCTCCTTTCCATCTTCCTACCTCCCTCCCTCTCCCACACCACCGCTCCGCATTCCTGCCCCCTCTCCTCCCCTCACATACGTCACTCCTGTCTGAACGCGGGTGAGGTGTGAAAGGTCAAAGGGAGACAACGCTGCCTTTGCCAAGGGAGGAAACCAGCAGTCACGGACGTTTCACTCATCGATTGTCGTTGAGGGGGAAGGGAGTGGGGGGGTGGAGTGAAGGGTTTAAGAGGGGACACGGTGGCCGTTGATTATCCACAGCCTCCTTACAACGAGCGTTCTTTGTGATGCTTCTCCTCTTTCTCCCACCCCCCCTCCCCCTTCCCCATGACCACTAAGGAGGCTGCTGTCTTTGCGACTGCACCCCCCCCCCCCAGTCCGCCCCCTTGCCTCCCTCCCCCCCCCACCCCCAGCCACCACCCCCGCCTCTCACCATATGTAAGGAGTGGATAGGTTTCGATCTGTCTGACGGTTTGTGGAAAAAGGACAAAAATAATAGAAATTGAAAGAAAAAACCCTCATGGCACTCCTAGAGTTGGAAGTCTAAAGTTCTGGCATGCTGAATTCTTCAGATGCCCACTCATCGTACAAGTAGGCCTTTGTTGTGATCTCGAAAGGTCACAGAAATTGTGTTGTGTTGTATTGTATTGTATTGTGTTGTAATGTTCTGCATTTACATTGCAGCTTGTATTATATTGTATTGAATTGTTGCTGTTGCTTTTATTGTTGCTGTTGTTGCTGCTGCTCTCCTTCTTCGTCTTCTTCTCTTGTGCCCCCCCCCCCCCCCCCCCCCCCCGCCCCTTCCACCACCCACCCCCGTTTCCTCTTCTCCCACCCTAACCTTCTCCTCAGCATCATCACAGAACAGATCTCACAATAATTAGTATGCAAAAGAAAAACGTGAAATACTTCAGACGGATGACTTTTTTTCTTTTCTTTTTTTTATTTTTTATTTTTTAGACATTTTTCATACAAAAATTGTCAACTTTTGACAACCGACAATTACCATAGGCTTTGCTGGGCTGCCATGCAAGACAAGGCAAGGCAAGGCAGACAAGGGCGGATCTGTGATTACTCTTCCCTTCCGCCTCTTGAGAGGGATGGGCCTTTGATTTGTTCCCGCGCTCTTTTCTCGATCGCTGCCTTGATCTTTTCTGATGACAGATCGGCCGGCACCCTGCCTGGGCTCTGCCGTGGAGGTCCGCTGTGGTGGTGGTGGTGATGTTGATGGTGGTGGTGGTGGTGATGTGATGGTAATGGTGGCGGTAATGGTGGTTGTATTTTATTGTGTGGATTTGTCTTTTGTGTGAAGTACTGGGCCTATGCACATGTGTGTGCTTTCATATCTGTGAGACTGCATATTTGTTGCATGTCTGTTTTGCACGTGTGTGTGTGTGTGTGTGTGTGTGTGTGTGTGTGTGTGTGTGTGTGTGTCTGTGTCTGTGTCTGTGTCTGTGCTTTTTTGGGGGGAATCCGGGTCTGTACATGGGAATCGAACCCCTGGACATTCACCTCGTAGTCAGGCACATTACCACTTAGACACCGATCCAATGGCTGCGATGGGATGGTGGTGGTTGTGATTCTGATTGTGTGATGAGTGAGGGGGTTGAGGAAGGAAATGGGTGTGGCATGGGAAGGATGGATGAAGGGGGTGGGGATGTAGCATGGGAAGGGTGGATGAAGGGGGTGGGGATGTAGCATAGGAAGGGTGGATGAAGGGGGTGGGGATGTAGCATGGGAAGGGTGGATGAAGGGTGTGGGAATGTAGCATGGGAAGGGTGGATGAAGGGTGTGGGGATGTAGCATGGGAAGGGTGGATGAAGGGTGTGGGGATGTAGCATGGGAAGGGTGGATGAAGGGGGTGGGGATGTAGCATGGGAAGGGTGGATGAAGGGGGTGGGATGTAGCATAGGAAGGGTGGATGAAGGGGGTGGGGATGTAGCATGCGAAGGGTGGATGAAGGGGGGTGGGGATGTAGCATGGGAAGTGGATGAAGGGGGTGGGGATGTAGCATGGGAAGTGGATGAAGGGGGTGGGGATGTAGCATGGGAAGGGTGGATGAAGGGGGTGGGGATGTAGCATGGGAAGGGTGGATGAAGGGGGTGGGGATGTAGCATGGGAAGGGTGGATGAAGGGGGTGGGGATGTAGCATGGGAAGGATGGATGAAAGGGTTGGGGATGTAGCATGGGAAGTGGATGAAGGGTGTGGGGATGTAGCATGGGAAGGGTGGATGAAGGGTGTGGGGATGTAGGATGAAGGGTGTGGGAATGTAGCTTAGGTTTGAAGAGGTGATGTCTACGGGACTCTCGGTCCCTGTGAAAGACTCTTGCATGTGTCTGCGTGTCTGTCTGACTCTCTGTGTCTGTCTGTCTGTCTGTCTGTCTGTCTGTCTGTCTGTCTCTCTCTCTCTCTCTCTCTCTCTCTAACCATCTGTCTATCAAACAAACAAATACTACTTACCTATCGATACCACTTCGCATACTTGCCCGCAACACACAACTCTGTACACGACTCTGTACACGCACACACTAACGCTTCACTGAACGCACACGGACACACAAACACCTGGTGTGCATGCGCACGCACGCACAATACAAACTCTCATCCGCCCTCCACCTACACCATCCCGACTGCCCCCCCCCCCCCCCACACACACACACACACACACACCAGCCCTTCTTTCCCCCACCTCCTCAATCGCTACTTCAGAACACGCCAGGGAGCAATATCGTTGATAGTAAGCAGACATAACCACCTGAATGGCCGTCATAAATCTGACAGCTTGGCGTTTTAATTGCCCATTTTCCGATCGCTCAGCATCGGAAATTGCTGAGTTGGGTATCGGGCTTCGGCACGCACGCACGCACGCACGCACGCACACACACACACACACACACACACACACACACACACACACACACACACACACACACACACACACACACACATGACAATGAACATGTGTTTTAAATAGTTCAGTGTTTAATTAGGAGCCCCATTGGCTCTTTGTTGTAATTTTACTGGTAGAATAATTTGTTTTATTTTGTCTGTGTTCTATTTTATGCCAGTTGAGGAGAGAGGAATAGGGAAAGTAGAGATGATTTAAGGCATGGGCGGAGTGGGGAAGATGGTGTATTTTCGTCTGAAATACAATTGTGGATAGACGTTAAACAAAAGAACGAAACGAAACACACACATATACACATCACATCACATCAATTCACATCATATGGCAATAAAGGGCTGTCTCCAGCCTTGAATTAGATGCGAATTCGAGACATGTGATGGACATCACAAAAGATCCGCATAGAGTCCTTACACACAAAGACAAACCTCCCATCTTTCCCCAATCCGCCTCTCTCTCTCTTCTCTGTGTCTCTGTCTCTGTCTCTCTCATCCTCCAGTGTCTGTCTGTCTGCTTCTCCTCTTTCTCTCTGTTTCTCCCTCACACTCACTCTCTCTGTGTCTCTCTGTATCTCTCTCTCTCTCTCTCTGTATATCTGTATATATATATATATATATATCTCATTCTCCACTCCAGTCTTCCCCTCCACCCCCCCATTTCTCTCTTTCTTTCTCTCACTCTCCCCCTCTCTCTCCCTCTCTTACACACTATCCTTCTCTTCCCCCCCTCCCTCGCTCTCTCTCTTCCCTTTCTCACCCTCTAACCCCCAGTCCTCTCCCCTCTTTCCATTAACCCCCAGTGTCAGTTCTCTCAGCAACTAATGGTTACGCTGAGCCGATCGCTGTTACCGGACTTGAAGAGAGGATGAGAGTGTTTGCGGGATCAGCGCTAAAATCACGTGTTTTGTAATAAACCCATCCGAGACACGGCGAAACTTAATTGCGTGTTTTTGTCAACCTGTGTTGGACACTACGGTGAATCATCAATTGTTTGTCTCTCTGTCTGTGTGTGTGTGTGTGTGTGTGTGTGTGTGTGTGTGTGTGTGTGTGTGTGTGTGTGTGTGTGTGTGTGTGTGTGTGTGTGTGTGTTTCTTCTTATTCTTATTCTTCTGCGTTCGTGGGCTGCAACTCCCACGTTCACTCGTATGCACACGAGTGGGCTTTTACGTGTATGACCGTTTTTACCCCGCCATGTAGGCAGCCATACTCCGTTTTCGGGGGTGTGCATGCTGGGTATGTTCTTGTTTCCATAACCCACCGAACGCTGACATGGATTACAGGATCTTTAACGTGCGTATTATTTTGATCTTCTGCTTGCATATACACACGAAGGGGGCTCAGGCACTAGCAGGTCTGCACATATGTTGACCTGGGAGATCGTAAAAATCTCTACCCTTTACCCACCAGGCGCCATCACCGTGATTCGAACCCGGGACCCTCAGATTGACAGTCCAACGCTTTAACCACTCGGCTATTGCGCCCGTCGTGTGTGTGTTTCGCTTTCGCATTCTTCCCTCTCTCTCCCTCTGTTTCCTTCTCACTCCCTCTCTCTCTCGCTCTGTCTGCCTTTCTCCACTCTCTCTCTCTGTTTCAATTTTTCTCTCTCTCCCTCTCTATCTCCTTTCTATTTCTGTCTCTCTACCTGTCTGTTTCCATCTCCCCCACTCTCTTCCCCCTTTCACTTCCTCCCTCTGTCCCTCCTCCCTCTCTCTTTCTCTCGCCCCCTCTCTTTGTCTGTTTCCATAGCATCACTACCACAGATTACAATCTGATACTACTGGTAGTCCTAGTGATTACACAGAATCACAAAAATATCTTGTTCTGTAAGTCCCACCAGACGTGATACAGACTAGTGCGTTAACCTTGTCTTCCCCAGGGATTTACCAGATTAAAGAAAAGAAAGAAAGAATCATTCGTCCATTATTCCTCGCAAAAGAGGGAATTACATGACTGAACTGATAATCATGTTTGTGGACCATACAGTATTATAGCAGTATCTCGCTTACATCCACACGGAATGACGAGTCAGGCTGTAATGTGGTGGCAGTCATAACAATATCCTGTTTGTCCTGTTGGAAGTTATTAAAAAAAAAAAAATAGAGAAAACGGAAATGCGTCAGTTCTTTGACTGTGTGGCTGGTCTTTTTATGGGGAAGGAATTTCATCCTTATTCTCTGTGTGATACTGGCATACTGGATTACTGTCGTATAGTACCCTGTTTTGTATGCCTGAAAGCTATGAGGATTGTCATCATTATATTCATTGTGATTTTGGTGGTTGTATTGATTGAAGGATTACAGTAGTAGCCACACGGTGTTGCTAGAATACCCTGTTAGTGTATCAGTAAGTTTCACCAGTCCCCTTTATCCTTAAACGTGCTCCCGACAACTGTGAGTACAATTGCTGCTTTATCTTGTGTCGAACATTTGTCATGTTGCGAGTGTGCTGGACATGGCTGTTGGCTGAGATATTGTGAATGGTGAGCGAGCGACGAGCCTGTGGATGCACAATTTAAATTCAAAATGGATGAATAACATTGTATTGTATTGTATTATATTGTTACAACATCATCTTCGTAATTCATTGTCGTTCTTACTTGGTATTTGATGCATGTATATTTCTGTATGCACATAACTTTATATCATAAACGCCACGAGCTCCCTGTTTGGGAGGTCTGAGCGTCAATCTGCAGAAGTAGTAGTAGTAGTAGTAGTAAGTGGCTACATCTACATTTCTTCCCATCCACTCCTCTGTGAGACCGTCGGAGTGAACGTGCACGCCTTATTGCGAACACTACCGTCTTGGGAAATTTGTTGATATTGCCTCAGTGGAAGTAGTAGTGTAGGAGGAGGAGGAGGAGGAGGGATGAGAGAGAGCAGTAGTTGCAGGAGTAGTAGTTGAATTGTTTTTGTTTTTATTCAGACAGTTAGGTAGGATTTCCACAATGACCCCCACCCCCTCTTACCACCCTGCTTCAACGACGAGGAAGCGAGTGTCCACGGATTTGAGTCCTACATCGGACCGGGATTTTTCCTCCCGCCAACCCCGCTCTCCCCCCTCCCCCTCCCCTCCTCTCCTCCTAGACCTCTGGGTGCCAGTCATTCGGATGAGACGATAAACCGAGGTCCCGTGAGCAGCATGCACTTAGTGCACGTAAAAGAACAAAATTCCCTGGCAAAATTCTGTAGAAACAATTTTGGACAGTAAAACAAATACACTTTCAGACAGACAGTCTAGCGACGCGCTCTCCCCAAGGATTGCAGACCAGACTTTACACAGAGAAGTCTGTTGTGGAAAAAAGGTAATACAATAACAACGCATTGTAACGCCAACAACACCACACGCAAAAATTTACAAGGGAGTCAGTCGGCAATGTTTGTAAATCCTGACAATCATGCGATAATAATTCCCCCTGGTAACGCTGTCTGGTATGATGGCATCCTTGCATCCGACATTTTTTCCCCCACCTCTCTCTCTCTCTCTCGCTCTCCCCCCCCCCCCCCCCCCCCCCCCCCCCCCCCATGTGGAGTAAAAAGGACACATCAATACTCCAGGCACAAAACATCCACTCAACGTTCATTATTATCCCTCCAGTCTGATCATGACGAGCCATTTTTTCTTTTCTTTTTTTTTTTTTTAAGTTTTAATTATCGTGTCTTGCACAGCGAAATGTTAGATTATTTTCAGATGTGAGCGATGCTCACGGCAGCTATTTTCGTGGGTCCCCGAGTGCAAGTTGGGTCGATGTTTGAGAGTGAGACATCATTGCCCGTGTGTTTGTGTGCAGGTGGAGGGATTGTTGTTATTGCCACTGTGTGTCCTGATTATTTGCATACGACAAGGGCGTTGTGTGGTTTTGCTCGGCGGCAAAGTCAGCGGTTTGTGTGTGTGTGTGTGTGTGTTTGTGTCGTTGTTGTTGTTCGTTTTGATTCACATGAGACTCTGAGGAAGAGCTCTGAGTCATTCTTGACGTGATTTCTACTGACTGGTCTGGAGACACAGACAGAGAGGGGGGGGGGAGAGAGAGAGAGAGAGAGAGAGAAAGAGAGCGAGAGCGAGCATGTCCACAGAGGAATATAGTGAATGTCTGCGTGCGTGCATGTGTGCGTGCGTGTGTGTGTGTGTGTGTGTGTGTGTGTGTGTGTGTGTGTGTGTGTGTGTGTGTGTGTGTGTATGTGTGCTTGTTTTGCCGAGAAACCAGTGTTTATTTCTGATCAGGCTGTAAAGACTGCAGTTACGAAACAGTGAAGACAGGTGTGGTTTGGAGGGTTTGACCTGTGTGCGTTTCAGAGTTACGTGTTTCATTGAAGGGAGGAAAGGAATAACGAAGGGGGAGGGGGTATGAGGGTGGTGATTACAGTCGTAGCAGTACAATTAGCAATTGTTGCTGCTTTCGCTGTAATAATGGTGATAGTGGTAGTGGTGCTGATGGTGGTAGTTGTGGTAGTAGTAGCAGTGGTTGTGGTGGTTGTATGTGCATTTAATGTTTGCGGTAAAGTTTGAGTATCTGAGAGACAAAGAAAGAGATACAGAGATTCAAGATTCAAAACCTTTATTACTCAAGGATAAAGATTTTAGGCATCGCCCAGTCTTCCAATCTGTCCTTGTGACAACAATAACAATAACAACATTAACGATAACGACACAAAAATAATAATTTTGTTAACACTGCTACATCCACTGCTACTACAACGAAGAATGATCACCACCATCATCATTAACATCGTAAAAAGTAATAAAACGAACGCATTCATACATTCATATCCATACACATGCACACACTCTCTCCACCCAACACACACACACACACACACACACACACACACACACACACACACACACACACACACATATATATATATATATATATATATATATATATATATATATATATATATATATATATATATATATATATATATATACGTATGCACATACAGAGACATGACCGAAGTGAGAAACATATAGCAGACATAAAGAAAACAGAGAAGCACAACTTTACCATTGCACATATACAAAAGTGATTAATTTGCTGATGCAGATGTTACAGGTAATAACATCCAATTTACAGGCGAACAAGTAAAAACATTAAAGCACAAAGGTAGAAATAAAATAAATTCACTGCATGTAGGTAGAGAGAGAGAGAGAGTGAGGGGCTAAACCAAACAGTAGCAACAGATGAGATGTAAGAGTCTGGAACATTATTTTTTCGTTGTCGATTTATTATTTGGAATTTCTGTCTGCCTTTCTGTCTCTTGTCTCTCTCTCTCGCTTTGTCATTGTCCTCTCTCTCTCTTTCTCTCTCCCCCTCTCTCTCTCCTTTTCTCTCCTCCTCACTCCCTCTCTCTCTTTCTCTCTCCCCCTCTCTCTCTCCTTTTCTCTCCTCCTCACTCCCTCTCTCTCTCTCTCACTCCACCCTCTCTCTTTTTCTCTCTCTCCCTCTCTCTCTCTGTCCCCACATACACATTTCCTGCCTCTCTCTCTCTCTCTTTCCCTCTCTCTCTCCCTCTCTCTTTCTCTCCTCTCTCTCTCTCTGTCTCTCTCTCTCTCTCTCTCTCTCTCTCTCTCTCTCTCTCTCTCTCTCTCTCTCTCTCTGTCCTCACAAAAACATTTTCTGCCTCTTTCATCTGTCCCTGGGATCAGGTGCTGAAATCAATTTAATCACGAAGAGTGCCATTACCCTAACGCCGGCCCCAATGACCTATTTTTGGCATATTTGTTTTTCAGGGTGACGCGCTGCCCAAATCTAATGGAGTGTTTCGCTGTGATATAACATGGAAATCGACGAGTGCTCTATGTTTGTCTCTGTCTGTCTGTCTGTCTGTTTGTCCGTCTGTCTGCCTCTCTCTCTCTCTCTCTCTCTCTCTCTCTCTCTCTCTCTCTCTCGTTATCATAATGGTTTGGTATAAAATGAAAACATGTTGATGCAATCTCCCATGTCATAAGGACCTCATGGACAATGACATTAAAGTGTCAAAGCGTCTCTCTCTCTCTCTCTCTCTCTCTCTCTCTCTCACACACACACACACACACACACACACACACACACACACATATATATATATATATATATATATATATATATATATATATATATATATATATATATATATATATATATGGTGTTTAGAAGAGGAGGGCATTCAACAAAAGCAGAAAAATGGTTTTGAGATGGAAAAGAGATAGAAATTGTTAATAGTTATAAGTATTTGGGCTTTACCTTAGCTACAAAATTGTCATTTGATATTGCACTCGAAGAAATTGCAGACAGAGCGAAAGACAGAATTGTAAAAAATCAATAAAAACAATGTGGAGCCTTGGAAACATGGAATACTCAGTTTTCTTTAAACTATTTGACGCACAGGTAAAGCCTGTGCTGTTGCATGCAGCTGAAATTTGGGGGTTGACTCGTTTTCAGTATGTAGAAGCCCCTCATATATTTGCCCGTAAGCGTTTTCTCCAAGTAGGTCCCAAAACTCCAAACCTAATGGTGTATGGGGAACTAGGTAGGTATCCCCTATATGTTGATACTATGATTAAGATAATTCGGTACTGGTTCAAGCTACAAAAATTAGATCTTACCAGAATGCCAAAACAAAGTAATGAAATGAAAAAAAAAACCATAGCTATCAGAAACGCAGAAAACCAGCTTGACAAACACAACTGGGCCAGCACGGTTAAGCATTGCTTAGATATCTATGGATTTTCAGTTATGTGATTGAATGGAGGAGTTGGAAACGTAAACTCATTCATACAAGTTTTTAAACAACGCATACTAGACTGTCATAAACAAGACTGGTCAAGTAAACTATTTGAAAGTGATAGATACTCTACATATCGCTGTTTTAAGTCATTGTTGCAACCAGAAAAGTACATTTCTGACATAACTATCATTAAATTTTGTACTGTCTTTGTTAGATTTAGGCTGGGCATAAGTGATATAAATTTGCACAAAAGATACACAGTAAGATCAAACTCCTGGTCTTTCTGCAACGCTGAAGAAGACGATCGCCATTTTTCTGCCAGGATGTCCAATGTATCAGTTAATCAGGGTAAAAATACCTGCTGGACATTTTCAGAAACATAAATGAATACACAGACATAGCGTTACTTTTACAAAATGAAAACAGGCTTATGACTCGCTCTGTGGCAATGTTTATTTATTACGCCTTAAAAAGAGAGAAGAACAAATGACATAATTATATAACTTTTCAAAAACCTCAACGTTACTCCAGGAAATGTCATGAGCAAAAAAAATCTTTGGCTACCTTTTCAGTTATGAAAATTAATGTTGTGTCCATGACATATTTTCGGTATTTTGTGTGTCTCGATTGTACGTACTTCCTTTGCAAACAGGCCGGTGTGCTTGCAGTAAAATATTTCTGATTTCAGAGTTCTGAGTTCTCTCTCTCTCTCATGCGTGAATGTCTGTGTGTATATTGTTTCAGATGATCATGTTAAATACTTGAAATGTGTTCATAAGTATGTCTGGTTCTTTCTTGCCCCTATGTCGGAAGGGTGTTATAACTTTGAATGGACAACAAAACCTTTGACAATATTATCGCCATTGTCATGATGCAACTTTGTGTCTGTCTGTGTCACACGTTGCTGGTCAGGCATCTAAGAGAGAGGGGGGGGGAGACAGAGACACAGAGAGAGAGAGAGAGAATCTGAATTGATTTTTGAGTTTTTCAACGAAGGAAATGGTACAAGCATGCTTATGCATTTTTGAATTTAGCCTTCAGGGCAAAGAGAAAAGTTCGAGTGTGTGTGTGTGTGTGTGTGTGTGTGTGTGTGTGTGTGTGTGGTGTGAGCGTATTTTGTGGAATCGAATTTTCTTTTCTTTTCTTTTTTTGAGGACAAGAAAGTGTGTGTGTGCGATTCGTTTGATCACGAACCTTCCACTCGACCCACGTTTTCCCAGTTGTATACAGAGAGACAGACAGACAGAGAGAGAGAGAGAGAGAGAGAGAGAGAGAGAGAG
>NC_134894.1:24718714-24726214 GCF_041734735.1 Babylonia areolata | reverse complement strand
GGTGGTTGTAGTGGTTGGTGTGGTGATGGTGGTGGTGATGATGATGGTGGTGGTGGTGATGGTGGTAGTGGTGGTGGTGGTGATGATGATGATGGTGGTGGTTGTGGTGGTGACGATGATGGTGGTGGTGATGGTGGTGGTGGTGGTGGTGGTGGTGGCGACGATGATGGTGGTGGTGATGGTGGTGGTGGTAGTGGTGGTGGCGGTGACACTGTCGGTAAGCCCTGACCAGTACCACAGACACCTCCAGCGATCTCTCGGCCACTGACTCCTTCAGTAGCTCTCAGGTGCTTCACTGCCCAAATACCACCGGTGTAGCATCCTCCAAATACCCCCCTCCCCTCACCCCATGCTGCCTTTTACCCCCAGGGGTACATTCTGGGCTAGCCTCGAATGATCCCTGGGATCACCTGTAAGTAGTCCAGATCGACCCCCACTCCACCCCTAATTGGAAAATAAACACGTTTCATCAAGCTATTCAAAGAGGAAGGGATGGGTTCGGGGTGGGGGCGGGGGGTAGGGGTGGGGGTAGCTGGTCGACTAGAGTGATCCCCATACCCATTTCGAGGTGGGGGGTGGGGGGTACAATCGGGGTAGGAGGAAGAGGATAGAGAGGTTAAAATCCAACTATGTGAGATCAGTTTTAACTAGTTAAAGTCCGCACCCGGAAATCATTCCAGGTTTGTCTATATATAGACCCTGGGTTTCATCTGGGGTCGCCAGATTTTACCCCGGGGTTAGAAAAACAACAAGGGGGGCACTAAAAGGTTGCTACACCGATCAAGAGACCACTGCTCAGTGGCTCACCATCAGCATCAGCAGCATCCTCTCTCTGTCTTCCTGTGCCAGGATCCAGTCTGCTTGGCCGGGAGTTTGGTGCTTAGTTAATCGATCTTGTTGTTTATTATTGATTCGCCAAGATCATCTCAGGTCAGTGCCCTCCCCTCCTCTACCACCCCCCACCCCCAACCCCCGCCCCCTTCCATCTTCCTAGCAAGGAGATTCCAGGGATATTTTCGTTGGATGCATGTCTTTCAGTGATAGCAGCAGGTCTGGGAATTCTTGATTAATTAAGATACGTCTGCCCCGATGGGGTTGGGTGAAAGATGGTATTACAGGACCGTAGCTTTTTTTCTTTCTTTCTTTCTTTTTTCTCCTGCAGCTTTGTCTGCTTCTTTTGTGTTTGTTCATGAATAAGTCCGTGTATCTACAACTGTGCAGTCGGCTATTCCACATGCATTTGTCAGTGTTGTGCCATTGTCGGTGTTGCAGTACAGAATACATAATATTTTATTATCTCAAGCAGAGAAATTCATAGCAGTAGCAACACCAACAACAGCAGCAGCAGAAGTAGTAGTAGTAGTAGTAGTAGCAACAGCAGCAGCAGCAGGAGTAGTAGTAGTAGTGGTGGTGGTCGTTATGTTGCGCTTTCTGATGTCACATATACTGCATGGAATAATGTCACATATACTGCCTGGAATAATGTCACATATACTGCCTGGAATAATGGGTATGTGATTTTTACACTATGGGCAAAGGAGAGAGAGCCAGACAGCAAGCGAGACTAACATACTCTGGTCTTCGCACCTCTCAGCTGCTGGTACAGACCACAGAAGCACCGCATTGAATGCATGTTACATTCCATGGGATCTTCTTGTGGAAATAAGCTATGGACTGCGGGCCAAGGAAGCCATCAGTCACATTTTTGGGTATGATCCAGTGTCAGTGTCCTGATCCAGGGAATTAGGTAACGGATCTTTCACCACCGGGAGACCGGGCCAAAAAAAAAATTATAGTATCGTATTGTATTACTTTTTTCGTCACAACAAATGTCTCTGTCTTAAATTCGGGCTCCTGTCACCAAAGGAGACGCATCACCACAGTACAGCGCCACCTAATTATCTTTTCTTTCTTTTTTTTCTTTTTTTCTGTCTGCAAGTGCTTTAGGTTTGGTTTGGTTTTTGGATTTTATACTTCAGAATTTGTAAGGGACACAACTCTTCTGTTGCCTTGAGTTCTTTTACGTTCGCCATGTGTCTTTGCACAAGGGACCCAACAAGGGACCCAGGTTTATTGTTTATCCGAAAGACTACCACCTAGAACACCTCTCACGGCCTAGTAAAGTTGGGAGGGGGGGTGTGTGAAGGAGGGTTTAAAAACTCCCGGTCCGTAAGGGGCTCGAACCCGCTGACCTTCGCTTACCAGTCAGGAGCTTTACCACAAGGCCACCGCTCCACATCAGTGTAACAGTCAGTGTTGGTATTTCTAGAAATCAAGAATAGATAATAATAACAATAATTATAATAATGATAATAATGTTCGTATTGCGCCTAATCAAGTAATTTTGCTCCAAGCGCTATACAATTAAAATAGTTCCATTGACAATGTTATATATATATTCCATTAAAACACGCACTTTGATCCAGCGAAGCAACAAAGATGACAAATTGAAGCAAGACACTGTATCAAAGGTAATAACAGCGATAATAATCCGTAACCCGCACATCACACCTCATGCAAAACATGCTCAATTATTGCGCTGCACAGTTTAAAACCCAACGCGTAAAACATACACTTAAACACAAAATGGAAAAAAGATTCCATAACTTACACACACATCCAGCCAAACACTAAAGCACATTCACAGACAGACAGACAGATATACACACACACACGCGCGCGCGCGCGCACGTACGCACACACTACGCACGCAAACACACACACACACACACACACACACACACACACACACACACACACACACACACACACTATTTCCCATGCACAACACCACAGATATAAAATAAAATAAAATAAAATAAAATAAAATAAAATAAAAAATCCACGACACAATATAGAAAAATGGGCAAGCGATGGAACACGGGATAGATAAAATGAAACAATAAGTATAAGAAAATAATGATAATAAAAACAGACGCGAGTCCTTCTGAGCTTAGTGACCTACTGGCTGGCGCCTTTAATCCCACGTTGTTCTGGTCTTGTTCCTGTGAAAGTTTCGTTGTTCGAGGGGGAACGGGGTGGAGTCCTGAGTGTCCAGATGGGAGGTGCAACTGGTGTTCCAATCGGGGGGAGGGGGAGGGGGTGTGGGGGGAAAGTGCTGTGAAAGAATTGTTGGCAGGCGACGCATATCAAGATCCGGATCCAGGACTTGTCCGAGAATGATCCACCTTTGGGAAATGTATATAGGGAAGACTGTCGCTGCGGAGCCTTTCGCTGTACGGACTGCCCGTGTGGTGGTGTTAGATTTGATCGTACTGCACTACACAGCATTTTATTGCATTGTGTTCCGGCACACTGTGTTGTATTGTGCTGTAATGTTTTATTGTGAACACCCCCTCACCCCCCCCACCCCCCCTACACACACACACACACATCACCGTTCACCCCTGTCCTCCAAGTAAAATGAACAACAGATAGAAGATTGTGTGTGTGTGTGTGTGTGTGTGTGTGTGTGTGTGCGTGCGTGCGTGTGTGTATGTGTGTGTGTACGTGCATGCGTGCGTGCGTGCGTGTTTGTGTGTGTATGTGTGTGTTGAATTGTTTTGCACCGCAAGTGTATTGTGTTGCATTACATTCTAGTCTTTGTCTCTAATTTACTTTCTTTCTTTTGTTTTATGCTATACATAGGTAAGCCTGTACAAAAAGCCTGTCTAGTGTGTTCAGCACAGGTCAGACAGCCTCCCATCCCTTCCTTCAGTCAGCAGATGTGGTGAAGCGGACACGAATCAGTCAGCACAGCACGCTTTGCCGCCTCCTTGATACCGGTACCGAAACTGTCTCACGTCGTTTCCCTGCAGTCTGATTCTGTCAACTCTGGCAGACGTTCTCTGCAGGCTGATTCTGTAGACTGTGGGGAAAGGGGGTTAAGGAACTAATGAGGGGAATGGGGGTGGGGGGTATAACCATAACCGTCTGGGGCAGGTGGCTCGGAAAATTCTTCCTCCTTGCCAATTTGTCAAAGAGATGGATTGGATGATCGTTTAGTCATGAATTAGTGCCGTAAAATGTGACATGAGAGCAAAGGTTGGTGGGTGGATGGGTTGCTGGGGGAGCGACAGACAAAGAGATTATTTCCGTAAATTTACGGAAATCAGTCAATCTGAGAACTCAAAGGGTCGATCCTGAGATTCGTGTAACTCTGTTGAGAAAATCAAGGGGTACATTGTAACAGGTTCGGTTTCAGTTGATCGGACTCGCGCGTCGATCCGTATTCCCAAACGGTTTGGATTCTTACTTGATTCCAAAATGCAGTGAAATGTATGCTTGAGAGAACCCGTTTCAAAACGCTACCCAACGCCACACTTTCCTGTGGATCTGCTTCTGAATTAAATACACTCCAAAACGGAAAGCTCTTCAGTCTGTATTCTCCTTTTATAGTAAAGAGGCTTTGAGAAGAGAGTGAGTTGTCAGAGCGCCTTGTGCGGACACTTTTCCTAACCTTGCCGACGGACTGAAGTCAAGTCCGCATGGCAAGAGTTTCAGTTTCAGTTTCTGTAGCTCAAGGAGGCGTCACTGCGTTCGGACAAATCCATATACGCTACACCACATCTGCCAAGCATATGCCTGACCAGCAGCGTAACCCAACGCGCTTTGCCAGGCCTTGAGAAAAAAAATATATAAATAAATAAAAATAAAATAAATAAATGAATAATAATAATATAATTTTAAAAAATAAATAAAATAATAATAATAATAATAATAATAATGAAAATAAATAAATAAATAAAATAAATAAAATGATGATGATAAATAAGCAAATAAATGTAAAAAAATAAATAAAAAAAAGCAGACACGCATGGCAAGAAATAGTAATGGACAACGGTAGTCAATAGTGGCCAGCTAATGGTCAAACCCAGCCGAGACGTCCCAGTGATGCATAACTGTCACAAAGTGATGCAAGCTGAACTCTGTGGTATCGCACAACAGTGGTCAAGCAGTGGTCACACACCTGCTACGACATAATGATGGATAGATGTTACAAAATAACGCAGTCTGGGCAGTTTGGATCATGGCCAGCAGTGGTCCTAGACCTGGGGCAATGCAGACCTGGGGGAAAATAGACCTGGGGCAATACAGACCTGGGACTAGGGCAATACAGACCTGGGGGAACATACACCTGGCTGAAAGAAAATTCGGGGGAAACACAGATGACTCCCTTCGTTTTTGCATGGCAGTATTTCTGCATTGCGCGACGTCACTCCTCCGGCATTCAACCCTTTCTTTTGGGAAAGAACCCACGGCAACAAAAGGGTTGTTCCTGGCAAAATTCTGTAGTAAAATCCACTTCGATAGGAAAAACAAATATAACTGCATGCAGAACAAGATACACAAAAAAATGGGTGGCGCTGTAGTGTAGTGACGCGCTCTCCCTGGGGAGAGCAGCCCGAATTTCACACAGAGAAATCTGTTGTGATAAAACTGAAGAAATACAAATACAAATAAAGTTCACTGTGCGGAAATCGTGACCCGAAGAGAGAGAGGGAGAAAAAAAAGGGTGAAAAAAGGGGAAACTGAAGCCCCTATCGCCCTTGTCTCACTTGAAAAAGATGAAGTGCTTAGCAGGATGGTCCGCTAAAAACGTTGCTTGTGCAAAAACCGAATTTGGGGACGTGGGGGTGGAGTGGTAGTGAGAGGATGATGAGTGGTGGGGATGGGGGTAGGTGGGGAGGGGGGTGAAGGTAAGGGGAGGAGAGATCGGGTGGTTCGTGTTGCAGCTTGTGTAGCTTTCGTGTTGTTTTTCTCTCTCTGTGTATGTGTGTGTGTGTGTTGCGCGTATGTGTGTGTGCGTGTGTGTGTTTATTTTGTTTGTGGTTGTGTGTGTGTGTGTGTGTGTGTGTGTGTGTGTGTGTGTGTGTGTGTGTGTATTTGTCGAAGTGTGAGCATTAGCCTGTGTGTGCGTGTGAGTATGTGTGCGTTTGTGCTGGTGATAATACTGTTTCAGTTTGATTATTTGACCAGTATTATTTGTCTTTTAACCATTTCTGCCAACATGGTTTGTATTTGCTGTGTAACGATTATAACTGATTCTAAAATCCGGAGGGAAAGCTTGAAATTTGTGTGGTGGCTGTTGTTTTGAGTGACACACACGCACACACACACACACACGCACACATAAACACACACACACACACAAACAAACAAACAAAACACGCATACAGGCACACACGCACGCACGCACCTTTTAGCGCCTACAACGGGCACACAGATATGCACATGGAGTAGATAGCCACGTTTTGATACACTTATGCAAACACAAACCAACGTATTGTTGGCATTCTCGCTCTGCCGTGTGGGTGTATAGATCATAATCATGCCTGTCTTGGTTTTAAAAGAAAAGACAAGAAAAAGAAGCAAATAGATATCGATACAACATTACATGATAAACGTTTGAAAAGCTCTCAATGACTAAATTCTCTCCGACCAAGCCAAATAATGATACGAGTATTGGCCCTCTCTTGATAATAGCAAGAGACACGCCCCACCCCCCTCCTCCGGCCTCCCTTCTTCCTCCTCATCCCACCTTCACTCTCGCCCCCTCCACTCCACTTTCTTAAAAATCTAACTTCCTTGAAAATCGGTTCTATCACGCCACTCTCACTGGAGGAAGGTTTGGCTGACAGAAACGCAAATATAAAATGACGTGATTGTGCACGCCAAGCACAAAAGACGTCACCAGTTTTCCCCATCAAAACCGTAAACGTTTCCAACAGGTTTGGGGGGGGGGGGGGGGGGGGGGGGGGATTTGAAATTGATAGATAGAAAGGCAGTAGGTAAACAGATGAATGAATAAATATATAGATAAATGATTAAATGAAGAATGAAAAAAATGTCGTTTTAATTAAACGTTTTCGTTCTGTTCAACACAACCTGTGGCTTCGCTGGCTAGCGTTCGTTCTCATTTCAAACAGATCTATTCTACATAGACATTCGGGGAAAGAACTTAGACCCCGGTGAAAGTGCGTAACAAATTTGGGGTGGACATAGACCTCAGGGAACATAAATAATGCATAGGGATGACATCACCTTCATCATGAGAAAGAAAAGCCAGGAACGTGTCTCAAAATGACGTCATTGTTCACATTGATCACAATTAGACAATACAGCACATACGCCTGATGGCCACTCTTCAACAGGAGAACGTAACCAAGGAACAGACCTTCTTCCTAAAACATATTTTTAGTGTCCTGTACTGTACCATGTCAAATTCGAATGCATTAGTCTGACGTGGTAAGTATATTTTAACCAAACTGGGAGTGCAATACAAACTTCTGATTTTGGTGTCCTAATGTGCGTACCACGTCAAACTGATGGATTCGAGTTTGACATGGTAAGTATATTTAACCAAACTGGGAGTATAATAGAAACTCCTTTTTTTTTCTTTTTTTTTTTTAATTCATCTCCAATTTGATAACCATCCCACCCACCCCATCTTTTCCCATCTTTTCCCACACAACACACAAAGGCCGCTCCCTTTCCCAC
>NC_134894.1:24711214-24713714 GCF_041734735.1 Babylonia areolata | reverse complement strand
GAGGGGAGACGTGAGGGGGGAGTGGAGGAGGAGGAGGAATAGGAGAAGGATGCTGACACGAGCGTTATCTCGGATGGCGTGTGCTCTCAGCTGCACGAATATGCGGTGACAGCACTTTGTATGGGGGTTCGCGCGTGTTGGTCAGTGTGTCCGTTTGTCTGTCTGTCTTGTGTGTCTGTCAGTCCGCCTGTATGTCTGTTTGCCTCTGTCTTATCACTGTGATTGTCTCTATCTCTGTATACCCAGTCTCTGTTTCTGTCTCTGTCTGCCTGTATGTATCTCTCTCTCTCTCTCTCTCTCTCTCTCTCTCTCTCTCTCTCTCTCTCTCTCTCTTCTCTTCTCTTCTCTTCTCTTCTCTTCCCTCTCTTTGTCCCTGCTAAATAGAAGTGTTTTGAAGAAAATGGCTGCCTATGTGTACAAAACATTAAAAAAAAATATATATATATATATATATCGATGTGTGTGTGTATGTGACACAGACTCAATCTGAATATTTCGTTTTGCCATGTTCAATATAGGATCTCTAGAGTTATGGCCTTTGTGAATAAAGCATTGGAGGCTGTCTGTCTCTCCGTGTCTGTGCGTCTGTCTGCCCATCTCCATGGATCTGTCTCTGTCTGTCGGTGTGTCTGTGTGTCTGTGTGTCTGTGTGTGTCTCTCTCTCTCTCTCTCTCTCTCTATCTATCTATCTATCTATCTATCTCTCTATCTCTCGCTATGGATGAAGTGTGGCGCTGTGGCTATTGCTGGATACCACTGCCACGGTGCTTTCTTCTTCTCCTCCTCCCTTCTCTCATCATTCCCCAACCTTTCCTCCTCCT
Organism: Babylonia areolata; assembly: GCF_041734735.1. Taxonomy (NCBI): domain Eukaryota; kingdom Metazoa; phylum Mollusca; class Gastropoda; order Neogastropoda; family Buccinidae; genus Babylonia; species Babylonia areolata. Next base: position 24,712,893 of record NC_134894.1, on the reverse strand, counting down.
CCTCCTCCTCCTCCTCCATCTTCTTCTTCTTCTTCCTCCTCCTCTCTCATCATTCTCCTCCCTTTCCTCCTCCTCCCCAATTCTCAGCACCCGGAGACTCTCAAACTTTTCAAGACTTGATCAGCAGTGTGGAAATGAGTGACGTGTTTGGGGAAAGGGCACACTTCAATAAAAAAAAAAAAATTTTAAGTTCGGGACCAATTCATATCAGCAGATATGTTTTCATTATTTTTTTTTATGATTGAGAGAGGGTTTAAACTACTTAAGGTGCATTATGGTCTTCCATTAACCTCTCACACTCACCACACAAACGGCTATTTCAGGAACATGTGCACCATGAACATCTTGCAAAAGAGCGTTTAAAAAAAAAAAAACAAGTCGATGTTTCTGCCAAACATTAAGCAGTACATAAACGGAAGCTGTGGTCTGTCATTGTAAATGAAAGGAAGTGCACGTGCAATAAAGCGTCTCTGCTTATGGGTGGTGCTCATAACTTTGGCAGCACGCACCGACTGTTTGCCGAAAATTCACCAACATTTCACCTCGCCCGAAAGAAAGAAAGAAAACTGTTCAGATTGTCAAGTGGTCCTTGATTATCTGTGAAACCTGCTGGAAAGAGGCAGAATGATGGTTAAGAAGCTCATCTACCAATACAGGAGTCCGTGAGGGTCTGGGTTCGAATCCCGCTCTCGCCCTTTCTCTCAAGTTTGACTGGAAAATCGAACTGAGCGTCTTGTCATTTGGATGAGACGTTAAACCGACGTCCTGGGCGCAGCACGCACTTGGAGCACTGAAAAAGAACCCATGGCAACGAGAGTGTTGTCCTCTGCTAAAATTATGCACGAACACACACATAATTATTCTCTCTCTCTCTCTCTCTCTCTCTCTCTCTCTCTCTCTCTCTCCTCTCTCTCTCTCTTTCCCCCCTCTGTGTGTGTGTGCGTTTGTGTATGTATGTCTATGTGCGCGTGCGTGTACGTGGATATATATATATATATATGTGTGTGTGTGTGTGTGTGTGTGTGTGTGTGTGTGTGTGTGTGTGTGTGTGTGTGTGTGTGTGTGTGTGTTGATTTCCTGCTATTGTCAGTCACGGTGCATCAGTACCATGAGGAAATATCTGTCCACTGACCCAACATCCAAAGCCAAGTCGTTTCTCTCATTCCACTTGCCTCGACTACTGTAGCTCTCTATTGTCAGGTTTTCCTACTTCATCCATTCACTTCTTCAAGCGGATACAAAACTCTGCTGCCGGACTTATCTTCTCAGAAAGAAAAGATCCGAGCACATCACATCCTCTGTTGAAACATTTCCATTGGCTCCCTGTCTCGCACAGAAAAAACTGTACAAGATCAGCACTCTGTGTTATAAATGTACCAAACAAATCTGCCCATTCCGATGTCTGTAGCTGAATTCACCTCTACACCCCATCTCTCTCTCTCTCTCTCTCTCTCTCTCTCTCTCTCTCTCTCTCCCTCTCTCTGCTATCTACTTCGGATCCACTATGTTTCCGCGTACCCAAACACTCCACTGTCGGCCGCCATTCTTTCTCTGTCTGTGGACCTTGCACTTTGAATGAACTTCCTTTCCCGCTTCGTCACTCACACACTTTTTTTCTTTTCTTTTTTTCGTCAAGTGAATGTTTTTTCAGCATTTTGACTTGTCTCTGCTCAAGAGTC
>NC_134894.1:24696214-24706214 GCF_041734735.1 Babylonia areolata | reverse complement strand
TGAAGTTTGCCAAGAAAGGGGGGGGAGTGGAAGGGCAGGCCATGTCATGGGCAGCCCACTTTGCCCCGTTGTTGTAGCTTTTTGGAAATGACTCTGGAAACAGTTTTGACACTGCTGGAGTCGGACCCAGGAATACCCCCCCCCCCCTCCCCCCGAGATATATTTTCACAACAGGCCTTTTTTTACGCTACCCCCTGCCCCATATTGACCCCAGTTTATTTTTCTAACTGAACGTAATTATTTTCCAGTACAAAAATCGTGTTATAACAGATTTTTTTCTGAAAAAAAATTCTAACTAAAATCTGGAACTAAAATGGCTCCATGCCATGAACGAAAAGATCCTTATGGGAGTTCGTTGTTTTCCGGGCCAACAGTACTGCCCCAAAATGACACACCACGGAGCTACATTGGGCTAGTCATTAATACATCATAATAATAATAATGGTATTTATATAGCGCTGAATCTTGTGCAGAGACAAATCAAAGCGCTTTCGCACCAGTCATTCACACGCATGTATAACTCTAAAACTGTAGAAACTAAAGACAAGGAAGGGCAGGCAAGGGAAGCTATTTTGGGAAGAGGTGGGTTTTAAGGCCAGACTTGAAAGAGCTGAGTGTGGAGACTTGACGAAGCGAAAGAGGAAGTTCATTCCAATCGCAAGGTCCAGAGACAGAGAAAGAACGGCGGCCAACAGTCGAGTGTTTGAATCTGGGTATGCGTAAACAGAGTGGATCCGAAGCCGATCGTAGTGAGCGAGATTCAATTCAATTCAATTCAATTCAAAATACTTTATTATCTGCTTCAACCAAGCAAAATTCAATTCAAAATACTTTATTATCTGCTTCAACCAGGCTCACTTAAAATAAAATGCCCGTCAGCAAAAAAAACAAACAAAAAAACCCAAACTGACACACCCTTCACTTATCACCATGTACACATCAATTATTATGTAAAAAGAAAAACATGTGGGTAAGATACTATTACATTCAGAGTGTAACAACTGTGTGTGTGTTGCGTGTGTGCCCGCGCGCGCGCATGCATCGTTTTGTCCTCAACACGCAGGCACACGCACGCACGCGCGCGCGCGTATGTGTACGTTTCAATCATTATAAAAAGGAGAATATTCAGTAAGATAATAATAACATTTAAAAAGACAAATGCTCATCAACAGATAAAACCGAAAAAAACGAATGAGCAACTGGCACACCCTTCCTTGATCACGGCATACATATTAACTATCATGTTAAAAGAAAACATTTAGGTAAGAAAACAAAAATTACATTTTAAGATAAAGTGAAACATTTCAATGATATAATAGGAAAATATTCAGTAAGATAATTATAACATTTAAGAACATGAAATCACAGTTGAAGGGTCAACACCGCCACCAAGACTAAAAGCATGTAAAACTCCTTTCACGCCCCTCTGCGGCAAAACAATAACACTGAGCACGCGCCCACACACACGCACACGCACACACACACACACACGCACGCGCGCGCGCGCGCGCACCCACACACTTCTCCCCTCACCCCCTCCCCTCACTTCTTTCTTTACACGCATGCATGCATACATATAGGGAAGAAAGACAACTGCCATCATAACAATAAACAAATCACAGGCAATGGAATAAAAACATTATTTGAGCGAATCATTTATCACAGCAACAGCAGAGGGGGCAAATGATTTTTTGTACACATTCTTCTTTGCAAGAGGGATTTTACATCGTCTGCCAGAAGGGAGTTTCTGAAAGACAGGGTTAAGTGGATGAGTGGAATCATTAACAATTTGGAGTGCTTTTCTGCTAAGTGTGGACTGGAAAAAGGGTGTTCAGTTGTTGCTGGGGCTTGGTTATGGTTTTGCTGGCCAGGTTTACAACTCGTCCTAATGGAGATGGAGTGTAGAGGTGAAGGCAGCCGCAGAGATAGGAAGGGGCAGTTTTGTGAATGCATCTATAACATAGAGTGCTGATCTTGTACCTTATTCGGTGTGAGACAGGGAGCCAGTGGAGATGTTGCGAAAGAGGAGTGATGTACTCAGATCTTTTCTTTCTGAGGACGAGTCGGGCAGCAGAGTTTTGTATGCGCTGAAGGGACTGCTCGTTTTTGTGTGGACTTAATGTAGCATTGCCTGTGAATGACTCTTGGAGTAGGAAAATGCCAGTCCGCATTGACTAGTCGTGGAGGAAGTGATTTTGTCTTTGTTTTTTGGCGGTGGGTGGGTGGATGGGTGGGGACGGGGAGGGGGGGGGCGGTGGGGGGGGGGGGGGGGCGCGAAGGATTGTATAGTGTGTTAGGAGCCACCCAAAATTGACCCCACTTTTTTTTCACTATTCCTATATACAACTTTGTGTTTCTAATTAATTTGAGAAAATTTAGACTTTAATGAAGTCGAGTCATTTTAGGATAAGACTTGGAGTATCCCGTTACCAGTCCGCTTTTCCACAACAACTCTATAGAGTTAACTTGGGGGTGGAATCATTCTGGGGCATCCCACCGGGTTAACCCCCCACTGAAGTCGTTTTCAGGCCTTCCCCAGAATGACTCCATGGGAGTTACCTTGGGGGTGGGGTCATTTTTGGGGCGTGACACCTGAACGATTCGCTTGCCTGAAGACCCATCGCCCTCACCATCGTGGACAACCAGGCGGACGCCACTGTGAAGGCCCTGACCAGTCTTGAAGTCCACTGTGAAGGCCCTGACCAGTCTTGAAGTCCACTGTGAAGGCCCTGACCAGTCTTGAAGTCCACTGTGAAGGCCCTGACCAGTCTGTTTTGAAGTCCACCCTGAAGGCCCTGACCAGTCTGTCCTGAAGTCCACTGCAAAGACCCTGACCAGTCTGTCCTGAAGCGAAACAATGGTTGCTGTTCAGCCAATCACCCGATGACCTTTGATCATGCTTGGAATACATTTATCACGAAGGGTTCGACCGTACCATTGATCGTTTTTTTTGTCTGACTTGAAATGCTGTGGGTCTGATATTTGCTTCATGATTATCGTGGTTTGTGATACGGCAATGCACGAAGTATGCACGCATGTATGTATGTCTACAAATGTTGTCTTATCATCAGACTGGGTGAAAATCAGTTCGATATATGTCTGTCTGTCTATCTATCTATCTATCTATCTATCTATCTATCTATCTGTCTATCTGTCTGTCTATCTATCTTCGATATCTATCTTTCTATCTATCTATCTATCTGTCTGTCTATCTGTCTGTCTGTCTCTCTCTCTGTCTGTCTGTCTGTCTGTCTATCTGCCAATATATATGTCTGTCTGTCTGTCTGTCTATATAATGTGTGTGTGTGTGTGTGTGTGTGTGTGTGTGTGTGTGTGTGTGTGTGTGTGTGTGTATGTGTTTGGCTTTTTATTCAGTACAGATCATGTCAGATGATTCTTCTTTTTTACCAGTTTACTGAAGACTGATAATAATGCAGAAGACAGGATGAGGGACAGACAGTAATGAGCAGCTGAGGGTAAATTTGAACTTTTACATTGCTCAACTCCCAATGAAATATCTTTTTACCAGGCTTGTTAGATTTGCTTTGCTCTGTTACTCTTTTATTTTTCATTTAATAAAACCGATGCCATTTAATCTTGAGACCAAATGTGCAGTACGAACTGTTACAAATGAAAATCCGAAACAAACCAAACTTTCGTAACGGATTGTGGCGAAACGGAATGCCAACGGGCTGGTCACAGGCACACAGAAACCCGATCAGTGGATGTGGATACACACTTGCTGTCCGGACATAATAACTAGCTAAACATGAACAACGGACAAACACAAGGACAGCTGATCATTTGTATCCACTAAGCCTGCATGTGTACCAGAGCTTTCACCGTTCCTATAGAAGTCTGCCTCTTCGGGCGATTGAAATTTGCTGCAAAAGAAACACCCTGCGGAGCTTAATGCAATTCGCTTCGATCATAGGCATCGACACGAGCGCCTAATTCGGCAACTTCAACAAGGTGGCCGTTTGAAATGAAACCTTCCCCCGTTTTCTTGTTCGAATTTCGTCGCAGGGAATCGAAACTCGGATGGGCAATGTAAACAGAACGCTAATGCACCCTTCGTTTCGATCCGTCCAGAAACTCGAGTTTTCCGAAGGGAGAAGACTTCGAACATTTGCATAAGACCTCACCCCTCTCTGCCCCATTCCTCCTTCTGCCCCCTCTCCTCCACCTTCCCTATGCCTGCTTCTCTGGATGAGGCATGAAAAGGTACATAGAAAGCTGTACGCTTTAATATCTAAGCCAAAGGGATTCCCCTGGCACATAAAATTTGCCTCGTAACTTTTCTTTTCATGCTGTCTTTTTCTTCATGCTTTTATTATTTTTCTTTTTTCATGCTTTCATTTCTTTGGTGCTGTCATTTCAAAAGGATTAAAGATGTCATTGATGTGGAATATAAAGAACAACAACAGTAATATAGCGAGCGTCATCACCACCACTAAAAACAACAGCAACAGTAATAACAATAATGCAACAAACACCACTCCCATCACCAAAACAACAAAACAATAACAACAGTAGTATAAGAAACACCAACACTACACCAAAACAATAGGAACAGTGACATTTCAGAACATGTCTTGGACTCTCCCCTAACCACTCCCCTTTCCCACTATGACTCCATAGAGTTAACTTTGGGGTGATGCTATTCTGAGGCATCTCACCGGGCTAACACCACCACCACCACCACCAAAACAACGACAGCAACAGCAACAAGAGGAACAGCAATAGAAAACACCACCACCACCTCCACCACCACCATCACTTCCCCTCCTCCTCCTCATACTCCTGTTCCTCCTTCTCTTCCTCCTCTTCTTTCTTCTTATTCCTCCTCTTTCTCTTCCTCCTCTTCTTCTGCCTCCTCTTCCTCCTCTTCCTCCTCCTCTTTTCCTCCTCCTTTTCCTCATCATCACCCCACCCCTCCTCCCCAACCCTCTTCCACCGCCTCTTCCTCTTCCTCCTCCTCCTAATGGAGTTCTACATTGACTACAACAAAGATGCAGACCCCGCCTTTTGGATGCTCGAGTAGTTAAGTGCATGTCGGAAGGGGCGTGTGCTATCGTGCGTGCATGATGAAAGTACAGAGATGGATGGGTTGGGTGGAGGGGAAGGGGGGGTGCGAAAAGGAGGGGGGTGAAGGAAATGGAAAAAGGGTGTGTGTGTGTGTGTGTGTGTGTGTGTGTGTGTGTGTGTGTGAGAAGATGGATGGATGGGTATAAAAGAAACGATCAGAGCGAAAGCGAGACTATGAATGAAAAAAACAAAAAAAAAAAAAAAGAACCAAGAAACACACACACACACACACACACACACACACACACACACACTCCCTCCCCTTTCCCTCTCTCTCTTATTTTTTTTCTCTGCCTACCTCCTTCTATGATTGCATGTTTGTTTCTTTTCGTATGTAAAGGCACGCACGCTTTCTGTTGTTGTTTTTTTTTTGTTTTTGTTTTGTTTTGTTTTTTTTTGGGGGGGTTGTTTTGTTTTTTCGTTTTCATTTTCTTTACTTTTCTTTTTCCCTCACTTTCTTTTGCCATTTCATCTTCCTTCTTTTCTTTCTAATTTCTTTTCTTCTTTTCTTTTTTCTTTCTTTGTTTTATAATTTTTTCTCTCATTTTTCTTGCCTGCCTTTCTTTCTTCCTGCATTCTCCTTCTTCTCCTGTATTTTCTGTTCTTCTGGTCCTCACTTTCCCTCTTTTCTTTTTTTCTTTCTCTTTTTTCTCACCTTCTTTCTTCTTCTTCTCCTCTCTCTCTCTCTCTCTTTGTTTTATTTTGTTTTGTTTTGTTTTTTGTTTTTGGTTGGTTCCCCTAACAGGGAAATTAGGAAAATGACTGCGTGTTGTCATGCGGGCCAGTGGTGTTGCTGTGCTGATCGCAGGTATCGATTTTTGGATCGGATATCCTTCCATACCCCTCTCCCCCTTTCACTCCTGTCCTTCCGTCTGTCTTTCCTCCTTCTGTCTTCCTTCTTCCCATGTCCCTCAGCCTTCTGCTACACCACTCCTCTTCCATTCCTGCCTCCTCCTCCATTCCTCCATATTCCTTATAGCTGTCTCAACCCTTTCTGTCTCCCCCTACCTCCCCTTTCCCTTTCACCTCTTGCTCTCTCCCTTGCCTCCCCCTCCCCCTTCCCTCCCCTGATAATCCATCCCCACCCCCCTTCTTCTTTACCCTCCGCACTTCTTTCTCACTCTTCCCAACCTCCCCCTACCTCCCTCATTCTCTCCCCCTCGAATTCTCCCTCTGCCTCCCTCGCTCCCCCTGACCCCCGTCCAAAGTACCACCACCCCTTCTTCATCTTCCCCTCTTCTGTCTTACCGTTCCTTGTCTCACCCTCTTCCCTCAACCTTCCCCCTCCACCCCCCCCCTCCCCCTTCCACTATCTCTCCCCTACCCTCCCTTGCTTCCCATCCCCAATCCACCCTCCCATTATTTTCTTCTTTATCTTCCACTCTTCTGCCTCGCTCTTCCCAATCCCCACCTCATCCCTCAGCCTATCTCTCCTTCTCCTTACGCATCCCCAACCCAACCGACCAAAACTCTTCCTCCACGTTCCCCTCTTCCGTCTTACCCTTCCCGATCTCCCTCTCCTCCTCCCCCGACCACCACCCCCAAACTCCCTCCTCTGTCCCCTACCTCCCTCTATCATTCCCCTATCCATCCCCGTTATAACTCATCCCCCACCCACCCACCACCACCACAACTACCACCCACCAACATGCTATCGATGTGCATCTCCATAGCTTTCATGCAGCATCAACTGATTTTCTGTGTGGGCAATTTCTGTTTTTTCTCCTTCCGTAATCTGTATCTGGGTGTGTGGGCGTGTGGGTGTCAGCGGTGATTGTGGATGGCGGGTGAAATAGTGGTGGGTTGCGGGTGGGGGTGGGGGTGGGGTTGGAGAAGGTGCTGTCTGTCTCTTGTGTCTCGTCGCTGAATTTGTTGTCTGTCTGTCTGTCTGTCAGTGTGTATGTATGCATATCTGCCTGGCTGTCTCTGTTTTTCTCCTCTTCTTTTTTTTTTCTTTTTTTTCTTTCTGTCTCTGTCTGTTCGTCCTGTTTGCCGTCTGTCTGGCGTCTGCCTGCCTGCCTGTCTGTCTGTCTGTCTGTCTGTCTGTCTCTCTCTCTGCATGTGGGTGGGTGGCAGAGTGGGTGCATATATGTGCGCGTCCTCGTGCGCACGGTCGAGTGAGTTTGTGCATACACACGTAAATGCACATAATTATTCATACGTGATTGTGTCACGCCAACACTCACACACACCCGTGAACGCGTGACTTGACTGAATAAGATCAGCCATGTTGGGAATCGACGGGGGAAGGGGGGCGAGAAAAAAAAAGAGATCTGTCATGTGAGCAAAACAAAACAAAACAAAAAAACAAGATTCTGGCGTGTCCATTTGAAGGGCCAGCGAAGTGGAAGCGGTGTTCAAATGAAGCGAACAGGCAGTCAGCTCTCCATGATCAGAACGACGCTGTGTCTGATACCAGAAACTGGCCCTTTTTATGTATACCCTTTGGGCTGCTTGGGAAATAAGGGTGGGGAGAGTAGGGTGGAGGGATGGAGAGAGGGAACGGTTGGACGGTGGGGATGGGGTTTGGGGGTCTTTTTGTGGCATCAAGTCCTGTCCTTCTGCTTCCGTATGGCGGCCTCTCATTTTCTTCTTCTGATGTATGTCGTGACTTCTCTACTTCTTCTTCTTTTTCTTCGTTTTTCCTGTCATTTTTTTTTTCATTTCTTCTTGTTCTTCCCTTATTTTTTTCTTATTTTTCTTCATCGGCTCTTGTCTGTATCAATCTGCTCGTATTCATCTCCCTTTTTTAATCCTTTTTTTTTCACTTTTTTACGCATTTTTCGTCTCTGATCGCCTGCCTTTTACACCGCATTCTTCCGTTTTGGGGGTGGGTTTTTTTTCGTCTTAATTTTACCTGTCCTATTTTCTGCATGGCCTCAGAGGGATTAAGCTGACGCCGCTCATCCAGAAATTCTCCCCTTTCTCACTTCCCCCTCTCTCTCCAACCCTCCAAAATACAGCAAATCCTTCTGTGGGCAAGTCCCTGCATCGACAGTTCATTGGGGACTCATCAGCGTTTGGCCGCCATGAGGCTACAGGCAAGAGGAGATTTTGCTCGGTCAGCTGCTGGTTCATTTTGGTGGTGTTCACGTGTTCGTCACTGTGCCCCGTGTGCAGCACGGACTTGACGCACTGAAAAAGAACCCATGGCAACGAGAGTGTTGTCCTCTGGCAAAACTATGTGAAAATAAATCCTTTCTGATAGGCACACAAATATATAAGCATGCACTTAAGGCCTGACGAGCGCGTTGGGTTATACTGCTGTCAGGCATCTGCCGAGGAGATGTGGTGTAGCGTATATGGATTTGTCCGAACGTAGTGATTTGCGAAAGTCTTAACCGGGTGTTAGTCTCAGTTCACGACGTAACTCACTTTCGTCACGACGACTGGTGATTGGGTCGTCTTTCTCTTCTGCCTCCTCCTCCTCCTCCTCCCCCTCCTCATACGCCTTGTGTTTTCATTATCTTTGTCTTCTCCCATCCTGTTCTTTTCTTCATTCCGTCTGTTTTCTTAATCCTGCTTCTCTTTTGCCTCATCCATACCCTCCTTCTAGATCCGCCTTTTTACCCTTTGTTCGTTTGTTTGATTTGATTTTTGGTCTTTTTTCTCCCCGCTATCCTAAACATTCTGCGTCTCCATCCCTTCTCTCGTTTTTCTTTTAATGGTTATGTTATCGGTTTTTTTGTTTTTCTTTTACCATGCTTCCTCCTCTGTTTCCTATCTTCCTGTTTTCGCTGTCTTCGTCATCTGTTTCCATTTCCATTTTCTAAGTGGTGGTGGGTGGGAAGATAACATTCAAGAATCACAAACAGGAATCATTGTGAGTTGCTCTTCCTTATCTTCATCCCTTCCCGCCTTGCCCCCCCCCCCCTTCCCCCCTCCCTCTCGCTCTCTCTCTCTCTCTCTTCTTTTTTTTATCGCAGCGATCTGGGTTTGTCCTACTCCATCTCCATCCACCTCTCCCTCTTCCCCCCTCCCCCCCCCCTCTCTTTTCTGTCTTTAATCTGTGCTTTCGCCTGCTCCTGCCCCTCCATCATCCTTATTCTTTCCCACCCTCCCTCTTGTGTTTATTTTTAGCTTCCTTCCACTTATTTTTATCCATGAGCTTTGTTCGCTTCTAGTTCTTGTTCTTCCTCCTCCTCATCCTTCTCCTCTTTGTCCTCCTCCTCCTCCTCCTCCTCCTCCTCCTCTCTCCTTGACCTCATCCGTCATTGTGTGTTTTTGGAAAGGCCGTAGCTTGAAATAAAAGCCGCGCGGTTTATGTTCTTTGTCCTGTCGAAACTTCCTGGCGAGAGTTCATTGTAAACTTGAAGCACTCTCAAGGAGGACAACAACAAACAACAACAAAAACCGGAGTGTGGAAAAGAATAGACACGAAAAAAAAAAAAAAAAAAACCCCGAGAAGAAGACGAAAAGCCAAAACAACCAGCCTTCGAGAGAGGGAATCGAAGTTCAGAGGCAACAAGCTTCTTAATCGACAGAAATAAACGAGCCAAAATGACTGAGCCACTTTTGGGGAAAGGTGGGTAGAGAGGGGGGTGACAAAGAAGAATCCTTGGGTTTTCCTGGTTCAGCCATTTCCCCTGGTAATATTGGTTCCTTTGTGTGTCATCGATAACATAGTGAAATGCAAAAGAAAGAGAAAAGGAAAGGTAAAGGGATGGAAACAGAAATAACAACAACTAAAAAACAAAACTGAAGGATGGAAGATTTTTTTTTCTTTTGCGGTTTTCTTTAAATAAAACAAAAACAGCGATAAAGGTTCGAGAGAAAGAAGGGACAATCACATTGGAGGGAAGAAGCAAAGAGGCTGGCCGAAAGATAAGAAAGAAGACGAGAAAAAAAAAAAAAAAGAAACCCAAAGGCAACGTTCATAATCATTCGGACGAGAAGATGAAGCGAGGTCAGC
>NC_134894.1:24681214-24691214 GCF_041734735.1 Babylonia areolata | reverse complement strand
CATTGACTGGAGAAACCATTGATAATACAGCTCTCACTTTGCTGTTGGCCCAAATGTAAACTTATGCCAATCTGTGATATAAGCCGAGATAAGTAGTAGTAGCAGTAGTAGTGGTGGTGGTGGTGGAAATACGGAAACAAAATGGCGTTCCTCTTCGCTCAGGAAGAAAAGCAAAATCTGAACGGTGCTGTATAACGTTCAAGTACCCCGTTCCCCAGACTACTCCCCATCCCCGCTACGTCGTTCAGCTGGCTAATCAGATACGGTAGGATGACGGAAAATGAAGTGGTACGGACACGTTTCCCGCTCCACCGGACTTTCAAAGACCATCTTGCAAGGGATAAGTCAGAGGAAGCGGAAGACGAGGAAGCTGGCAAGAGAAAGAGGCTGGAAGACAACATCCAGGAGTGGACAGGAACAATGAATCTGGCGGAATCCCAGAGAGCGGCGGAGGACAGAAAACAGGTGGAGGACAGAGTGGTGGTGGTGTCTTCACTGGTGCCGCAGCGACACCAGCTGTGGTCAAGGGATAGGTGGAGGGTGGTGGGTAAGGATGACCGAGGGCGGTCGGGGTGGGGGCGTGGGGGGTTCGGGGGTGGGGGGGGGGGTCAGGAAGAAAAGAAAGAAGGAAGGAGGAAAGAGAAAAGTCTCTCGCACGGATAGTCGCTCCTCAGCCCCCACTGCATCCCTCCTTTCTTCCCACCCCCACCCCCATACCCCTTTCTCTCACCGCCCCTCACCCCTATCCATCCTTTCTCTCCAACTTCCACCCTTATTCCCCTTTCTCTCACCATCCCTCACCCCCATCCCCCCTTTCTCCCACAACCCCCACCCCAATCCTCCTTTCTCTCACCACCCCCCACCCCTATCCCCCCTTTCTCTCACCACCCCCACCTCCATCCCCCCCTTTCTCTCACCACCACCCACCCTCAATCCCCCCTTTCTCTCACCAGTCCTCACCCCATCCCCCCTTTCTCTCACCACCCCCACCTCAGTCCCCCTCCCCCTTTCTCTCACCACCCCCACCTCCATCCCCCCTTTCTCTCACCACCCCACCCCCATTACCCCTTTCCCTCACCACCACCCACCCTCAATCCCCCCTTTTTTCTCACCACCACCCCACCCCTATCCCCCCTTTCTCTCACCACCACCCAACCCCACTACCCCTTTCTCTCACCCACCCCCCACCCTCAATCCCCACTTTCTCTCACCACCACCCCCCACCCCCACCTCAATCCCTCCTTTCTCTCACCACCCCCCACCTCAATCCCCCCTTCTCTCACCACCCCCACCCCCATCGTTCCTTTCTCCCAAATTCAATTTGCTACTTTCCCCGCCAACCTTTTCATTGACCTCAGGGCCCGGCACTCGGAACAGGGCGGCGTCAAATGGTCTGCCCCTTGTGTGCCCGCCTCCCCGTGGTGGTGCTGCAGTGCTAATAGTATGGCCGTCGAATTAGCTCTGAAAAGCACGTCACTTCCTCACAGTCTGGTTCGGGCGGTTTGTGGGTGGAGAGAAGGGGGAGGAGGAGGGGTGGCAATGATGGGGTGGGGGTGTTGGATCCGGGCGCTCATTATGGGGGGGGGGGGGGGCTGTTTGGAAATAGCTGCTTCGTTAGCGCCGCTGCTGCTGTTGTTGCTGCTGCTATCATTATTTCGGCTACTGTTACTAATGTTACCGTTATAACGGCTACTGCTTCTGCTGCTCCTACTACTATTGATACTAATACGGATACTGCTGCTATTGTTACTGCTACTTCCAGTTCTTCAACTACTATTGCAGCTACTGTTTCTTTCGCTTCTCTTACAACTGTTGCTGCTGCCACTACTATTTACGCTTCTGCTGTAATTTCAGCTGCTTATAATGCTTCTGCTGCTGTTGCTGCTAGCAGTAGTAGTAGTAGTAGTAGTAGTGGTGGTGGTGGTGGTGATGGTGGTGGTGGTAGTAGTTATTCTTGCACCACCACCAGCAGCATCAACTGCGTTGGTGAAGATTTCATATGAATCAATACAATTATAATAATTATTATTATTATATTTATATAGCGCTGAATCTTGTACAGAGACAAATCAAAGCGCTTTCGCACCAGTCATTCACACGCATGCATAATTCTAAAACTGGCGAAAAAAAACCTGAAGATCCTTAAGAAAGAGGCAGCGAAGAGAGGCTACTTTGGGAAGAGGTGGGTCTTAAGGCCAGACTTGAAAGAGCTGAGTGTGGAGACCTGACGAAACGAAGGGGGAAGTTCATTCCAGCAGTATGTGATCTCCTGAAAAAAATACGACATGCACATACACAGACGTGTACGTTAGTAAGGAATGCATGTTGGTAACGCCGTTGATTGAACAGTCCAAAACAGAAACATTCACACGAAAACCATTCCACCGCAGCCATACTGAATCTATCCCTTTAGAAAGCTATCCTCATACTCATATTAACTTCAATATGAAAATGGTCTCTAATATAAAGGCTTCAAGGCCTTACTACCAGTGCGTTGGGTCTATGAGTAGATCACTCAATAATTTGATTTCACTTGTACGACGTTTGAGAAAGGACGGTTCGTCGTTCTGAGGAATAAAGAATATACTCAGCAACATTCTCGTATAATCTGTCCCCTGTGTGTGTGTGTGTGTGTGTGTGTGGTTGTTGTTGTTGTTGTTGACAGAAGGGGTGTAGCGCATATGGATCTCTCCGCACGCTTTGACGCTTCCTTGAAACTGATGCTTCTCTTGAAAGCAAGACGCGTTTCTCCTCCACTTTGGAAAGTTCATTCGGCCATCTCTCTTCTGGCTGCTTCTGTCGGTTCTGATCTCTCGGCGACTCCCTCCCAGACAACAGAATCGATGACAAGAGAAAGGCCTGTAGACAGGGATCAGCTCTCATTACCACCATTCAATCCCCAGGTCTGCCAGACTTTTCGTGGGGTTTCTCTGGAAACAAGTCTGTGCCCCGTGTCCTGTACTGTATGTATCCAGCCCAGTCGTGATAGCACTTAGTGTAAGAAAGGGGTGATCTGGTTGTATTTTCTTTTTCTTTTTCTTTTATACCACTGATTTCTTTTTTTTTCTTTTTTCTTCGTCGTCTTCTTTTTTTTCTTTTTCTTTCTGGTGGAAAAGGGAATAGGTTGGGGGAAGGACTGGAAGGACTGGGAAAGGGAAGAGTGGGGTGTTTCCCTGGAGGGGAGAAAGGAAAAAAAGTCTTGGAGGAGAAAGTCGGATTGAGTTAACCCCGTTTCGATTGAGTAGAACCTTGGGGGACACCCCCAAACAGACGGGCATGGCTTCCTTTTTCAGTGCCTCCAGGGACATGTTGGTCACGAATCGAATTAAGGGGCCCACCATCACATCTTCACTTCCGGCTTCAGTTTCAAGGAGTCATCTAAGCGTGTGGACTGATCCATACACGCTACACCACATCTGGGGAGGGGATTGGAGGGTCGGGGGGGGGGGGGGGGGGGCAGTTACCTCAACTTGACACATTGACCCAATGCGCTGGTCTGGTCTTGAGAGCCTATGACAGAAATGTATAAAAGACTAAACTGGAAGGAATCGAAATAGAATGAATAAACAAGATAAGCTTATAAATCAGTTCGTTAAAATATAATTATTTCAAAGCAGTCTACCACAGGATTTTGATTTCTCGTAGATTACAGTTTCATGTTTTTCAGTGTGTGTGTGTGTGTGTGTGTGTGTGTGTGTGTTGATCCACTACAGAGGCACACAAACCGATCCCTGTAATTTGAGGAGTAATTGTAAGTATGGAACTTCGTTCGTTGAGATGCTCTAATTCTGGATGATGCATATAATGACAGGAAAGGCTTTCTTTTCTCAGCACTCCGGTTTGTTGTAAAAGATTGTGGATCTGTACACAATATGGATTCCGGAAGGTTTCTTAATAGGCGTCTGACCAAAAGCATTATATGAATGAATGCGGAGAGACTTGTGTGTATCTGGGAGGGGGGGGGGCGGGGGGGTGAGCAGCGGGGGGAATGAACAGACATACCTTTTAGCATAATTATTCATTGCCATTTTGCAGTTTCTTTGTTTTCTCCATCATTCAGTGCATGTTCGAATGTAGTGTCACACACGAACAAACAGGCGCGCTTCATCGTGTTCACACAGACATGCAAATACACAGCGACATACAGACACATACACACAAACAGACTAAAACACACACACACACACACGCACACACACACACACACACACACACACACACACACACACACATGCACGCACGCACGCACGCACGTACGCTCGTTCGTTTGCACGCGCCCACACACGCTCAATGGACGTACGTGACTGCACATAAATAAAAACATAGGAGGCTGGAACATCTGTGTGTGTGTGTGTGTGTGTGTGTGTGTGTGTGTGTGTGTGTGTGTGTCTGTCTGTCTGTCTGTCTGTCTGTGTATCCGTGTCTCTATTTTTTCTCTGTCCCTCTCCCTTTCGATCTGTCTACCTGTCTGTCTGTCTTTCTCTGTCTCCCTGTCTCTGACTGTATCTCGGTCTCCGTCTCTCTGTGTCTGTCTGTCTTTCTGTCTCTCTTTTTCCACCCCTCCCCCTCCTATCCCCGATCCCACTCCTTTTCTTTCTGTCTAGTGCCCCCCAGTGTGTGTGTGTGTGTGTGTGTGTGGTGTGTGTGTGTGTGTGTGTGTGTGTGTGTGTGTGTGTGTGTGATCTTCCTGTTTATTCTCTACGCAGTGTGCGTGTGTGATTTGTGTGTATGTGTGCGCGCGCACGTGTGTGTATGTGCGTGTGCGTGTGTGTATGTGTGCGTGTAAGTGTGCGTGTGCGTGTGTGTGTGTGAATGAGTCAGGGTGCATGCATGCATAAGTTACTCGCTTGCATGTGTGCATGATTATGTCTGTTAGCACGCCCACATGCGCCTGTTCTTGAGAAGAAAAAAAATAAGATTTTTTTTTTTTTTCAAATATATATGTATATAATTATGTAAAATCAGAGAAAGTCGGTGAGTGTGGTCATCCAATCTTTCATCGAGTGCCATCGGAGCTCCAGCCACTGTGTGTGTTGTTCTGTCCAAACTCCGCATAATCGCTATCGATCCAGTCGCTCGGACCAGACGAAACGGCTGCAGGGGAACGAGCCGTATTCCTGGTTCTGGAAAAAAAAGGTCGCGTTTCTTTTCGGTCGCTTGAGAATTTTCCGTTTTCTGAATATTTCGTTTTGTTGCCATCTTGAATAACATGGTCATGGACTCTACGAATGAAGCACTGGAGTTTCTGTTTGTTTCGGTCTGTCTGTCTGTCTGTCTGTTTCGGTCTGTCTTTTTGTCTGTCTGTCTGTCTGTCTGTCTGTCTGTCTCTCTCTCTCTTATATTTTTTATCTTGTTCATCATGTTCTTGTTATTGCTGTTTTTGTTGTTGTTGTTCTTGTTCTTCATCTTCCTCCTCCTCCTCCTCCTCATCATCATCATCATTATCTTCTTCTTCTTCTTCTTCTTCTTCTGTCTATCATTTACTCATGTTTTAAACTTTATCTTTTTCTCCGAGGATTTTTTTTTTGTTGATGTTTGCGATCAATCATTTTCTAGTGTCTTCTACTTTATCTTGTCTGGGTTTTTTTTTGGTTTGTTTGTTTGTTTGGGTTTTTTTGTTTGTTTGTTTGTTTTTTTGTTTTTGTTTTTTGTCGTTTGTTGCTTGTTTGTTGTCCTGTGGAATTGATGAGCTGTCTGTTCGCCGGCGTCACGTCTGTCATTTGGTTAAGAGAAAGAGGAGGGTTTTGTTGCTTGCTATTTTTTTTTTTTTGTTGTGTTGTTTCTGTTATTCTTGTTGTTGACGTTGTTTTGTTACTGTTATTGTTGCTGTTGGTGTTGTTTTGTTGTTGTTGTTGTTTTGTAGTGTGCATTTTATTGTCTTTCTTATGTCGTCTGTTTGTTTGTTAGTCAGTCTGCCTGTCTGTCTGTCATTCTCTCTCTCTCTCTTTCTTTCATACGTACACACACACACACACACACACACACACACACACACACACACACACACACACACACACACACACTTATTCACACACACACACACACACACACAGACACACACACACACACACAGACACACACACACACACACACACACACACACACACACACACACACACACACACAGATGCGAATTTTTCTATGAAATATTCTCACCGCTCAAGGATTGTTCTCAGTGTGAGCTTGCACGCATGATCTCGCGCGCGTGCATGTGTGTGTGGTGTGTGTGTGTGTGTGTGTGTGTGAGAGAGAGAGAGAGAGAGAGAGAGAGAGAGAGAGAGAGACAGAGATATCCACATTACCGAACTACACAAAGAAGGAAAGAGAGAGAGAGAGAGAGAGAGAGAGAGAGAGAGAGAGAGAGAGAGAGAGAGCGTGTGCTAATGTTTGTGTGAATGAATTTGTTTTGTAATGTTATGACTGTTTTCAAAATCCGTCGATATCATATCACTTTTCGATTTGTTGTTGTTGTTGTTGTTGTTGTCAATTTTGCTTCTTTTCTTGTTTGTTCTTTTTTTTTTCTTTTTTTTTATTTACTTTCAATCCCATCCTCTCTTTTCACACCCATCCCTCCTCCTCTCCCTCCTCTTCATTCTGATTTCGGCTTCATCTCCCTCCCTCCCACCCTCTCCTACCCACCCACCCATTTCCTCCGTTTGTCTCCTGTCCTTTTCTATGTCGGTTTTTTGTTTTTTTGTTTGTTTGTTTGTCGTTTTTGTCGTTGTTGTTGATGTTTTTGTTGTTGCTGTTGTTTCTCGTATTTTTTGTTCGTTTGTTTTCTGTTTGCTGTGTCCTGTGTGTAGTGGTAAATTAAATGGCGTCGTGTGTGTTTGCCAAGCAGCATGAAGTGGAGAAACTATCGGAATATACCGCTTCCCCTTCCCACGTTATTTCTTTCCGTTTGAATTATTTCATCCTGATTTCTTTATCTCTATTTTTCTTTTCTTCTACTTCTTCCTTTTTTTTCTTATTGTTTGTTTGTTTGTTTGCCAGTGATGTTATTGTATCAAATTGTGTACCCTCTGTTTGCCCACGCAAAGCTCTAACCTCACCTCCACCTTCCCTATCCCCCACCCCCTCCCCCATCATCCGATCTCCACCGTTCCATCCGTCCATCCATACCAAACCCCCCACCCCACCCCCCACCCCCTCCACCCCCACCCCCTCCTCCTTCTCGGGAAGTTTTCCGTCCGTTCCCCCTCTCGCTTCCGTCCCTTGTATCTTCTTTCTCTGCTTTGCTCTGCCATCACATCCGCTCCCCCCCCCACCCACCCCCTTCTTCTGTCTTGCATCCAACGTTGATGTCCACCTTTATCAATACAGTGAGAGAGGAGGGGGAGACAGAGTATGTGTCGAGGAGTGCGGCGGAGGGGGGAATAGAGAAAGGAAGGGAGGGAGAGACTGGGAGAGATGACACAGTTATATATATATATATATATATATATATATAGTGTGTGTGTGTGTGTGTGTGTGTGTGTGTGTGTGTGTGTGAAGAGACATAGAAAGACACAGAGAGAGACTGACTGGTGAGTGGTAAGGGTGACAGAGAGAGAGAGACTGACTGGTGAGTGGTAAGGGTGACAGAGAGAGACACTGATTGGTGAGTGGTAAGGGTGACAGAGAGACACTGGTTGGTGAGTGGTAAGGGTGACAGAGAGAGAGACTGACTGGTGAGTGGTAAGGGTGACAGAGAGACACTGATTGGTGAGTGGTAAGGGTGACAGAGAGACACTGATTGGTGAGTGGTAAGGGTGACAGAGAGACACTGGTTGGTGAGTGGTAAGGGTGACAGAGAGAGACTGACTGGTGAGTGGTAAGGGTGACAGAGAGAGAGACTGACTGGTGAGTGGTAAGGGTGACAGAGAGAGACTGACTGGTGAGTGGTAAGGGTGACAGAGAGAGACTGATTGGTGAGTGGTAAGGGTGACAGAGAGAGACTGACTGGTGAGTGGTAAGGGTGACAGAGAGAGACACTGATTGGTGAGTGGTAAGGGTGACAGAGAGAGACTGATTGGTGAGTGGTAAGGGTGACAGAGAGACACTGATTGGTGAGTGGTAAGGGTGACAGAGAGAGAGACTGATTGGTGAGTGGTAAGGGTGACAGAGAGACACTGATTGGTGAGTGGTAAGGGTGACAGAGAGAGAGACTGACTGGTGAGTGGTCAGGGTGACAGAGAGACACTGATTGGTGAATGGTAAGGGTGACAGAGAGACACTGGTTGGTGAGAGTGGTAAAGGTGACAGAGAGAGAGACTGATTGGTGAGTGGTAAGGGTGACAGAGAGACTGATTGGTGAGTGTTAAGGGTGACAGAGAGACACTGACTGGTGAGTGGTAAGGGTGACAGAGAGACACTGGTTGGTGAGAGTGGTAAAGGTGACAGAGAGAGAGACTGATTGGTGAGTGGTAAGGGTGACAGAGAGACTGATTGGTGAGTGTTAAGGGTGATAGAGAGACACTGATTGGTGAGTGGTAAGGGTGACAGAGAGACACTAGTTGGTGAGAGTGGTAAAGGTGACAGAGAGAGAGACTGATTGGTGAGTGGTAAGGGTGACAGAGAGACTGATTGGTGAGTGTTAAGGGTGACAGAGAGACACTGATTGGTGAGTGGTAAGGGTGACATAGAGAGACACTCTATTGGTGAGTGTTAAGGGTGACAGAGAGACACTGATTGGTGAGTGGTAAGGGTGACATAGAGAGACACTGATTGGTGAGTGGTAAGGGTGACAGAGAGAGACTGATTGGTGAGTGGTAAGGGTGACACAGAGAGAGACTGATTGGTGAGTGGTAAGCGTGACAGAGAGAGACTGATTGGTGAGTGGTAAGGGTGACAGAGAGAGACTGATTGGTGAGTGGTAAGGGTGACACAGAGAGAGACTGATTGGTGAGTGGTAAGGGTGACAGAGAGAGACTGATTAGTGAGTGGTAAGGGTGACACAGAGAGAGACTGATTGGTGAGTGGTAAGGGTGACAGAGAGAGACTGATTGGTGAGTGGTAAGGGTGACAGAGAGACTGTTTGGTGAGTGGTAAGGGTGACACAGAGAGAGACTGATTGGTGAGTGGTAAGGGTGACAGAGAGAGACTGATTAGTGAGTGGTAAGGGTGACAGAGAGAGACACTGAGTGGTGAGTGGTAAGGGTGACAGAGACACTGATTGGTGAGTGGTAAGGGTGACAGAGAGACTGATTGGTGAGTGGTAAGGGTGACAGAGAGAGACACTGAGTGGTGAGTGGTAAGGGTGACAGAGAGAGACACTGACTGATGAGTGGTAAGGGTGACAGAGAGAGACACTGACTGATGAGTGGTAAGGGTGACAGAGAGAGAGACTGACTGGTGAGTGGTAAGGGTGACAGAGAGAGACACTGATTGGTGAGTGGTAAGGGTGACAGAGAGAGACACTGATTGGTGAGTGGTAAGGGTGACAGAGAGAGACTGATTGGTGAGTGGTAAGGGTGACAGAGAGAGACACTGATTGGTGAGTAGTAAGCGTGAGAGAAACAGAAACGGAGCATATAAACATATATTCATGTCCATGGGCACAGTGCGTGAGAGAGAAAAAGAGAGAGAGAGAGTGTGTGTGTGTGTGTGTGTGTGTGTGTGTGTGTGTGTGTGTGTGTGCTTGACAGAGAGAGTGTGTGTGTTGTGTGTGTGTGTGTGTGTGTGTGTTTGGCACAGAGAGAGGGAGAGAGAGAGAGAGAGAGAGAGAGAGAGAGTGTGTGTGTGTGTGTGTGTGGTGTGTGTGTGTGCGTGTGTGTGTTTGGCACAGAGAGAGAGAGTGTGTGTGTGTGTGTGTGTGTGTGTGTGTGTGTGCATATGTGTGCACGTGTGTATGCGAGTGTGTGTGTGTGTGTGTGTGTGTGTGTGTGTGTTTGGCACACAGAGAGAGAGTGTGTGTGTGGGGGGGGTGTAGTGTGTGTGTGTTTGTGTGTGTGAGTGTGTGTGTGTGCTCGCGCGGACGCGCGCGCACGCGCTGTTTGCTGAAACACAGCGATGGTGGGGA
>NC_134894.1:24663714-24668714 GCF_041734735.1 Babylonia areolata | reverse complement strand
TTCGCTCGCAAATAGAGCATTGTCACTGCTAACGAATGTGGACATGGACAGGTCGCTATGGTAAAAGTGTTGTCTGGCTCTGTGGTGTATCTAAAAAAAATAATAATAATAAAAAATAATAATATGAAAACTAAAAACTGTCGTCGCTGTGCCGTCTGACAAGACTTCATCCAGAAATCGAAACTAGGGTCATGTCTGACAGGAAGGGAGTAATCTTCTCTCTTCAGTCCACCCCCAGGTTTCTGTCGTTCGAGGTTTGAAACTTTGTGGCATTGCTGTCCCCATTTTCCCTGCCTGTGCTACTTTATTTTCTTCTCAGTAACACACACACACACACACACACACACACACACACACACACACACACCACACAGGTACGCAGGCACCAACACACATACATCACATACACACACTCTCGCTCACTCACTCTCACAATTAAACACACGCGCGCATGCGTACACACACACATACACACATATTTCAAACATTCTTCCTTGATCTTACCACAGACGAGAAGAAAGATGGTGGTGGTGATAGTGGTAATTGGCGGCGGTGGAGGTGGCGGTGGTAGTGGTGATGGTGGAGATTGGTGATTGGTGTTAAAGAAGGTGGTGGTGATGATGATGGTGGTGGTGGTGGTGGTGGTGGTGGTCAAGGGAGATGGAGTGTGCTGGCGGGATGAAGGGGGAGTGGTTTGGAGGAGGGGGGGGAGAGGGCAGAGGGAGGGGGCGTATGATTCTGGGAACAAGGTGCCAGAAGTCAGTTGTGGCTTTCTGCCTCTTCACCTGATGGCCATAATGGTTACAATGAGAGAGCCGTTGTCCAGATAACCACATGTTCTGCATGTCGACAGCCATCTGGTTTGTAGAGAGGTCGTGGACTTTAACAACGTCTGAGTGTCTGTCTGTCTGTCTGTCTTTCTCTTTGTCTGTCTGTCTCTCTGTCTGTCCGTCTGTCTGTCTGGTTGGCTGTCTGATTTTTTTGGTTTTGTTTTGTTATTTTTGTTTGTTTGTTTGTCTGTCCACATATGGGATTCGAACCCACTTCCTTGTCGAGCGCTTTTTCACTGGTCAACCACCGCTCCAGAAGTACGTCCCACACCTTCAACAACTTTTTCTAAAGAGAACCCAAGTGCTGAAATAACGAAAGGAAGGAGAACAAAGTAAATAGAAGGAGGCTAGCGTATGCTTCCTCAACCAGACTTCACATCTTGTGCCTCACAAGACGGGGAGAGTGGGAGGTGGGAGTTGGGGGGATGGGGGGGGGGGGGTTGTGGGGGACTGGGGGTAGCTTGGCTCTTGTAGTCTTCAAACTGTCGAACATCATCTGGGGTTTTCACCTTTCTCGCCGCGTCCGATAAAACGCAAATCAGGGTCGCTCCACAGTGGGAGACAGGATGGATATAGCGTGTGTTGTGTCATACCGCGCAGAGACAACATCCTGACGCTGGTTTCTTGTATCACGTGTGTGTGTGTGTGTGTGTGTGTGTGACTGTTTGTCTGTCTGTATATGTATCTCTCTCTCTCTCTAATTCTATCTATCTATCTATCTGTCTATCTGCTTGTCTATCTGTCTCTCCCGGATCCAGTATTAAGATTTCTCTTTCTCTATCCCCCGTCTCTCTCAGTCTGACACAGACGTCCATACATCCCTACTCCCATACATGACAGATCTAACCAAGTTATGCCACTGGCATTCCCAGACACGCACACACACAGACGATGGTTGCTACGTGCGAGGAAAAGGTCCCTATTTTGACAAGAGAATCCGGAAAACGGAATTTCTGGGTCTCCGGAAGGTGACTATAGTGCTCTTATATAATGGTGCTTGTGTCTGACAGGGAGATGGGGGTGTGAGAGGGGTAGATGGGAGGGTGGGGGGGGGTGGAGACACAGAGAAAGAGACATGGAGAGACGGAGCGAGGTCTGGTGTGTAGGGTTTTTGTGGACCAGCTCTGTTGGAATGTCTGTGTCTTTTGAAGGGGGAAGGTAGGGCGGGGTGTGTTGGGGAGCTAGTGGGGAATGGGGGGGTGGGGGAGGGGTGGGGGGCTCTGAGCCATCGTATCTGGTAATCTGTAACTCTGTTGAACAATCCTGTCGGAGCGATGTCTGTTGAAACAGCAGCAATAGCAGCAGCAGCAGCGGCTGTAGTTGTAGGAGTAGTCATCATGACAACAACAACAACAACAACAACAACGTTTATTAATCAATAGTTATTAAATTAATAATAATGATGCTGATAATGATGGTAGCGAATATAATAGTAATGATGATGATGATGATGATGATGATAATTATTATTATTATTTGGTTGACGCTGACATCTCCCAGGGAGAGAGCTCGTGACGTTTACAACAGAACGTTACACATACAGAAACACACATACATCGAGTACAACAAAACGTTACACATACAGAAACACGCATACATCGAGTACAACAAAACGTTACACATACAGAAACACACATACATCGAGTACAACAAAACGTTACACATACAGAAACACGCTTACATCGAGTACAACAAAACGTTACATATACAGAAACACACATACATCCAGTACAACAAAACGTTACGCATACAGAAACACACATACATCGAGTACAACAAAACGTTACATATACAGAAACACACATACATCGAGTACAACAAAACGTTACGCATACAGAAACACACATACATCGAGTACAACAAAACGTTACATATACAGAAACACACATACATCGAGTACAACAAAACGTTACACATACAGAAACACACATACATCGAGTACAACAAAACGTTACACATACAAAAACACACATACATCGAGTACAACAAAACGTTACGCATACAGAAACACACATACATCGAGTACAACAAAACGTTACACATACAGAAACACACATACATCGAGTACAACAAAACGTTACGCATACAAAAACACACATACATCGAGTACAACACTCACGAACAGTCGTGTGCACACACAAATACGCAAACAAACACATCCTGCACACGCACACACGCGGCCAAGAAGGAAGAAGAAGAAGCGCGTTAGTCAATAAGATTGTAAGTATGGGTTCTTTGAATCATTCCTTGCCCACACTGTCTTCTGTGTGGCGTTAGGAGGTTCAGTTCAAACACCTTCTTAGTCCCTCGCTCCTTGCTTATTTATTTGTTTACGTGTTTGCTTGTTTGAACTGTAGCATATTGAAAAACTTTGGGAAGTTTCTACCACGCGAGTGATACATTAGCACCATCATTATTATTATTATTATTAACCATTTATTTCATTATCATCATTATTATTAACATAATTATTATTATCAAAATTGTTATCATTATTATTGTCGTTGCTGTTGTCGTTGTTGTTATCATCATTATCAATATCATCATCATCATCGTCGTCGTTAAAACTGAATGCATACAGCAGTGACAATGGTATTTGCCACTGTCATTATTCATCTTTGTTGTTGTTGTTGCTGCTGCTGCTGCTGCTGCTGCTGCTGCTGCTGCTGCTGCTGTTGAAGTTAAAGGCTCTGAACGTATTTTGTGTTCCAGAATAGCCAAAATGAATACAAAATGAAACCAGAAAGGCGGGCAAGAAGGACAGCAGCAGTAAAGAAATGAACAGACAGAATTATACATATCTATATTTCTGACAGAGCGTGAGCGTGGGCGGAAGCTACAGCGCCGTTCTTTTAAAATGGATACTTGTTATGGCTGAGATGGTACACACGGGACAAATCCTTATTATTCCCTTTTTTTTAAAGTTTTTTTTCGGCTCCTGTTAGTGCTTTTTCTTTCCTTCCTTCCTTTTTTTTTTCCTTTTGGCTTCTTTCTCTCCATACTATGATTATTGCTTGCTTTCGTGACAGTTTTCCTCATGCCTTTTGGGTTTTATGATATTATTCTTGACGTCAATGATAATGGTTTTATTTCTCGGTTTGAATCTTCTTCTCAACTTCTTTTCTATTTTTTGTTTGCGGGTTTGGGGTTGTTGTTTCTCTCTCTCTCTCTCTCTCTCTCTCTCTCTCTCTCTCTCTCTCTCTCTCTCTCTCTCTCTCTCTCTCTCTCTCTGAACAGGCCAAAAGGGCGCAAGGTTTTGTTTGTAACGTTGTAGATAAAGACATTGTTATTCCCAGCAGTTATAGAGGGGGTAAACTGAAGTGGGACGGATGCTTCAGGCATTATTCTTGACAGTTGACATTATTAACTTCTTCGTTTTTTGTTGCTGTTGTTGTTGTTTTTTTATCTCTGCACTAGAAAGAAGAAGAGGAGAGGGTTAGGAGGCGGGTGGGGAACTGGGGGAGACGTTGTTTATCCCAGACAGTTATACTAGGATGTGTTTTAGTGCTTGTGTGAAGGGGGGTGGGGTGGCGGGGTGGGGGATGTTGGAATGGGTGGAAGGACAAGGGGGTATTTATGACAGCATTGATGATGTTATGTTGGGATGTATGAATATTGTGAATCTTATTCCTTAGAAAGGAAAGGGGGCAAATGTATTTGATAATATTGTAATCCCGACCGGATACAGGGCCATTGATCTCGACAGTATGCGACGATGATAAAGGAGTATTGTTCCTGAAAATACTGCGGCAAAATGAGAGGAATATTATTCTTGTTAATATTGTTACGAATATGAAAGATTGATATTCCTGTCAACGTTGCCACGATAGAAAGGGTATTCTCGATAATTTTAAAGAAGAAGAAGAAGTGTTTTTGACAACATTGCGACGATGATAAAAGAGTATTATTCATGCCAAGACTGCGAAAACGATAAGAGTATTTTTCCAGACAGCCGTAGCGACCGGATAATAAAAGAGAAGTATCATTCCTGACAACATGCCAATGATAATAAAGGATAGTATAATTCCTGGCAACCTTGGTACGATAATGAATAAGTATTAGTCCAGACACCATTGCGAAGATACACGGCCACAATTCATATTCTTGTGACGATGACAAATATTTGTTTTGCACAATAGTTATTGTTAGGATGAAGAGGAAATCTTGACT
>NC_134894.1:24636214-24653714 GCF_041734735.1 Babylonia areolata | reverse complement strand
AGATTCAGGACAATACAATGCAATGCAATACCACACAATACAATGCAATGCTGTACAATGTAATACAATACAATGCGATACGATATAATACAGTACAATACAATACAATACTATCACAGTACAATACACCACACCACACCACAGCACGACAAAACAATACATCTTTATTACACCAACTGGACTTTCTTTTTAATTGTCGCTAACATGCTTTCGGTTATGATATACAAGTCGCTCTGGAGGATCTAGAAGCTCTAAGAACCATTCTTGGAAACTGAGAGGTGCTTAACTGATCTATGTAGGATCCGGAAAGTATCAGAATCATCACAACAGGATCTGAGAAAGATACCAGAATCAGCCATCAAAAATCTAAAAGGTGTTACAAGACAGCAACGTAGAATGTGTTGACTCTACAAAAGATAATTTTATCTTATGAGGGGCCGTGATGTTTCAGAATCAACCCTGTGGATATAAGATATTTAACTACGAATAACTTGGTAGTCATATTAGCGTTCTCTGCAAATACATAGATATCAAAATTATTATGATGAACAATGTCTTTGATGTAAACTATTAACAGCAATAGATCAAGTACAGACCCTTGTGGCGCGCCATGTGGAACCTTTTTCCTGGTCGATTTTCACTCTACAGCTAACTGGTAATTGGAAGACAATCGTCCAAGCAATCCTAACATTTACCGCTCATTACAGTAGCTTTCACTTCAAGTAAAGGACCGCTGTGTCATACACGATGAAATGCTTTGGAAATGTCGAAAACCACAGGCTGAAGATGGATACCTTTAATCAGAGGAGCTCAGATTCCACGTAATCAACCGTGCACAACGAGAATCTCAAATTTGATGGTGAGGAATCGAAACAACACCAGAATCGGCTGTAGCAAATATATCAGGAATACCTCACCGTGAACTTCCCAATTGTCAGTTAAGTAGATTTCATGGCAAACTGTTAGTGTGAACTTTGTCTTCTGAACTTTATATCCACTGTGACTTTAATCCGGGAAGCTTTTTTTCCTTCGTTTTTTATTGTCTAATACATCCTCTCTGTACTAGTTTTACAAGTTTATCGTGAAAGTGCCCACAAGGAAAAAGAAAGTGGTTTGAAATTCAGTTTGGAAACTTTCCTCTGGGAACTGAATTAGGGGGCGTGGGGTTTGAAATGGGTGAGACTGGTGTCGCGTGGAAACTGCATTGAATTTAGGGGGCCTATGGTCACTCCCGACAGTTGTAGCGTTACTGTTTCTCTGTCTGAATCCTCTCTCTCTCTCTCTCTCTCTCTCTCTCTCTGAGCATGTAGTATGCGCGGGTGCGGGCTTGTTTGGATGTGTGTGCGTGTGTGTGTGTGTGTGTGTGTGTGTGTGTCTGTCTGTCTGTCTATGTGCTTTTGTTTGTTTCTCTCTGTGTGCATATGCGAACGCTCCCGCTTGCGTGCATGCACGTGATACGCTCTTCAACGGACCACATGACGCCGCATTGCGTAAGATAGGTTTTCTTCATCGGCTCCACTTCAAGGCACTCGCGGCATCGTCCACCCAACGCCGTTGAAGCGGAACTGGCGATCCAGTAGTTTGACTTGGATGCGTGACCTGATGCGGTCAGCCTGTGTCATGTCCCGGACATTGACCCATGACTGTAGAGGGTCACGATCCACCGGACATTCGATGTTCCAAAAGAAAACACATGCAACCTGTGTTCACTAACCTGTGCGCCAACAGTGAACTGAAGCGTGATTGAAGACTGTTAGTTCACAGCCAAAGAGGCCTCCCTCCTCCATCTGTCTCCCACGAAGCTGTTGCTCACTGCTGCAACAGCGGTGAAAGAATTGATGTAATGGTTACTGCTGCCATGGCAGTAACAGTCCTGTTCAGCATCGCTTCATCAGTAAAGCACTTTATGTATGTCTCCTCGTGATTCATCTTCTTGACATCGTTCAGAAAGAACAGCGAGCTCCATAGTGTAGAGAAATATGTACGCACATGTCAGCTGATGTGGAAAGCTCTTTGCATCAATGGCTTGAAATTGTACATTTTGTCTGATTTAAGGAGGGTGCGTAACTGAACCGGGAAATGAAACCATTGTAACATTTTTTTTTCCTTGAATAGGTTGATTGTTTGCGCAGCCTGAGCCCCTGTGATAAGGAAGAAGAGTGCATTAGAAATCCGAATTATTACGAGTATTAAATTGTTTAGTGTTTATTTCCAAAACATTTTACGCTCATGATCTTGTTGAAATTTCAATCAGTGCCCCAGAATATGGGAAGGGGTGACCAAGTGGCTGTGCTGGCCTAGGGGATATAACGCCCGACCAGGAAGCGAGGGTCCAGGGTTCGAATCTCGAAAAGACTGAGAATTATTCTCTGCCCATACCACAAAGACACTGAGTTGTTGCCTGAGTGTTTGTCCTTAGGAAAAGACGACAAGACGAAAACCTATGTACAGCATGTAGTTACCGCATGAAGAAAACCTGTGTATAGCAAGTAGTTACCGCATGAAGAAAACCTGTGTACAGCATGTAGTTAACGCATGAAGAAGAACCTGTCCATAGCATGTAGTTAACGCATGAAGAAAACCTGTGTACAGCATGTGTAGTTACCGCATGAAGAAAACCTGTGTACAGCATGTAGTTAACGCATGAAGAAAACCTGTGTATAGCATGTAGTTACCGCATGAAGAAAACCTGTGTATAGCATGTAGCTACCGCATGAAGAAAACCTGTGTATAGCATGTAGTTACCGCATGAAGAAATCCTGTGTACAGCATGTAGTTAACGCATGAAGAAAACCTGTGTATAGCATGTAGTTAACGCATGAAGAAAACATGTGTATAGCATGTAGTTACCGCATGAAGAAAACCTGTGTACAGCATGTAGTTACCGCATGAAGAAAACCTGTGTACAGCATGTAGTTAACGCATGAAGAAAACCATGTAGTTAACGCATGAAGAAAACCCGTGTACAGCATGTAGTTAACGCATGAAGAAGAACCTTTTGACGACGAGAGAGTTTGTCCCCGCAATATCATGTTGAAAAATCAACGTTGATCGGTGAGCTGAAGATAGAAAGAGAGGGGTGAGTGGCGCTGGACTGTGGCGAAAGAAAGCAGTCTGAACTTCATACAATGAAACATAATGAGCATTTCTTTTAGAATGCCTGCATATATTTCAAAACCTTTTTTTAAGGCAAAAGCATAACCACTGGTTTCAACGGAAATGATGTGTCATTGGAACGGAAATGGTGTGTTATTGTTGTTGTTGTAGTTGTTGTTGTTATTTACATTACAAACGAAGGAGTGCGCATCACCGTTGTGAAGAGAGCGCAGTGCTGGCCTGTAATTCTCCATGGACTGTTTCCATTTAGTACCGGTGTAGCACCTGGAAAGGACCCCTCCCAGCACGGTTGTGACTCACCTGGCCCAGTTTAACTCTGACACCGTCTTCCAGGGGAAAATCTTGATTTTGCAAAATGTGCATTTTGAAAATCGCGTAAGGCGAGATGCCGGAAATATTCGTGGAGTCTTTATGGACTGATCCCCGATAACTCTTTTGTAAACCACATCCAATTCCATCCAGTGGCTTGGCAATAACAAGCATTTCTTGCAAAACAAAAAAAGCAAAAACAAACAAACAGAAACACAAAAACAACAACAAAAAATGTATTTTGCAAAGGGTGGGCAATCTAGGGTAGAATTAGGATGGCTCCATCACATGCCCCTAAAAGACTCCATGGGAGTTAGTATTTTTGATGGTTTTTTTTTTGTTTGTTTTTGTTGTTGTTTTTTGTGGGAGGGTGCGACTTTTTTTTCTTTCTTTTCTTTCTTTTTTTTTTCTTTTTTTTTTTTCTTTTGCTTGTCTTGGATCTACTCCACTCGCGTGTATTCATCTGATAGTGTCCCCAGAATTATTGCTGGAGTCGAAAAGATACCTACCCACATGAGCCCGCTATGAAGTAGTTTTCTGGACAAAGACTGGAGTGTGTTTGGGGCTGGCCCAAATGATTATACTCCGCCCTATTTTCCCCAACAATAAACCAAGTTAAAGTTTCTGACTGATTTCACGTTGTTATTTGTTTGTTGTTTTGTTTTGTTTTTGTGTGTGTGGTTTTTATATATCTAAGAAAGGGTGTGTGTGTGTGGGGGGGGGGGGGGTTATGTATCTAAGAAAGGGGGGTGGGTGGGTTTTATGTATCTAAGAAAAGGGGGGTGTGTGTGGGGGGGTTTATGTATCTAAGAAAGGGTGTGTGTGTGTGTGGGGGGGGGTTATGTATCTAAGAAAGGGGGTGTGTGGGGGGGTTTATATATCTAAGAAAGGGTGTGTGTGTGGGTTTTATGTATCTAAGAAAGGGTGTGTGTGTGTGGGTTTTATGTATCTAAGAAAGGGTGTGTGTGTGTGGGTTTTATGTATCTAAGAAAGGGTGTGTGTGTGTTGTTTTTATATATATAAGAAAGGGTGTGTGTGTGTGTTTTTTTTATATATCTAAGAAAGGGGGGTGTGGGGGGATATATGTATCTAAGAAAGGGTGTGTGTGTGTGGGTTTTATGTATCTAAGAAAGGGGTCATTTCAGGACAAGGGTGTGAGCCATCCTTCATACTGGAGTCATTTCAGACCTACCCCCGAAAAAAAACTCCATGGAGTTAATACGAGGGTGAGGTCTCTCTTAGGCACCTCACCGGACTACTCACAAATACTACGGCCTACCACGCCGGCAAATCCTGATGGCTTCGTTAATGAAACGTATTAAATATTGAACGTTTTATCAGCGCACGGTTGACGCGCGTGCTTTTAGTAGCGGTGTGGTAGGGGAAGAAGATGAAAGCTGACCGGGGGGTGGGGGGGAGGAGGGAAGGGAGGAGGAGAAGGGAGGGAGGGGGGTTGGCGTCAATAAACCACTGTCCTTGTAAAGCGATATTTTTTTTTTTTTTTTTGTTGTTTTTTGTAATTGAGATACTTCTCACTCACCAACTTCTACCTGCCACCATCACCACCACTCTCTTCTGTTTCGTTTCTCTGCCACTACAACTACACATGTCTCCTTCGCGACCCTCTCCTCCCTCGCCCTCCCCTTCTCCGCCTTCCTCCCACCCCCCCCAGCTTCTGAAAAGACATAATTATGTGAGCGTCTCATCACATCCCACCCTTGCTATGCTGCTGAGCCAGATGTGAATGCTCCACGTGTCTCTCTCAACTCGCTGTACCCACCCTCCCTCACAGCGCTGGCTCAGAGAGTGAAATGGTAGGTGGGTGGGATGGGGTGGGTTGGGTTGGGGTAGATATGTACTATCTCCATCCCTCCTAAAGCTCCATGGAATCTCCCTCCTCCTTCTCCCCCTCCTCCTCTTCCTTCTCCTCCTCCTCCTCCTCTTTCTTCTCCCCCTCCTCCTCTTCCTTCTCCTTCTCCTCCTCCTCCACCACCACTGACCAAACGCTCGCAATCAAGAAGAAGAGACAGATTCCAAGGAGGATAGGAGGAAACTGGTTCAACTATCGATTGTTTATCTTTTCCCAATGCAACAGGGTGATGTGGACAGAGAAGGTGTGTGAGTGAGTGAGAGAAGCGGTTGTGGGCGTGTGGATGTGATGCTGGTGGTGGTGGTGGTGGTGGGGGAGGTTGGTGTGGTAGGGTAGGGGGTGGGGGTGGGTGTGGGGTGGCGCCTCGTCCATCCTGTGTCGCCGTGGTGATGGTGGTTGGTGTGACGGTGAGGAAGGTGTGGGGAGGAGTTGGGGAGGGGGGGGGGTCGTAGCGAGGTTGGGGAGTGAGTGTGGAGGTGGGTGTGGGGTGGGGGGAGAGAGAGAGTCTGTTGTCGCCAGTGAAATCTGTCGCAGTGCCTGTCGCGCGGCCAGAGCGCTCTTTGACTGTTTCTCTGTCTCTCTCAGCCTCTGTCTGTGTGTGTATGTGTGTCTGTCTCTGCCTCTGTCTCTGCCTCTGTCTGTTTCTCTCTTTTCCCCACTCTGTCTCAATCTGTCACTGTCTCTGTCCCTATCTCTCATTCTCTTCCTGTCCCGCTCTCTCTCTCTCTCTCTCTCTCTATCTGTCTTTGACCCTGTATCTGGTTCTCTCTCCGTCTCTGCCTCTCTCTATCTCTCTCTATCTGTCTCTCTGTCTCTATCTCTTTCTGTCTTCTCTCTCTCTCTCTCTCTCTCTCTCTCTCTCTCTCTCTCTCTCTCTCTCTCTGTCTGTCTGTCTCTCTCTGTGTAGCTGCTGTCTGTTCGGCAGAAGAGGATATTTGCACCAGTGTCATATTAATTTTCACCGCCACCACCTCCACCACCGATACCGTCCCCCCCCCCCCCCCCCCAACCCCCTCCCCACTGTCTTCTCCTGACTGTCTCTTCTTTTGTGTGTGTGTGTGTGTGTGTGTTTGCGCGCGCGCGTGCTTTTCTTCGCGGACGCCGCTGTCTGCTGTTGTTGCTGCTGCTGATGGTGGTGCCAGTGCCTGTGCTGTATATGTCTGGCCAGAAAGGCGGGGATGAGGGATGGTGGGGGTGGTGGAGGAAGGAGGGAGGGATGGGAGGTGGGGGGGTGAGGGGTAGGAGGGAAGGCTTCACCTCGCCGTCAGCACAAGGCAAATAGGTGTTTGTGGTGGTGGTACCTCACAGCTGACAGTGGGAATCTTCTCTGTCTGTCTGTCTGTCTGTCTGTCTGTCTGTCTGTCTCTCTCTCTCTCTCTCTCTCTCTCTCTCTCTCTCTTCCTCCTCTCTCACCCTCTCTCACTATATCTCTATTTCTGTATCTGTCTCCTCTCCCTCTCTCTCTCTCTCTCTCTCTCTCTGTTTCTCTCTCTCTCCCTCTCTCACTATATCTCTATTTCTGCATCTCTGTCTGTCTACCTGTCTCTCTCCATCTTTCTCACTCTCTCTTCCTCCTCTCTCTCCCTTTCTCAGTATATCTCTGTTTCTGTATATCTATCTGTCTGTCTCCCTTCTCTGTCTCTCTGTCTCTGTTTCTGTCTGTCTGTCTGTCTGTGTCTGTGTCTGTCTCTCTCTCTCTCCTTCTCTCTCTCTCTCCTTCTCCCTCTCTCTCTGTGCCTCTCCTCGTCCACAGGAGTCGATGTGAGTGGAGGCTGGTGGACACAGACTGTAGTCAGTCAAGTCAGTCACCTGTATCTGGGGTGGACGCTGGCTGGCTGTCTGTCTATCTGTGTCGTCCACCTTTGCCTCGCCTTTCTCTGTGGATGAAAAGATGTTCATTAAGACTGAAAGGCACGACTGTTTTGTAGTGAAAGACCTTCGGCAGCCTCTTTGGCCTTCAACAGTGGCTGTGCTGCAACCGGCGAGGTCAGTGACAGGCGAAAGGGTGTGTTGAAGCTGAAAGCTGCCAGCAGTTGACGAGAACGAGTTTGTTTATTTCCATCTTACAGGGGAACTGTGCTGATTGTGAAGATGTTTTACTCTGAAAGGCAGTGATAATAGTTTGTGTGGTCGGTCGGTCGGTGAAAGGTGAAAGATGCTGACACCGAAGGGTTGCAAGCAGTGTCAAGAGATTTGTTGTTGGTTTTTTTCTCCGTGGAGTTTTTCTGACTGTGAGAGATGTGTACATTGAAGAACAGTGAAGTTTTGTTTGGGAAGGTGCTCAAGAAGTGACTGACTCTGGTGTGGAAGGGATTGCCGTCAGTGGAAGATGAAAGGTATTGACGCTGAAAGTTGCTAGCGGCGACAACAGGTGTTTTTTTCTTGTTCTTTTTTTGTATCAGTGGAACATTCTTACAGTGAATACTATTTACGCTGAAAGACGCCATGCGAAAGTTGCTGCAGGTGCTTGAACGGTGTTGTTGTTGACAGTAAAAGCTAAACAGGTGTTTTCAGCCAAAGGTGTTATCAGTTACATATGTAAACAGGTGCTGAAAGTGACATGTGTTAACTGTGAAATATGTTTACACTGAAAGGCACCAGATGAGAGTTGGCGAAATGTGTTATCGGTGACAGGTGCTAACAGGTGGAATGTT
This sequence comes from Babylonia areolata, assembly GCF_041734735.1. Classification (NCBI taxonomy): domain Eukaryota; kingdom Metazoa; phylum Mollusca; class Gastropoda; order Neogastropoda; family Buccinidae; genus Babylonia; species Babylonia areolata. The sequence goes on along the minus strand of NC_134894.1, from coordinate 24,645,764 downwards.
TTAACTGTGATAGATTCCCGCGTATTAAGTAAAGATACCCTGAGTTAAAGATGTCCACATATATAAAGGTGTTTAGCTTTCAGGTGTAAACACATTCTAACAAGTACACTGTGTTTACTTCGAAAACTGGTCGCATTTACAAGAAAAATTCCATCGATGAAAGATGTCCACATGTCGAGAGGTGTTTAGTTCACAGGTGTTAACAGATGCTAAAACGTGGTATGCTTACTTCGAAGGATGGTCGCATTTCTAAGAAAGTTCCCCTCATGAAAGATATCCACAGATGAAGGTGGTTGCCGGGAAAACAGTGTTGACAGTAGAAGCTGTTGGCAGCAACCTGTCCCCACAGTGAAAGATGTTGGCAGCAACCTGTCCCCACAGTGAAAGATGTTGGCAGACAAAGGCGATGGCAGTGAAAGACACTGACAATGAAAGATGGTTGCCGCACAGCAAGCAGGCACCAGCCTTGAAACATAGACGTGTGTTGCGAAACTGGTTTCCTGTCCAAATGCCGTGTTTTATTGTATTGTATTGTGTTGTATTGTATTGTATTCATTCTTGCGTTTATAAAATCTGACAGACTGTTATCCGTCTGATTTAATGTGCACACACAATCTTGTTTTTATTTGATTCAAACAGCCCGTCGGTTCTAATAGTTTGTCTTTTCACGTAATCGGTCAACATTTCTTTTCCTATACATAATACCTGTTCTTATATATCATCCTGTTTGATCTTACAGCCTGCTCAGGTGTCCCTTGTATGGGTATCTTCCGTCTGCTCATGTATCCGGTCTGCCGCAAGGACGCCATTGACTTTCTGATTGATGTTGTTCACGGTTTGCGCTACGGTGGTCTTTAATCTGTCTTTGATGTCCACGCTCCGCTGAGCACCTGTGTTCGTGTTTAAAGCAGATTAGTGGTACATGGCTGTCAGTGGGGTGACAAGGACGTTAAAACTGAAGCCTGCACTCTCTCTCTCTCTCTATCCTATTGACAAGTGGCGGTGAGGTCTTTGTTGTGGTGACGTTGTTCGTCCTTTCACAAGTTGTGGTGATGTCTTTTGACAAGTAGTTTTTTTCCCCGTTTCCTCTTTAGTCAAGTAGTGGCCACACGCTTCGCCCTTTGACAAGTTGTGGTGACGTCCTTTGACCTTTCACATGTTGTGATGACGTCCTTGGTCCTTTTGACAAGTGGTGGTGACGTCCTTTGAAAGGTAGTGGTGACGTCCCTCGTCCTTTGACAAGTAGTGGTGACGTCCCTCGTCCTTTGACAAGTTGTGGTGACGTCCTTTATTTTTTACATGTAGTGGTTATGTCCCTTTCGTCCTTTGACAAGTTGTGTTGACGTCACTCGTCCTTTGACAAGTTGTGGTGACGTCACTCGTCCTTTGACAAGTTGTGGTGACGTCCTTCATTCTTTGACAAGTTGCGGTGACGTCCTTCATTCTTTGACAAGTAGTGGTGACGTCCTTCATTCTTTGACAAGTTGTGGTGACGTCCTTTATTTTTTATATATAGTGGTTATGTCCCTTTCGTCCTTTGACAAGTTGTGTTGACGTCACTCGTCCTTTGACAAGTTGTGATGACGTCACTCGTCCTTTGACAAGTAGTGGTGACGTCCTTTATTCTTTGACAAGTGGTGACGTCCTTCATTCTTTGACAAATAATAGTGACGTCCTTTATTCTTTGACAAGTTGTGGTGACGCCCTTCATTTTTTGACAAGTTGTGGTGACGCCCTTCATTTTTTGACAAGTTGTGGTGTCGTCCTTCATTTTTTGACAAGTAGTGGTGACGTCCTTCATTCTTTGACAAGTAGTGGTGACGTCCTTCATTCTTTGACAAGTAGTGGTGACGCCCTTCATTCTTTGACAAGTAGCGGTGACGTCCTTCATTCTTTGACAAATAATGGTGACGTCCTTTATTCTTTGACAAGTAGGGTGACGTCCCTCTCGTCCTTTGACAAGTAATGGTGACGCCCTTCATTCTTTGACAAGTTGTGGTGACGTCCTTCATTTTTTGACAAGTTGTGGTGACGTCCTTCATTTTTTGACGAGTTGTGGTGACGTACTTCATTTTTTGACGAGTTGTGGTGACGTCCTTCATTCTTTGACAAGTAGTGGTGACGTCCTTCATTCTTTGACAAGTAGTGGTGACGTCCTTCATTCTTTGACAAGCAGTGGTGACGTTCTTCGTCCTCTGACGAGTTGTAGTGACTGGCGGGACGGTTCCTGGATGGCTGTGGTAGTGGTAGTGGTAGTGACCATGACAGAGGTGATGGAAGGCTTATCAACACACCGCTGCTGGAATGACTGAGGGTGAACAAACAAGAGGTGGGCATCGAATGAGCGAGAACGGACAGGTGTAAACACAGCGCGCCGTGTGTAGTGCCAGACCTTTACCTGGAGCCTGTTCTGGTGGTGCCGTCACTGTGTAGTGGGGTGTGAGGCAGAATAGGGACTTGCTCGTGCTTGCTGACGTCACACGGGGAGGCTGGTCACTCGTTGCCTTGCTGCTCGTGCACTTTGTTTTGTTGTGTTTTTTGTGTGGTGGGTTTTTTGTTGTTGTTGTTGTTTGTTGTTGTTTCTTTCTTTCTTTGTGTGGGGCCTGCATCCGTGAGGTCTGGATTACCTCGGGTGTGGTATAACATACCCAGATGATAAACAGTTGTGAGAGAGAATCGTACCGTATCGGACACACAGCGAGTGTTTTAAAGTATTATTTTGCCCTATTTTTGTTTTAGTTAAGGCCGCGTATCTTTCTCTCTCTCTCTCTGCGTGAGGTCTGAATTACCCAGGGGCTGATATTATAAACCCAGATGATAAACAGTTGTAAGAAAGAATCGAAGCGTATCGGGCACCCATCGAGTGCTTTGTAGTATTGTCCTGTCTTTTTTCTTCTTTTATTTTCTATGCCGCGTATCTTTCTCTGTGCGTGAGGCCTGGATTACCTCGGGGTTGGTATATTATACCCACAGTTGTGAGGGAGAATCGTATCGTGTCTGGCACACATCGTGTGCTTTACAGTATTATCTTGCCCTTTTTCTGTTTCTTTTTGTTTTGTTTGTTTTGTTTAGGCAGCGTGAGGTGTCAGTGGATTGCCTCGGGGGTGGTATATATATCCAATTGATAAGCAGTTTTGTGAGAGAGAATCGTATCGCATCTGACATTTATCGGTGCTTTATAGTATTACCGTGCCTTTTTTTTCGTTTTGTTTTTTGTTGTTGTTTTTAGCTTAGGCCGCGTATCTTTGTCTGTGCGATGGATTACCTACAATCGGTGCTTTTAGTTTAAGATGCTTTGATCTGATCTCCAAAGTGCATTATTCTGAATGGAACATCGTTGTTTTATTTCTAGGAACGTTATAGATATCGTTGTTTACAAGGACCGTGACTGCTGTCTTCTGTGCTATGCAGGTAGTGCTGATGTTTTGAACACTTTCATACGTAGAACACCTTCATACGTTGTTTTTTGTTTTGTTTTTTTGTTTTTTTTTAATTAATTTTATGATTATATATTTTCATTCATTTATTTTCTTCGGTGTATGTATTTTAGTGACTCGAATCTTTCGTCTGAATACAAACGGTTACCGTGGTCTTGGAATAAACAGTGTTTCCTTTAGGTGTTTAGGTGTTATTTCTTTTTCGTCGTCGTCGTCGTCGTTCGTGAACTGCAACTCCCACGTTTACTCGAATGTACACGAGTGGGCTTTTACGTGTGTGACCATTTTTTACCCCACCATGTAGGCAGCCATACTCCGTTTTCGGGGGCGTTATTTATCATGTTTCAGAGTTGCATGTAGGTTTGATGAAGCAATTGCCCGCATGTTCGTTCCATAAACGAACCACATCCTACAGTGTTGGCCTGTGTGGGTGCAGGGACCAGGATCGCTAACAGAAACTGTTCGTCAGGAAATCAGGTATGATTCACTCACAGCGGGCTGTTATACGTTATGCATGGTGTAAAAAAAAATGAATAAAGACTGAAGAATAATAAATAATAAAATTAAAATTAAAACCAAAAAGACTAGAAGAACAAAGAATGTCAGGTGAATGGTAAAATGTTAATGGAATGTTCACAGCTGGAAGTGACGCTCTGTGGTGGTATGTGTCAACAGTCAGTATCTCTCGTGGTGAAGTTTCAAAGTCCAGGACACCATCTGGCTGTGCGTTTGTTCGTGGTCAATGAAAACCACATCATACTGAAACAGGGCCTCGAACCCTGAACACTGGATCAGAAGCCTCACCGATTCTGTCGTGGTGCATGTTTCAATCAAATAATTCTTTATTCATTTTTTTTTTCTAGAGTAGAAGAGGGAGGAGAGAGGGAAATAAAGAACTTGAACGTGGGAATGTACATCCCGAGTCAGACTTCCAAGCGATGAGGTGCGTTGGAAAAAAAAACCAACAGTGCAGTAGAGACAGGATACAGGGTTGAAGGATTTGGACGGTGTGTTCGGGAGGAAGAAGGTGGTTATGTGATCACAAACAGTCACATGCTGGGAACGGATATTCGGACAGTCACGTGTGACCGTCTACTGTGTGTGAAATGGTGAAAAACCACCATAAGAAAAAAAAAAAAACACCCCCAAGACAAATAAATGTACATCACTCAACCGATGACATGGATGTATCCCTTTGCTGATGAGTTGTAATTGTGTGCGGGGGGAAAAACCCACATACAAAAGCCGACGGGATTCACACTTCATTCATGGATGTGCATATCGCAGGCTTCTCGATAACACGTGAAACTGCTTCCAGGTTTCATGAGTTAGTTTTTGCGTGCAAAACGAGCTGATAAGACGAAGGTGTAAATCCTTTTTCTTTTTTATTTATTATTTTTTCTTTCCTTATTTTGTGCTCACTTCGTTGACGATTGCAGAAAGCTTGTTCTCAGCTCGTGCGCTGTGATAAGATATAGAGTTCACGGCGCAACCCTGAGTGCTGCAGAGTTGAGAGGCTGGAGTTCGAATATGTGGATTTGCCAGTGGTGTTTGGAGTGACTGCAGTTAGGGGCAAAGTACGGTAGCAGCGGGGGTGTGGAGGTGTGTGTGTTGTGTGGAGGAAGGGGGGACACATCCAGCCGACCTGATGGTGCCCATGCCGGGAGGCGGAGGCTGGTGGATGACTTGACATCATGGGACAGATCTATGACAAAGTGCACATCGGAGGTACTCTGGTCTGCTTCTGCTGTTTTCATTTTCTTTGTCTGTTTGTTTGTTGTGTTTCAGTGTGTGTGTGTGTGTGTGTGTGTGTGTGTGTGTGTGTGTGTGTGTGTGTGTGTGTGTGTGTGTGTGCGCGCGCGCGCGCGCGCGCGTGTATGTGTGTGTGTTTCAGTTTATGTGTGGGACGGGGTGTGGGGCCGGTGGGGGGGGGGGGGAGGAAGGCGTGTGTGTGTGTGTGTGTGTGTGAATATACCTACTCGTATTTATACGGATTTCCTCTTTATGTTCAGTCACAGTATACCTAGTGGAACAAAAAGCTTGTTTCAGTCCCTCATGTGGATTTCCAGGTTCATTTGAAAAATGTCTGTGAACCTCTCTGCCTGTTTCTTGAACTTCTTCTTTGTGTGTGTGTGTGTGTGTGTGTGTGTGTGTGTGTACTTGAGTGTACACATGCTTTTAGTAAGTGTGCACCGCGTCGACGGTGCGTGTCCGCTGTTATCTCTCACTTGGACCTGAACGTAATGTACCTCCCCAAATTAAACCACAAAATATCACGGCGTACATTTCATCCAAGCGCGCGCGTCCATCTATGACTTGGTTTGTTTGTTTGCGCGCGTAGGCGGATAAACCACCAGTAATGTTGTGTTTTTTTTAGATGTGAAACCCCCTGTGCTTTGTAAAGAAGAGCTGTAGTAAACATGTGAGGGAATGGACTCCTATTTTGTTTTAAAAGCAGAAACAGAAAAAAAAAGAAGAAAAAAGATCCAGGTTTAGAACTGATTTCGTATCGATCATGACCGAGTTAGCGCGGCTCACCACTATTGCTTTTTTCAAACGAGGTCACGGTATAATTGCGTACTGAAAACCATTTAATGCCTTTCTCCTCTGTCTTTGTGTTTTTTTCTTTAAGATAGACCGCTTTTCACTTTGAATGATATTAGACGTGTAGTGTGTGTGTATGTGTGAGTGTGTGTGTGTGTGTGTGTGTGTGTGTGTGTGTGTGTGTGTGTGTGTGTGTGTGTGTGTGTGAGTGAGTGTTCGCACGTGCGCGTGTGTATGAATAAAAGGTGTATATAAAGCTTCGATTAGAATAATGCAACTAGCACCCCATATTTACTGAAATATAACATAACTAATTACTGTAATATGTTTTGCTGTCGGGGGAACTGTGATGTGGATTTTGATTTGTGAAAAGTCGGCGTTTGTTTGATACGTGCAGTAATGTCTTTGGATGGTTTCTATTCATTTGGTATAAGGTTCGTTTGGGTTTTTTGGGTGGTGTGGGGGGGGGGGGGTTGTTTTTTGTTTTGTTTTTTTCCTTTTTGCGTGGTCATGGTCATTGGGAACGTGCATTACGCGTTGGCTTGTGCGCTTGCGTCTCTGGGCTCCCACGCCACATGCATGTCACACCGCGGATGATGTCCACTGATGGTGTGGCACAAGGTTTCTTCACTCTCGGTGTCCGAGAGAAAGCCATGATGATGACAACGTTACCAGTGCAGGCTGGGGTGTTCCTTTCGTGTTACGGTTCGACCTTGCGCTTGCGAACATGAACTGTAAAGTATATCCCGTATGTCGTAGAATGTTCTTTACTACCAGTCATAAAGCTACAACCTTCATCAACACCTCCGAGATATGCAAATGAGTTGCGTTCATTTGATTCTGAGTCAGAGAAAACTTTTGACCATGTGCATTATCCAAATTTTAATCGGGAAATTTTTTATCAACAGATTTTAAGGCGTTGCATGCACTGATTTGTAGTAAAGTACCCGATAATGAACTCCCATTCGTGCTACAGTAAACAGACGCATGTACATGAACGAACGAGAGTTTGTCCTTTAAAGGTCGATCTTTGTCATTCTGCGGCCCTATTTCCTCGTCAGAACAGAATTGCAGTGTATTCTAGTCCGGATTGAACACAGAGGGATTAACAAATATTTGTCCACATTCACGGCGACAGATGGGAAGTGGTTAATGCTGAATCTGAGATCCTGGGGTTCGAAACCTGTTGGCTTTCCGAGTGTGCTTGTTTTCATATATATCTCCATAACTCTGATATTTATAGTCCCAATTTGTTCAGTCGAAGCTTAATTATTTGATATTCCTTATCTCGTGTAGGATTCTTCTTCTTCTACTACTACTACTACTACTACTACTACTAATACCAATACTAATACTACTTCCTCTTCTTCTTCTTCCTCTTCTCATCGCTCACCTCCTCCTCTGCCTCTTCTCCTCTTCTACTTTCACTTCTGCTTTTTCTATCTCTTCTACTTTCACTTCTGCTTTTTCTATCTCTTCTACTTTCACTTCTGCTTTTTCTATCTCTTCTACTTTCACTTCTGCTTTTTCTATCTCTTCTACTTTCACTTCTGCTTTTTCTATCTCTTCTGCTTTCACCAGTCGTCCAGTATCGTATTTTAGACTATTTTGAGGGGTTTCCAGACTTTAGTATCATTACAAGAAGTGGAATAAATATCAGTGTAAAATTTTGGAGCTGTGTATCCAACGCTCCACCGATGCTTCTCCTGCCTTGTATTCATGCTGTCCTTCCTCTCTGCTCTCAGCTTCTCATCCCCACCCCTACCTCAACCCCCCCACACAGCCCCCTCTCCTTCTGCCCCCACCCCCCTCCCCCTTCCCCACCTCCACTCCCCTAGACCCATCTTTCAAATGCCCCAAGGTGAAGACGAGCTCTAGACTTTCCCCTTCCCTCCAGCAGAAAGCCTCCCTTCAGTGTGTTTACTCAGGTGAGAGTCGTGCCTTGTCGGGGCCCCTCTTTTGCTTTCCACACGGAACCCGCAAATTTGCGGAAGCGATATAGGGTTCCCAGGTTCGTCAGGCATGAACGCATTTTCTGACAGAGGTCCTCCACCCCTTCCTCCACCCTCCTCCCTTCTCTCTCCTTTTCGTCTTTCTCCCTTCTTTACCCCCTCCTTCTCCGCCTCCTCCTCCTCAACCTCACCACCTCTTCCCTTCCTCTTTTTCCTTCCTCAACCACCTTCTCTTCCTCAACCACCTCCTCCTTCTTCCCCTCCTCTTTACTTTCCTCCTCCTCCTCCTCCACTTTCCTCCTCCTCCTCCACTTTTCTCTTCCTCCTCCACTTTCCTCCTCCTCCTCCACTTTCCTCCTCCTCCTTCCTTTTCTTTCTTTTCTTCTTTCCTCCAACTCTTCCACCCTCTCCTTCCTCCTCTTCCTCACAACCACGATCCCTGTCTTATCCCTGTCTTATTCCGCATCCCACCCCACCCCTTCCACCACCACCCCTCCTCCCCACACCCCCTCCTTTGCTCATGTTGAGTCATACTGCATGTAAGTATCGTGCTCGTTGGGCTCTCTTTACTTCCCTTCCTTGTTGTGATAATGGGGAAGAGGGTGAGTGTGTGGTGTCCCCCGCCCCCCATGCCCCCTCCCCCACACACACACCCACCTTGCAACCTCTCCTCACCACCACCCCCACGCTCCCACCCCCATCCCCTCACCTTCCCCTGCCTCACAGTAACCTTCAAACCGAAATAAACAAAGCTAAGAAGGTAACTGGAACAGGACGTTGGAAGGAGCAAGCAGAGACTAAATTTTTGTCTCCACAGAGAGAGAGAGGTGTTCAGTTCACCTTGTGGTGCAGCAGGTGAATGAACCATGGGCGTGTGTATGTTGTTCTTTTTAACATATTTTTTCACGGCATAATTTATTATGAGGTAACTTCGCCTTCAGTTGAAAACAACAACAAACAAGAAAAGTCTGTCACTTGCACATAGGAATCAAAGTCGGTGGCCGTTTTTTGTTTGTTTGTTTGTTGTTTTCTGTTGTTGATATTGTTTTGAGGTTTTTTTTCCCTCAAGTTTGGTATCAAGTTTGGTATTGATATTTCAAATTAAACTTTTTCTTGAAACCATCTTTTAATTAGGATGAAGCATCCCTCTGCCGACAAGGACATGTAATCCAGGCTCAAAGTACGACAATGCACACTCTTTAGAGGCTCTGTTCGTCACTCAAGCTGATTTCACGTGGTCCCATGCAACATGTCAACGAGCGCCAGAAGTGTGAGGGAAATGTTTTTTTTTCATTTATTAGCTGCCACAAGAACATAGCAATGCCAGTTCCTTTTGTTGCTGTGTCTTAGTCTGTTTGGAAACAGATTTTCAGAGTGTGGGGCAGTATATCAGATCATAGTTTGTCGCAGTGCTTGTTATAAGGAATCATAACTGGTCCTAAGGAATCAGAGACCTGTTGTCCTTACGAATCATAGAACTATTATCCGAAAAAAATAATAATTTGTCTTGAATAATCACAGTGATGTTGTCCAAAGGAATCGTAGTTTGTCTCTAAGAATCCTAAACCGGTTATCCTGAGGAATCATATACATGTTGCCCAAGGGAATTATAGACTT
>NC_134894.1:24608714-24628714 GCF_041734735.1 Babylonia areolata | reverse complement strand
CTGTGCCTCTGCCTGTCTCTGTCTCTCTGTCTCTGTCTCTCTCACTCTTTGTTGTTGTTTTTTAGGCGGGGGGGGGGGGGGGGGAAGGAGGGGTTGTTTTTGTTTTGTTATTTGTTGTTGTTTTTTTTTGTTTGATCAAGGTGTTTAGTGTATATGTAGACTTTCTTTCATCTACGATGAAAAGATGAACTGTGGGGTCCCCTTGGCAAAGCTATTAGTTCACACCGTGTTTTGAGATCTTTCGGCGTGAGCCAGTGGTAAACTCACCTGGCAGATGGCTTCATTGTAAGCCAGGGAAGGGGTTTGGACGAGTTTTGGGGGGAGGCTGGGGGCTGGGGGGGGGGCGAGAAGGCATCTTTCTGCAGTCTGCACTGGCACCGTCCCCCCACTTCAAAGACTACGTGTCTAGATCCTAAGTTGTTGGGGGTTTTGGGATTGTTGTTGTTGTTTTTTTCTTGTCGTGTTCCTGTCTTTCTCTTCTGTTGCCGGAAAACAGAATGTGGAGGTTGGAGGGGTGTGGGGAGGAGTACGAGTTTGGGGCATGTCTGTTAGTGTGTGTGTGTGTATGTGTGTGTTTGTATGTGTGTGTATGCGTTTGTGTGTGTGTGTTTGTATGTGTGTGTGTGTGTGTTTGTGTGTGTGTGTGTTTGTGTGTGCATGTGTGTGTACTTGTTAAACATAGAGAGGTGAGGAGATAGGGAGATAGACAGAGAGAGGGAGGAGAGAGAGAGAGAGAAGATATAGAAATACACACGAAAAGAGAGATCATCTTTAACGGACACAGAGATATGCTTCAGATACATAAAAGTGCATAGGGATACACGGCGTGAGATGCATAGATACAGAGAAATAAAGAGATGCATGCATAAACACAGAGAGAGACAGGCAGAAAAAGAAAGAGGAGAGACACGTGCGACATGGCGAGAGAGAGGAGAGAGAGAGAGACAAAGACAGACAGCTGGAGAAAGACAGAGATTGAAAGACTACTCGAAGGGAGAGAAAGTGGGGGTGGGGGGGCGGGGAACAGCAGTGTTTGAAAACAGCAGTCTTGTCATGTCCTGTAAATGTTGTTGAACATCAAGTGGCGTGATGAGCCAACAGTGTGTGTGTGTGTGTGTGTGTGAAGAATGGCAGATGTTGTGCACTGGGAAATCCCGCTGAGGGGGCGACGTCTGTTGAAAAGGTATCTGATCTGATCCAACGCACCTGTTCTTTGCTCCCTGTCTGTCTCCTCCACCCCCTCTCCCCCCGCACCCCCACCCCCACCCCCACCCCACGTCTGTGTGTGTGTGTGTGTGTGTGTGTGTGTGCGCGTGTGTGTGTGTGCACGCGCGCGCTTCTCTCTTTCTGTCTCTCTATATCTCTCTCTCTCATGCTTTCTGTGCGCCTCTCTCTGTCTCTCTCTGTCTCTGTCTCTTTTTCTGTCTCTCTGTCTCCCTGTGCCTCTTCCTGTCTCTGTCTGTCTCTCTCTCTGTCTCTGTCTCTTTTTCTGTCTCTCTGTCTCTCTGTCTCTCTCTGTCTCTCTCTCTCCCTGTGCCTCTCCCTGTCTCTGTCTGTCTCTCGCTCTCTCTCTCTCTCTCTCTCATTCCCTCTCTATCTCCCTCACACACACACACACACACACACACACACACACACACACCGTGTGTGCGCTGTATTTACATAAACGAATGCATGTACATACATGGTGTGTGTGTGTCAGTGTGTGTGTGTGTGTGTGTGTGTGTGTGTGTGTGTGTGTGTGTGTGTGTGTGTGTGTGAACGTCCTACGTTGTTTGAGTGAGTGAGAGCACACGTCTATCTCTTTGTGCATGTTCGCACGTTTGGTCGTGCGTGCGTTCACTGTTGTGTGGCAAACACCCAATACAAGTAGACTGTAAAGTATTCGTCTCACGATTTGTTTGTTTATTTTTAAACATGACAGGAAAAAAGAGCGATTGAAGTGACAGAGATCTAGTGTGCTTTGAGTGACCGTGTTTTGGTTATATATATATATATATATATATATATATATATATATATAGGGGGGGGGGGGGGCGGGAGAGAGAGAGAGAGGAAACAGACAGACAGACAGAGACGCAGACACACACACACACACACACACACACACACACACACACACACACACACACACACAGATTTGATTACGCCATGGTCCGTACTGAATTTTTTTTTTTTTTTTTAAACCAGTGTCCATGTCCTTTGTCACTTACCATCGTTGGCGTTGGATTGGTTGCACTAATGTAACTCTGTTTTTATCGATCGGTCTTCCACCTGATTTAACAGCCCACCAGAAGGCGTGTTCCTGGCAAAATTCTGCAGAAAAATCCACTGTGACAGTAAAGCAAATGCCCTTGCAGGCAGAACAAAGAAAAAAAACACAATTATGTATTTGAGGCGCTGCCGCTATGGCGACGCGCTCTCTTCCTGGGGGGACCAGTCCGAATTTCACACAGAGAAATCAGTTGTGTTGAGAAGCAATACAATACAATACAACGCAACGCAACGCAACGCAATGCAACACAATGCAATGCAATGCAATACAATACAATACAATACAATGCACACTCACAAAGGTCAAGTCTTCGTGTTCTGAATGAAGGTGTACAGTAGTCTGCTGGTGTTACGTTTTCTCCCTTACTTGAACCCTTCTCTTCTTTCTAACCCGTACCCCCAGTCATACACACCCACTCAACCGGCCATTCACATATACAGACACCCAAGCAAATGTCGTTCCTTTTCTTCTTCTTCTCCTTTTTTTTTTCAATGATAATGATGACAACCACATGTCAGAATTGTTATTCTGCCATTCGACAACCACCGCGTGGCTGTAAAGAATCGGTCCTGTCGACAGGAAACAGTTTTGTTGATCCTGGTCGCTGAAAAGAGACAGTTTGAAGAGAGACTGAAGTGGGGAACAGGGGGGGGGGAGTGTGGGAGTATACATAGCTAGCATTTAAGAGCACTGTTCAGAGTGTAGATAAGCTATCCGAAAAAAGCAGCTGTATTTTGTTGTTGTTGTTGTTGTTGTTGTTTTTTTGGGGGGTTGTTGTTTTTTTGTGGGGTTTGTGTGTGTGTGTGTGTGTGTGTGTGTGTGTGTGTGTGACAGCACCAATATGAGTTCCATTGCGAACGGGCGAACACTACTACAATACAATATTTCCCTGTGCACGCATGGTAATGATAGCGTTTCGAAACAAGATAACGTACCCACTCACCCTCAGTAGGGAAGCTTCCATCTGTCGAGGGAATCGGGTTGTTTTTTTTTTGGTCTTTTTCTTTGTGTGTATTATCTTTACTTCCTTTCTTTTTCAGTTTTCCCACATATTAGTGCATATGTTTTCATACACAAGCATATATCCAAACTCTCTAAGCGTGCCAGGGTCGCTGGGTTTATTCGTCAGTTTATGCCACCTGCAAGCCAGTGCTTGTGTTTGTGTTGGCCTGTGTTTTATGCGTAAATATTTTCTTTGTATTTTGTTTCCTTAACTTCGCAGATTTGACGTGGGGCGCGTGCCGATTCTTGTCGTGCGTAACGGTTTCTCAGTGTGTGTGTGTGTGTGTGTGTGTGTGTGTGATACATACTGACAGCTTCTTGAACACATGACCTCTGGTTGTGTGTGTGTGTGTGTGTGTGTCTGTCTCTGTGTGTCTGTGTGTGTGTGTGTGTGTCTGTGTGTGTGTCTGTGTGTCTGTGTCTGTGTCTGCGTCAGTGTGTGTATGATGCATACTGACAGCATCTTGAACACATTACAGCTTCTGTTTCTTCTTCTTCTCTCTGGTGTCAGTGGTTTCTGTCTACCTCTTTCATCCCCCGACATCTCTGTTTTTCCCAGGTTTCCGCGTGCTCTCACTCCACATGCCCATGCAGTCATTCCAGTTAGATTTCCGTTTGTCCCCGTCGTCCGCTCGCTCTCTTTACTCTATCTAGTAGCATTGTCTTAGTGTTAAGATACACACACACACACACACACACACACACACACACACATATATATATATATATATATATATATATATATATATATATATATGTATACATGTGTGTGTTGTTGTTTTTTCATGTGCAGAGAACTGTTATTATGCACTATTGTATATGTGTTGTTTCATGTAAGGCGCTTAGAGCCCATTACATGGGGAGCTTGTGCCATACAAGTACTGTATTTTATCATTAGTATTAGTATTATATACAAAAGCTTCTTAGATAGCTAGATATATAGATAGACAGATAGATATATCCAGTATCTAATGGATAGACCACGAATTAGTTCCGTGCATAGGTCAAGCATCTGTTCCCTCCCCCTCCTTTCCCCGCCTTTTTTTTTCCAAAGCGGAACTGATGAAGCGTACATGGATCGAATCCGCACGCTTGGAAACCTCCTTGAAACTGAAACTGACACGCGCGTAGTGGAGAGAACGCGGACTGTCAGTTTCAGCCATTCCACACACACACACACACACACACAGAAGGACGCTCGAGTTGGCCTTTGATGTGTCAACTTCACAGAGAGTTGAGGGGAAAGGGTGGCTGGCTTTCTGTGCCGAGATGAGAGATCTGATTCTTTCCTTTTAAGCGGCAGACGTGGGAGTAGCGTATATGGATCAGCCCGCGTCGTCAGGTTTCGTTTCACTCCCTTCTCTCGTCACACTGATTTCAATAATGATAATAATAATGGACATTTATATAGCGCGTTTCTCCAGAACTACTGCTCAAAGCGCTTTACATTTCGCTCCTCACTCTCCGCCTCCCTATCAATACTCCCCTCCACCCGAACCTCCCCCAACCTCCCCCCCCCCTCACACACGGAAGCACTTGCCAGAAAGCACTCATGCAACTGAACCACCCTCTGACCCATGGGTCCTTTTGTCTCATGTGTCTTCTGTGTGTGTGTATTTCTTGTTTATGCATTTACTTATTTGTTTGTGTATGAATTATTTCAGTTTAGTTTAAATATTCTATACAAACCTATCGTAGGCTGTCAAGGCCTGTATGGTGCGTTGGGTTCATGCGTAGGTCAGGTGTTTATGTTGTTGTTGTTTTGTTGTTGGTTTTTTTTAGTGTAAGTGGTGTTGAGTTTATTGATCAGTTCGCACAAAAACAGAAACTGTCACAGTGTCTCATGGACTCGAGGGAAGTTGTAAGAAAAAAAGATGTGACAGTCAGATTGAAGCTCTCAATATGTAGTATTTTAGTGAATGGTGTGTGCAGGGGTGGGGGGTAAGGCGGAGGCGAAGGCGTGGAGTGGGAGAAGTGTGTGTGTGTGTGTGTGTGTGTGTGTGTGTGTGTGTGTGTGTGTGTGTGTGTGTGTGTGTGTGTTCAGTTTAACGTCTTTCCACTTGAAGTGATATTAGTGAGTGTGTGTGTGTGTGTGTGTGTGTGTGTGTGTGTGTGTGTGTGTGCGAGTGTGTGTGTGTGTGCGAGTGTGTGTGTGTGTGTGTGTGTGTGTGTGTGTGTGTGTGTGTGTGTGTGTGTGTGTGTGTGTGTGTGTGTGAATAATATATAATACATCTCAAAAGAAGCGCCGAGCCCAGTCCCTGTGCTCCAACGTCCAACCTTGTCCAAGACTCTGCGTCTGCTCCTTCCGCCACCCTCCAGTCTGTTCTGGCCCCACTCTCCCTTTAAAACCTCTGTTTAGGTTCTCTCCACTAAAGAGCGTGTGGAGTGTGTGGGAACAAGCTCTGTGTATCCACTTCCTCTGATGGGTTAACTCTTTCCATACGAACGGCGAAAGAGACGACGTTAACAGCGTTTCAGCCCAATCACCATCATCAAAATATTGCAAGCGGAAGGCTCTTATACTGAAGACGTGAATGTTGACAAAAAAAATACCACAATTCTGACGACGGAAGCTAAAGGTTGGGTCATTGAGACACCCACTGGACATCCGAGGGGTCTGTGTAGAGGAGAAGAGAGGACTGGCCGTACTGAGTGAGTTAAAATGAGGCCTCTGGTGCCGGCAGTTTCATGAGGATGTCGGTAGAGAGGGCAGGGGAGGAGGGTGAGGGGAGAACAGAACAGATCGTCCGTCACTCTGGAGGTGGGGTGGAGGGGAGTGGGTGGGGGGGGGTGAAGAACAGAACAGAACGCCCCTCACTCTGGAGGTGGCGTGTGGATGGGAGTGGGGAGGGAGTGGGGGAGTGGGTTGGGGGGGGGTGGAGTGTGGGGGGAGTGGGGTGTGAGGAGAGTGGGGTGTGAGGGGAGTGAGGGGAGGGGGGTGTGGTGTGTGGGGGAGTGGGTTTTAGGGGGAGTGGGGAATGGGTTGTGGGGGGAGTGGAGTGTGGGGGAGTGGGTTGTGGGTGTGTGTGAGGGGAGTGGGGTATGGGGGGAGTGGGTTGTAGGGGGAGTGGGGTGTGGGGGTGTGAGGGGAGTGGGGTGTGGGGGGGAGTGGGGTGTGGGGGTGTGAGGGATGTGGGGGTGTGAGGGGAGTGGGGTGTGGGGGGAGTGGGGTGTGGGGTGTGTGAGGGGAGTGGGTTGTGGGGGGAGTGGGGTGTGAGGAGAGTGGGGTGTGTGAGGGGAGGGGGTGTGGGTGGAGTGGAGTGTGGGGGAGTGGGGTAAACAGAACAGAACGCCCCTCACTCTGAAGGTGGGGTGGGGGGGGAGTGGGGGGAGGGGAGTGGGGTGAACATATCTGAACGCCCCTCACTCCAGAGGGCATGGGGATGGTCAGTCAGTCCTTCTGTCCGGCTCTTCTAATGAACCAGTCGTCTTCCTCTATCGGGAGTCCCCCAAGTCTCGAGCTGCCCTGCCTGTGTTCGTTCACAGTTTCAGTGTCAGTATCATGGAAGTGTCCAAACGTGCGGACTGACCCGTTTTCTAATCAGATGTGGTGCAGCATATATGGATCTGTCCGCCCGCTCTGACACCCCCTTGACACTGAAAATGAAACTGATACATATACTCTACATCACATCTGCTGTAAAAGAAAATTTTAAAGGGCAGATGCCAAAATCTTCTCATAAACATTCACAGAACAGCAAAATTGTTCAGAAGGGAAGTGTGGTAGGGGAGGGGGTGTAGCAGTGGTGGGAGGGATGAGGAGTAGATGGGATGGAGGGCGGGGGGTGGGGGGGGCGGACGGTGGAGCTCATGGCAGCCTGACAGTGAAAGCAGGAAGGTAATGAATTATGATTAATTAATGTCGCGTCACACGCGCTGGTAACTGAAAACATCTAGTTAAAAGTATTTGTCTTCACATGTGAATGTTATCATTTAAAGATGAGTAGATAAAAGGTAGCAGAGAATGGGGAAATTGTGTGGTGACTTAGGGGAAATTGATTAGATTAAGTGGAATATAAGATGAATAGTTGAAATAAATATAAGCATAATTAAAGAAAAAAAATGACTTGATGAAATTCGTGAAAGCGAGGTCGTTAATTTAAGAAGAGAAACAACTGATAATGATAATGAATTTAAAAGAGTACGTGATATCACCGTTCCCAGTGACTGTAAACGAAACACATTCATGTACGCGGTGCTTCATTAACTCACAGTCAATATGATAAACTTAACTGAAACATCATTGAAAACTATTGCACTAGATAAGTACTGCGGCAATAGTTTTTTTTTTTTTTTTTTTTTAGTTCGTAATGATCTAGAGAAAAGTGTGAAAATTAGATTAAAACAGGTCTGCGAATCGGACCAGTTACTGAGAGATTTTTCTGATGACGTTTTAAAGTGCGTTGTTCATTTGCGGAGCGCTGGCTTTCTGGACCTTATTGATGAAAGCGATGGGCGTGTTCCGTAACGTGAATCGTTGGACGTGTGACGTGAACACGATGACACTGCTGGGAGCGAGGGCGTGGAAGAGAATGTAATAGAGACCGAGTGACACACTGACACTGACATATTTTATCGCTCTTTCAGCAGTTGAGAGAGAGGGTGGGGGGCGGTGGGCGGTGGTGAGAGAGAGAGAGAAATGGACAAGCGAATGGATGTGTTCACAGGTACACGTACGTTGGTTGGTTGGTCGGCTGTGTGCTTGATATTAAGACTCACAACAGCCGTCTTCCACCCCCAACCCCACACCCCCATCCCACACCACCTTTCACGTAAAAGCAATTGCAGTCATCTCGTTGATTTTTCTCTCCATGTTGTGCAAAGCCTCAAGGTCAAATCCAGTCCTGTTGTTTACAGTCAAAAGGTCAGATGTAATCCACCCGGAATAACGATGTGTGTGCTGCGGGTGGCGGTCACATGATGCACTGCCGGTTTGACATGGGAATAAATGTCATTGTTGATTATCATGTCACTTGGTTCAATTCTGCTTTGCTTTTGGGATTTTTGATTGGGGCATGTTTGTTGTGACCGTACTTACCGTTCTTTTGTAAAAGAAATTACTGCGACGGTTGACGGCGTGTTGCTGTTGTGCGCTGTTTGAAGAGTTCATTGAGCAGGTTTGGAAATACTCTATTTCTCTGTTGTAGTTTGCGAACCCAATCAAAGTTGTGATAGCATCTGTTGTTATTTTTCGTTTATTGAAAGAGGTGGATAGCAATTTATGGCTAAATTTCTTTTTCGGTTAAAATAGACGAAGCGGAGGCTAGGCAGACTTTGCTTTACTAAGCTGTTCACAGGGACAAATTTTTGACAGCACTTGCCTCGCTTTGTTTTTAGGCAAGGCATGGCTGTCAGTGTTGTGTTTTTTACCTTACTGTTGATCAAGGCGGATTTATGACACAACGCTATTCTGTTTCGTTTATACTATAGGGTCAGGTTATTTTACAGCGCTTGCTGTTCTGTTTATAGACACGACATTTGAACCAGTCATTGCTATCTTGTTTACAATCAGGTTTGTGATAGTGTTTGATATTCTGTTTATCAAGGCAGACGTGTGACACAGCGAAAGCTGTTCTGTTTTGTTAAAAGTACGATTTACGACAGCATGTGCTGGGCAATTTGCACAATTTGCCCCCTCAAGACGGAATGAGTAGTGTTCACAACAAGGCGTGGACGTTCACTCCGTCAGTCACACAGAGGAATGGAGGGAAAGATTTTTTTTTTTTCCGTGTGCAGTTTATGGAGACCGGTTTAAAGGAAGTTTTCAGCAGAGAAAAGATTTTAATCCGAAAACCCGATCTGGGCACACAGAAAGACAGTACAGTTTGCTATTCTGTTTGTATTATGGACCGGGGCAGAATGTCGACAGCGTTTGTTGGTCTGTTTTTGTCGATAGCGGCGGAGAGAGATTAGTGACAGTGTTTGTTCCTTCTTCGTAAGCCAGCACGTAAGACGCCAAGGCTAATTAAGCACGTGCAGTTGCTGATACTGCAAGATGGTGTCAGCAATGAGGACTGATCATGGATTATTGACGGAGGCAGGAGGTGGGGGGGGGGGGCGCAGTGCCTTATTCATGGCCAAGGCCACGGTCCAGGAACGGGAGTAATTCCATCCACAGCCTCCCGTGTACCCCCTCCATCCCCTTCCAAACCTCCCCACTACGCCGCCTTGTTTCGGTCGTTGCCTTGATGTTGTCCCTGGAGGTTACGGGTATGGGCTCAGGATCTGGCAGGTGAAGCCAAGAGTGGCGTCCCCTTGACAGCTTGGGTGTCGAGGAAGTGGACTGAATGTTTGTCTGACGTGTCCTTTGCCATTGGTACTGGAAGGCGGTGGTGTCCAGTGGAGTGAAGTTTTGCTGACGGTGCAGTTGTTGGGGTGGGACGTCTGTCTACCCGTGACTTCAGTGATTGTTTTCTGTGCCCGTGACTGTGTCACACGTGGGGACTGTTGGTGCTGAAGGTGTGGGCGGCTGTGTTCTTCAAGAACTGCCCCTCCCCCACTCCTCTCCCCGTGGATTGTCTGTTAATGTTGTGACTTTAGAGGAGAAAACTATATTGTTTCATCGATTCAGACTTCCTATTTGATGAAGGAGCTGTATGTCAGAGAGTCGAGAATGTGGATCAACGAAGGAAGTGTTTACGTAGTCATGTTGGTTTTTATGCGTCTCCTTAATACTTAGAGGTAAGACAATGAAATGTGCCCACTGTTTACATGAATAAGCGGAAATGGGTTCGTGTCTTCACTTAATGGGCTCTTACGGGGCTTCCTGTTTTAAAGAGGACAATATTGCAGTTAGCATTAGTTGCGTGTTTGTACCAGACCCTGTTTTTAGCTCATGGTTTCCTGTTAAACCTGTGTTCCTGTGGAGCAGCATGACAGTAGCATAATTGTCCACGCTTTCGTTTTGAGTATCTTGATGCTTTCAGGTTCTCTCTCTGTGTCTGTCTCTCTGTCTCTCTTTCTCTGTCTGTCTATATATATATATATACATATGTGTTATTGTAACTGATGTAGATTAGCAAGGACAGATTGGAAGAATGGGTCACGCCTAAAATCTTAACTCTCTCCATACGAACGGCGGAAGAGACGACGTTAACAGCGTTTCAGCCCAATTACCATCATCAAAATATTGCAAGCGGAAGGCTCTTATACTGAAGAGGTGAATGTTGACAAAGAATACCACAGTTCTGACGACGGAAGCTAAAGGTTGGGTCATTCAGACACCCACTGAACATCCGAGGGGTCTGTGTAGAGGAGAAGAGAGGACTGGCCGTACTGAGTGAGTTAATCCTGGAATAAGATGTTTCGAGGTCTGTCTTCCGCCCCCCCCCCCCCCCCCCCCCCCCCCCCCCCCCCCTCTCTCTCTCTCTCTCTCTCTCTCTCTCTCTCTCTCTCAGGTATACTTACTACTTCTACTTTCTGTCGTCCCGGTATTTCCTGTTGCTCCAAAATACTGTCTGTAATCATATCAGTTCTCATCTTTTATTCGTTCGTTACGGCGCTGTCAACGTGACCGTGTTCGTGCTGGTATCACCCTGGAATGCACGTACATCATTGGTATAGGGGTTGAAATTCCTGCAGGAGCTGTGACATTAGTGTGGTCCAGCGTCCCTAAATGCAGGAGTCCGGTGGTGTTGACCTTTTCCGCATCACGTCTTCAGAATAAATTCATGTGTTTTGTTGTTGTTTTCTTGTTGGGTTTTTGTTGTTGTTGTTGTTTTTATTTGTTTGTTTGTTTTTATCTCTGGAAAACAAATCATAGCTGTTGTTTTAAAGATTCTCTTCTTTTTATATCTTAATTAAGCTATTTTTATTTATGTGAATTCGATTATTTGATTACAGTGTCGTAAAAAAATGATCTCTTCGAAGTTGTGCAGGGGAACGCAAGCACGCACACAAGTACACACGCACGCACACACACACGGTCGCGCGCACCTACGCACTGAGACAGAGACACGGGATAGACGAAAAAGACAAGGGGGGGGGGGGTTGGTAGTGAAGACTAGAAAAAAAATCAATAAAAACATGACAAGCTTCCGCCTCAGAAATGTCACCGCCATTGCGGTCATTGTTCTGTCTTTTCACCGTTACATCCACGTCCCCAGTGAAGACTAGCTGAAAGCGGTGTGTGGCCTGTGAGCTAAAAGCGGTGTGTGGCCTGTGAGCTAAAAGCGAGGTGTGGTCTGTGGCTAACAGCGGGGTATGGTCTGTAGGCCTGTGGGCTTCCTGGCTATTGTCCGTGGCATCTCTCTCACATCCTCTTCTTGTGTCTGTTCTCCCTGTGGTCTGTTCTGTTCGCGCAGGTCGAATTAAAATGTGACACCTGGGCTTCGGTCGAGTTTTGATTATTATCCTTTGGGATTTTATCAGCGTTTTTTGCCCTTTTTGTTTGTGTCTATGTGTGCTCTTTTTTCTCCTTCCTCCGCCTGTTGCTATTTTCGGTGTTTCTCAGCGTTCTTTACTCTTTCTCTCTGCCTCTGTCTCTTTCTGTCCCTCTTTATTGTCTCTCCCGCTGTCTTTTTCCAATAAGTTTTTAGTTGTAGGAGAAGTGTGTGTGTGTGTGTGTGTGTGTGTGTGTGAAGTGGGGAGGGACTGGGGATTTTTGCGTTGGCGCCCACCACTCATAGCACTTTCTGGTGCCGGGAATAGTACTCTGTTTTTGTGGGGGGTGAGGAGGTGGGGAGGGGGTCTTCCACTTCCACTTCCACTTCCACGACCGACATACATCATCCTGCCCCGCCCACCCCTCTCCATTCCCATATCTACCACAACTCCAACCAACCAGCCTGCTCTGTCTGTGCCCGCTCTCGCTCTCTCTCTCTCTCTCTCTCTCTCTCTCTCTCTGTCTCTGCCTCATCCCTCCCCCTAGTTCTCTCAATTTTCTCTCTCTCTCTCTCTCTCTCTCTAAATATATATATCTTTCTCCCTCCCCTCTCTCTCTCCCCCTCTGGCTCTCTCTCTCCCTCCATCCCCCCTCTCTCTCTCTCTCTCTCTCTCCCTAACTCTGGCTCACTCTCTCCCCCTCCACACACCACACCTTTCCTTCATACGTCATGTTGAATCAGTGGATGGGCGTTGTATTGGCTGCCTTCTGTTTCTCACCCTGTGGTTGCTACTGTCAACAAACGCATGTTCACAGATACATTGAGAGATCGAGCTCATGAACGAACGAACTTTTCTTTTAACTCACTCAGTACGGCCATTCCTCTCTTCTCCTCTACACAGACCCCTCGGATGTCCAGTGGGTGTCTGAATGACCCAACCTTTAGCTTCCGTCGTCAGAACTGTGGTATTCTTTGTCAACATTCACCTCTTCAGTATGAGAGCCTTCCGCTTGCAATATATTGATGATGGCAACTGGGGTGAAACACTGTTAATGTCGTCTCTTTCGCCGTTCGTATGGAGAGAGTTAATTGAGGGGGGGGGGGGAAGAATTCAGCACATAAGCCCTGCTTTCGTCCTGTCAACCTGCGCTCATAAAAGTGAAAATGCTACAACCATGCAGTTCAAAAGACATAACATTACACAGGTAATTTTCAAATAATCAAGAGAGAGACGAAGACGAGAGAGAGAGGGGGGTGGGGGGAGCGTGAGATAGAGATAAATAATAGAGTGGAAAGGGTTGGAAAAATAACAAGAATGGACAGTGGAAGAAGAAATGAATAAAGGGGAAAAATAAACATATAACACAAAAAAGAAGCTATGGAGAAGAAGACAGGACGAAGAAGAAGAAAAGGAAAAGGAAATAAATAAACCACACAAAAAAATATAGAGAGAGACAGACTGAAGGTGAGAGTTAGATGTGTGAAGCACAAAGAAAAAGAAAGTGAACCCATTGAAGAAAAAAGGGGAAGACATCAAAAAGAAAAAAAAAAGAATGAACGAATGAAAGAAAGAAAGAAAACCTGTATGTGCGACGGGACATTAATCAAAATTTCTTCATAGACAAAAAGAAAGAAAGAAAAAAAAAGAAAAAAATATAGAGATAGGAAGGAAGGAGGGAAAGAAAGAAAGAAAGATCGAAAGGAAGGAAGGAAGGAAAAGAAAGAAAGAAAGATCGAGAGGAAGGAAGGAAAAGAAAGAAAGAAAGATCGAGAGGAAGGAAGGAAAAGAAAGAAAGAAAGATCGAGAGGAAGGAAGGAAGGAAAGAAAAGAAAGAAAGAAAGATCGAGAGGAAGGAAGGAAGGAAAGAAAAGAAAGAAAGAAAGATCGAGAGGAAGGAAGGAAGGAAAAGAAAGAAAGAAAGATCGAGAGGAAGGAAGGAAGGAAAGAAAAGAAAGAAAGAATGATCGAGAGGAAGGAAGGAAGGAAGGAAAAGAAAGAAAGAAAGATCGAGAGGAAGGAAGGAAGGAAAGAAAATAAAGAAAGAAAGATCGAGAGGAAGGAAGGAAAAGAAAGAAAGAAAGATCGAGAGGAAGGAAGGAAAGAAAGAAAGATCGAAAGGAAGGAAGGAAAAGAAAGAAAGAACGAAAGGAAGGAAAAGAAAGAAAGATCGAGAGGAAGGAAGGAAAAGAAAGAAAGATCGAAAGGAAGGAAGGAAAAGAAAGAAAGAAAGATCGAGAGGAAGGAAGGAAGGAAAAGAAAGAAAGAAAGATCGAGAGGAAGGAAGGAAAAGAAAGAAAGAAAGAAAGGAAGGAAGGAAGGAAAAGAAAGAAAGATCGAGAGGAAGGAAGGAAAATAAATAAAGAAAGAAAGAAAGACTGAAAGGAAGGAAGGAAGGAAAAGAAAGAAAACAGCGGTAAACGTTTGAACTGAAGAGGAGGGGTGGGGGCGGTGAAAGAAAAGACGGCAGAAAGTAGCGAAACAAACCAAAATGAAATGAGGGTGTTGGGGTGAGGTCTGGAGTGTTGTGTTGGAGTGTGTGTGTGTGTGAGGGGGGAGGGGAGGGATGCAAGTGGTGGTGATGACTCAGAGTGGCAAGAGAACTGGATTCTTCACAGTGTCAGGGGTGTGTGTGGGGGGGTGGGGGTGGAGATTGTTTCTCCGGCGATTATAGTTATAGTTTTTTTTGGCGCGCCCGCATGTGTGTGTGTGTGTGTGTGTGTGTGTGTTTGTGTGTGTATTTGTGTCTCAGTGTGTCTGTGCCTTTGTGTGTGTGTGTGAGTCTGTGTGTGTGTGTTTGTGTGTGTGTGTGTGTGTGTGTGTGTGGTGTGTGTGCGTGTGTGTGTCTGTGTCTGTGTGCGTATTTGTGTCTCTGTGTGTCTGTGCCTTTGTGTTTGTGTGTGTGTGTGCATGTGGTGTGTGTGTGTGTGTGTGTGTGTGTGTGTGTGTGTGTGTGTGTTAGTCGAAGTCGAAATCGAAATATCTTGTCATACCACAGATTCAGAACAAATTAGTTCAGAACAATATAATTCCCAAAAGACAAAAATAATAAACGCAAGAAAATTACTACAATGACGTCCGCTCAACAATGTGGACAACGAAAACGATTCCAGTGCATTATTTCGATCGTACTGAAATCGCCTTGCATTTCGACACTCAGTCTCACAATTTCACAACTGGGGTAACAACATGGACATTTTGAAAGCTCTTGGGCCTCTTTGAAAGTTAGCAGGAATAGGCTGAGAACGAAGAGAAGAGAAGTTTGGACAGCTGAGAAGAAAATGCCTTTCAGTTTGCGTGCATTGTATTGTTGTTCAGGTATTGTGGTTGTTCGTCTGTAAACTTTTGTTATGTGCGGTTGTTTTCTTCTTTAGTTTGCTTACCAACTCCACCCCCCTAGTGATGTCTTCTGTTGTAATTGTTTTTGTTGTTGTTTTTCACGGTTCATTTATTTGTGTTTTGCACCATTGCTTTAATTTCCGCGACGTGAAAATATCAATCCTTGTGTGTAAGATAATTATTTTATTTTCGTTTGTTTCTTCTTCCATTCATTTTCTTCCTTCTTAAAAGTTGTGTGAGTATTTCAGCATTGTAGTAACCTCACTTCTGACTGTTAACAGCCTGGCTGGAGTGTGTTGTGTGTATGTATGCATGACTGAATTAAATGACACGGGAAGCTAGCTGTTAATCGGCTCTACTCGGGTAGCTGTGGGGAGCGCGTTGTGCAAAATTAAAGACACCGTGTTTTGTACAGCGCTTAGAGTCTCTGAGCGAGGACAGGCGCTACACGAGTACCCACATGAAGACAGTCAATGAATCAATGAACCATTGTGTGTTGCAGACCATGACATTGATGACCTGGAGATGCAGGTGGTACGCTACAAACCAGAAGGACTGGACACACTGTGTCGGAACACCAAGTTCTCCAGAAAGGAGCTGCAGATCATGTACAGAGGCTTCAAACAGGTCAGCGGGAATCCCACTTCTCTCTCTCTCTCTTTTTTTTATGCCACTCTGGGACCTCACTCCTCACCCCTGTCCCTAACCTCACTTCCTGACATGGATTACAGGATCTTTAACGTGCGTATTTGATCTTCTGCATGCGTTTACACACGAAGGGGGTTCAGGCACTAGCAGGTCTGCACATATGTTGACCTGGGAGATCGGAAAAATCTCCACCCTTTACCCACCAGGCGCCGTCACCGTGATTCGAACCCAGGACCCTCAGATTGAAAGTGCAACGCTTTAACCACTCGGCTATTGCGCCCGTCGGCGTCGTTGCAAAATAGGGAATGGGTATAGGCGTTGGACGTCTGATCCAATGTTCATCAACGATCCGGGATCGAGGCCCTGTTTCGTCATAGTGTTGTGTACTTGGTAAATGCATTTTACATAGACTTTCCTCACTCAGCCCAGGTGTGAACAGATACCTGACACAGACTGGGGAAGGTTAAAATGGTGGAAGGAAAGGGTTGGGCACTGCCTTCCTATGCCGAGCCCTGGACACAGTGACTATGAATTCACTGCCCCTAATGGTCATGAGAGGCTGTGGGACATTTGAGTAGGTCATCACCAGCTGGACATGTGGTCGGCTAGGTAGTGATACAGGGGGTGGCGGGGGGGGGGGGGGCGGGAGGTGAGGGGGTCATGATTGTATGGAGACCTTTGGCTGGTCCCCGTGGTCCACTCAGCGTTGATGGAACGCATCGAGGTTCCCAGGGTCGTGACCACCATTCTGTCGATGTGTGGGGGAGTACGGGGTGCGGATTAGGGGGGCGTTGGTGGCTAATTCATAGCCTCGTCCATTTGCTGTCAGGTTTCTGGCGTGGTTTCTAGGTCCCTGGTGGCTCATGTGGCAGGGGGCAAACATGAATGCGAGGCGAGGTACTTTTCATTGGGCTGAAAGCTCTGCTGGTGTGCTAATAAGCACTTGTCTTCTGGATGGCTCTGTGCCTACCTATCGTTGGAGAATGAGAGGGGAGAGATGGAAAGAGACACAGAGAGAGGCAGAGAGATAGAGAGGGAGAAAGCAAAAGAGAGAGAAGCGAGACAGACACAAACAAAACACGCGTCATTGTGAGGATGCTCAATGTTCGTTGAATATGACTTAACCACCCTTTCCATGACATTGATAGAGTTAAATAGACAGGCAGAGACAGGGAGAGATTCAGCCAGTGTTCCATCAGAATGCGTTGTATTCGATACTTCACCTTTTCTATCACATTGGCGAAGACAGACAGACACAGCGAGAAAAAGAGAGAGATAGAGAGAGAACTCAGAACTCAAAAAGTTTAATGTGCATCGGCCTTGGGCCACAATACGTCCTTTAGCCTAGTTAGAAAGAGAAAGAGAAAGAACATTTACATACGGCTCGAGAGAGAGAGGAGGGAGGGAGAGAGAGAGGGGAGAGAGAGACAGTGGGAGAGAGGGGCAGATACAGACAGACAGACAGACAGAGACAGAGACATCGCTCCATCCTGGGGGACACATCCATATACACTGAATATACTTCCCTACCCTTCCTGTAACATTAAGCCATCACCGGAATTCTCTTGGCACACTTGACAGAGCCGCTGCCCATGCCACTCCGGTCGCCATGTGGTAAGGCAGTATTGACCCTTTTCACCATCAGGGAGCGCTTTTAGTGGGCGGTTGGGTGTTGGGGGAGGGGGAGTGGGGCGGGGGGTCCTGGGGGGGCGTCATCGGCATAATGATGTGGATATCAATCGTCTGAACATGATTCCGAAGCACTTTTTCTGGAATCCGAGCAAGTGCAGATGGGAAATGTACTCTTTTGAACAGGCGTTAATGATACACCAGCTCCGTTTCAGAGTGTACGCATGCATGTACATAATTAATGACAATGGTGGGAATGGTACTGCATTCATGCAGCTAGAGATGGCAATCCGCTAAACGATAAAAACAACTAATATAAATCAGGTATGAAATGTCCTCAGAAGCAGTTTATTGCACCGTTGGCAGCGTGTTGATTTCTTTCTTCAACCCCTGTAAGATCATGATAATAAATATGATGATGATGATGATGATGATCGTACCATTATCATAATATTTCGTTCAAATGGCATAAGTCATTTCAGTTCACATTTCAAACGTCTTTATTTTAGAGCTGTATATACACCGCTGTTTTCTGATCATCGAAGGCCCGAGGAAACGAGAGATAATGTGCAATGGATTCTTGGGGTGGTGCCACAAATAATGTTTATCCATCCTCGACTCGCCAGAGAAGCTGACGTAAGCCAGAGAAGGTCACGTTCATGTGCTACCTTCAACAGAAAGTATGTGATGCAATCTTAACAGTCTGCAACAGAGAAGAAAAGAGGAACGCGGAACTGAGTTTCAGTTCCAAGGACGTGTCAGAGCGTGCAGAGAGATCCATATGCGCTGCACAATATCTGGGGGGGGGGTGGGGGGGAAGAAGTAGCAATGCCGGAACTTCGCATAAATCCAATGCGCTGATCAGGCCTTGAAAGTCTATCATATGTTGGTGTCAAACATTGACATGATATTAAATGAAAATAATAAGAAAAAATAAACAAATACGTAAACAAATAATGTCTTAAATGTAGCATTCAAGGATTTTGATTAAGTGGGTGAGTTTCAGAAATGGACGATAGCCTGATCCTGTTTACTTGAGAATCAATGCAGGTGCATGGATGGTATGCTGACTGCATCGTTATTATTAATATTCTTGACACGTTCCAGATGTGTTTTAGGAGAGGCAAAATGTCTACTATCATTTACACGTGGATCTTGCAAGCTGGAGACAAACTAACTGGTACCGATGTGTTGTGATAAAACAGGGTTCTGCTCCCAACAAAATGGTTAGAGAACCAGTGTTGTGGGTATCAGCTGAAACTTTGCGGTGTGGAAATTGTCCAGCGCTGAGTATACTGGAACCACGTTCTGAAGCTTAACTAAGGGTAATGGGGGGGGGGAGGTGGAAGAAGGCGTGGAAGGAGAACTGCCTCCTATCCTCCTCCCTTTATACCTGTATGGACTCTTTAAGAACCATTATAAGGTAGTGAATCCCGTTATACCTGTATCGACTCTTTAAGAACCATTATAAGGTATGTAGTGAATCCCTTTATACATGTATCGACTCTTTAAGAACCATTATAAGGTAGTGAATCCCTTTATACATGTATCGACTCTTTAAGAACCATTATAAGGTAGTGAATCCCTTTATACTTGTATCGATTCTTAAAGAACCGTTATAAGGTAGTGAATCCTTTTATACATGTATTGATTCTTAAAGAACCATTAAAAGGTAGTGAATCCCTTTATACCTGTATCGATTTTTTAAAAAAAAAACATAATAAGGTAGTATATATCAAATGGGCTTTTTTCCCCTCTTGCGTGAAGTGACATATGTAATTATTGTCATAAAATTATCGTTCTCCTCTTTTTTTTAAAGCATGTCCCTCGCTGTCAACATTTTTTCCACTCACTTCAGTGTTGCTTCATCTGACATTTTCCATTACGCGCGTCACGTTTACATCAAACAGACATTTGCAAATATCTCTAGAATATTCGCTCTTGCTCCCGCGACCAGATGGAAACACAGACAAGCAAGCACGCTCGCACGCACGCACGCACGCACGCACGCGCACACACACACACACACACACACACACACACACACACACACACACACACACACACACACACACACACATGCACGCGAGCACGGTCGCAGCGCTTCCAGATATTGACGAATTCATTATCATAAAAATTATTCAATGCGCCTTAATTGACAATACTGCCTCCACATGGACTCCGCCCAAGAACTGGTGAAGCACAATGCTTTATCCCCGGCTCTCCTGATTAACATGTAATGCACTGGCACAGATCGGACCTGTCATCACATCAGCTGGAAGACTCGGGGAGAAAACACACGCAAGCACACACACACACACACACACACACACACACACACACACAACTCTCTCTCTCTCTCTCTCTCTCTCTCTCTCTGTTATATCCTTAGAATCTAGAGAACGACTACAATTCCACTACTCGCTGTCTTACACTGGGTCATATATCAGCTGTCCGGTTCCTTCTGTTGTGTTTCTGATGAAGACGCAGCAGAGCATTGCTGCACTTTTCATTTTGGGGTTTTTGACTCACTTGTTTGTTGTTGTTGTTTTTTGTTTGTTTCTTTCTTTCTTCTTGTTTGTTTTTTGTTGTTTTGTTTTGTGGTGGTTTTTTGTTGTTGGTGTTTTTGGTTGTTGGTTTTTTTTGGGGGGGTTTGTGTTTTTTTGTTGTTGTTTTTGTTGAATAAATACTATAAACATCGGCAGACGAACTATGACAGTTGAGACTGAAACCAACAAAAGTCGAAAAACAAAGACGAAGAATTACCCCACAACTAGGTTCGATC
>NC_134894.1:24596214-24603714 GCF_041734735.1 Babylonia areolata | reverse complement strand
GGTTTTATTCTTGATTTTTTTTTTCCCCCTCAGGGAAATGGTGTCATTTCAATATTTAATTCCATTGAATCTACCGATATTTTTCTTTACCTTGTCTGGTGTATGTGACATTCACATTTGTCGCTTACTCTTTTGTATATTACGTAAAATGTCGTGTGTATGACGTCGGATGTAGGTGTCACGTTGCACCAGATTTTTTTTTTTTCCACGCGAATATTTTAAAACAATCGTACAAGCAACGTGAACACAAGCACCAAGGAGCGTGGAGCCTATGCTGCAGATGGTTACTGTACTGAACACACATCCACAACCAAACTTAACTACGTGCTTTGAATAGTTTCGTTTAAGTATTGTGTTTATAGATAGATAGATAAGATGTGTGGCTCATACATATAGATAGATATGGGGGTAAGATAGATAGATAGATGTGTCGCTCATATAGATAGATAGATATGTGGGTAAGATAGATAGAGATAGATGTGTGACCCATGTAGATAGATAGATGTGTGGGTCAGGCATCTGCATTTTTTCTTTGAAGCAGATGTGGTGCAGTGTATGCGTGTGGAACAGTCTGCAATCCTTGACAGTTCGTTGAAACTGAAACTCAGACGGACTTTGAATAAAATTTATGGCGAAAACAGACATTAGATAATCAACGAAGCAAACACATAAGGAAGATATCTATAATATATGATAAATATATGTAAGTTAGTGAATGCTATCAAAAGTTTTAAATACATTCTGCGCAGACACAGAGAGGGATACAGACAGACAGAGTAGGGTGGAAGCAGTGAATGCTCCAATTTTCAATTTTGGTTGATTAAAACTAAACTGAGCAAATTAGTTGTTTAAGTTTGGACGAATACAAATGAACACGTCTCAGAATTCTTTTTTTTCAGTTTGTTTGAATTCTTCCACCGACAGATCTGTTGATTTATCCCCTATTCCAGGAGTCTAGTCTAAGCAATAAACAGATGTATAGCTTTTTTTAATGCTTTTTTTATCTTGACAAAGAGAATGGTTGCCGTCCCGAAAATGTGTGCCTTTGGGTACAGATAGGGGGAAGTAGGAAATCATGTTCCCCCTGGTCAGATTGCCAACAACAACAACAACAACAACAACCACTATAACTGATAAATGGGTGTCGCTGTCTGGTGCGTTGCATGCGGAATTCCCCTTTGGGGAAATGTTTTGCTCACAGAGCTTACCCTGGAAAATCTCCCTTCATGTTCCATCATACACAGGTCGAAGTCTGTTGTGTCAAATGACCATAATAAGCTATCGACGCCATGAGTGTTTTCACATAATTTTGGAATTGAGTGCAGGGTCTGGATCCGTTTTAACTCGGAAGTGAAACACTGCATTTTTTTTTTTTTTTTTTTTTTTTATGTTTACGCAAGAACATTGCGCGACAGCATTAAAACCGAATATAAAAGTTTCTTGTGTTTCTTTTTTTTTTTTTGGGGGGGGGGGGGGGAGGGGGTTGTTGTTGTTTTGTTTTTGTTTTTTGTTGTTATTCCTTTGCGAAGGCACACGTCAGTCATGGATTTGGATGTGCGTCGAGGTGAACGAAGACGTTTGTTTCGTCGAAGACGCGCCACAAGCCCGAACTTAAGAGAAGACAGCCGTCCACAATAAGGGCAGGTTTCAGTTGCCAGCTGGTCGGTTGAAACAGCATTCGGTATTGTGCAGTTAAAATAATTATTATTTCTTTTGCCGCGCAAGTATTGACTGTTAGTTTCCATTGGGTTCAATGGTATGAGAAACATCCATTCTCTCTCTCTTTCTCTCTGTGTCTCTGTCTCTCTTTATCTCTCTCTCTCTCTCTCTCTCTCTCTCTCTGTCTCTCTTCGCTCTCTCCCTCTCATTCTCTCTCTCTTTCTCGCTCCCTCCCTCTCTCTCTTTTATTTCTCTTTCTCTCTCTCTCTCATTCTCGCTCGCTCGTTCTCTTTCTGTATCTCCAACTGCGAATCAAATTGCAGTAGAGTCTACATTTCCCCTGGAATGAACCCAGAAATGTTATCAGTACAGGCATTTAATGAACTTCTGGAGAAGCCACAAAGGCTCCTCTCCCCTTTCAGAAATCTGTGCATTGTTAATGTTGGTTTGGGTGGGAGACAGACAGCGAATGGGGAAGGGAGACTTGTTGGTCCCCCAACTCTCTTCTACTTAAATAATGGACAAAATAATTCACCAACAAACGTCGCTGAGGCGGACAGAACCCTGTACGTCCCTAGTGATGTACCAGACCATTACTCCCCCCCCCTCCCCTCCTCCTGCCTGTTATCAACGTTCTGCCATCAAGCCGCCATCAATACCGTCACAGTTAACTCCCATCGCCAAAATTCTTCTGCTCTCAAGGGGGGAAAAGGGAAAGAAGAACCGACTGATTTAAGTTTTGGGAGCTGTTTTGTCTCGTGGGTAATTTTCACTTCGGGAATAGGCACAACACAAGAGGGCGCCGGCTGTCTAACGGGTTTGCTTCCCCCCGGCCCCCCTGTTCTAACTGAACTTTGAGTTATTATTTTCTGTAACGGTTCCCAGGCAGCATCTGCCAACCATCTTCCTGCTTCTTTATCGGGCTCCTGCACAATGTGTAACGGAACTGGTTGAGTCATCAGGTGGTGGTGGTGGTGCTACAGTCGATAGACTACAAGTCTGATAAGCCCAGTTGGCCAAGAGCCCGGGACTTCCTGGTTCATATCAAAGTTTCCACCTTCTCCACGCTTGATTGACAGAGTTGTGTATGCACGCGCGCGCGCGCGCGTGTGTGTGTGTGTGTGTGTGTGTGAATGTGTGAGTGTGCATACGCGCTCCTGCATCGCTGCACCCCTGTATTCGCTCGCAGTATTGCCTTTGACGAAATGCCAGACCTTCTCTCAGTCAGTGCGTTGCATCTTAATCAAAAGAACATGGGTTCAAGACGTGATGGTGAACCATTTCTTGGGTGGAATCCAAATCTACATAGTGTTTGTCAATTAACGTGCACCGGACAGTTTTTATGACCATGTTTTTATCAGCAGGTGGAAGATAGTGTATGTGTTTTTTCTGCCATCTTGCGCGTGCCAGAGAAATCTGAAGCGGCTGTTTTTGTACCATCGTTGCCTGTGTTCAATTATATTCTCAGTTTAAGTAATACTCGGTGTGTGTGTGTGTGTGTGTGTGTGTGTGTGTGTGTGTGTGTGTGTGTGTGTGTGTGAAAGAGAGAGACTTCAGGGGGTAAAGAATTAAGAAAGAAAAGCGAAGAACGGTCTTGTTTTTGTTCTGACAGAGATGATATCGTTTCCTTCGAGAAAATGACGGTTTGTTGATAAGTGCCTTCTCGAGTGGTTCTTTCATTTTGGTTTTGTTTAATTTGATTTTGGTTTGAAAGGGAAGAGGAAAGAAGGCAGTTCTCCCCCCTGCCCCCTACCCTCCCTTCACCCTTCATCTCATCTTCAGACTCTGTTTCCAGTTAGTCAGCGATGGAAATCATATTCATGCTGCAGAGTTTCTTTCCCTGTCTGTATAACTGTACAATACAATACTCTTTGTATTACGGCATATTCATTCGTGTTGCAGTCTGCACTAAGCGCGTTGGGTTATGCTGCTGGTCAGGCATCTGCCTAGCAGATGTGGTGTAGCGCATATGAATATGTCCGAACGCAGTGACGCTTCCTTGAGAAACTGAAACTGTTACAGCCTGCGGGTAGAATCGGGTATCCAGTTTGAATGACTGCAAGCACATTTTGCCTCTGATCAGAAACTTTGAAAACGTAGAGTTGCGTTTAGCGACGGCCATAAAACCAGGTCGTTGGCGCTGGGGTCTTGGTGTGGTGAAGGTTTCTCCGTTCGATGGGGTGGAGTCCTGGGTGTCTGCTCGGGTGTAAGGACCATCTGGCGATGTAAATCTGAATATGATATTTTCTCCGTTTTCAAACTTTAGAGCGTGTTTTTGTTTTGTTTTCTTTTGTTTTTTTGTTTTTTGTTTGTTTTTATAAAACCAAGTGACAACACTAAAGAGAACAGTGACAAAATAAATATATGATGATATGGGGCTTTTTTGGGAGGGGGGGGGTGCTAGCAACAGTGTGTCCGCCCTGAAAATTTATTCCACTGCGGTTGTGTCGCGTGTGTGTGTGTGTGTGTGTGTGTGATTGTGGGGGAAACACATGAACAAGCACAGGAGTTTCAGTTTCAAGGTGTGAGTGCGAGCGGATAGATCTATATCATGCGCCACACCACATCTGCTGTAAAAAAAAAAAAAAAAAAAAAAAGAAAAGAAAGCAGTAGATGCTTGACCTTCGCAAAAGCCCAACTTGCTGACAATGCCTTGAGAGTGTATCTTAGGTTTGTGTAAAGCATTAATAAAAAAAAATAAATGAAATATAATAATCAGACAAAATGAACAAATAACCAAATAACTGAAATACAGTGAAGGGTAAGCTACGCAGAAGGCAAATGATTTAAAGAAAAACAATGATGATGAATTTCAGTGAATGTACCGTCACACATACTATTGATTGTAGACATCTCATTAGAGGTGTGTTGGTGTTTTTTTGTTGTTTTTTTTTGTTTGTTTGTTTGTTTGTTTTTTTTTGTTTTTTTTTTTTGTTTTTTTTTTTAGTGTTATCGTATATGATTGGAGAGGCGGGAGGGGATAAAGAAAAACAAGAACGAAAACACATAGCGAACCCATGCGCACCCACATATGCGCACACATCAATACAAGCGTGCAAATACACACACACACACACACACACACACACACACAAGCATACATACATACATACATACACAAGTACGCAATGCACGTGGGGCTGGACCCAGACTTGGAACAGTGTGAACACGTCTTCACAGGACTGCTAAACTCACAGTCCCCCCCACCCCCACCCCCACCCCCGCCCACACCCCCGAGAGC
This sequence comes from Babylonia areolata, assembly GCF_041734735.1. NCBI lineage: Eukaryota > Metazoa > Mollusca > Gastropoda > Neogastropoda > Buccinidae > Babylonia > Babylonia areolata. Next base: position 24,598,814 of record NC_134894.1, on the reverse strand, counting down.
CTGAGTCGACTACAGTGCTGTTTCTGTCGTCTTCAGTTTTGTCTCTTTGACGTTCCTCCGTGGCGTCCAGTTGTTTTTTTCTCTGCAATTTTGTCTCCAGATTTTCCTCCCTTTTCTCTTGATTCTTTAATCCAGTTTATTCCCTGTCACTTTCAGTTTTCTCTCCAGGTTTTTCTCTGTTGCCTCCACTCCTTCCTCCGTTGCCTCCACTGCCTCCACTCCTTCCTCCGTTGCCTCCACTCCTTCCTCCGTTGCCTTAGTTTTGCCTCCAGGACCGATAGCTTGTTTTTCAACTCTGCGCCTGATCCAAAGCCCGCCACTGAATACCTGAAGAACAGACCGACAGACAAAGGCGATTGTGTCATGACATTACCAACATTCATGACGAGCAGCAGATGAAAGTCACAGGCCTTTGTTCACAGACTAGCACGTATGCACACACGCGCACGCACACACACACGCGCGCGCACACACACACACACACACACACACACACACACACACACACACACACTTCTCAGATTACATTTATTGCATAATGAAACAATGACCCATGAAATTTCAAACATCTTACACAGATTCACACACACACAAACACAAACACACACACACACACACACACACACACACACACACACACACATTTTGAAATATATTATCTATTGCACATTCTATCAGCCAAAGGCTCAACCACAGAATTTTGCTAGGTACTCTCTCATGTTGGTATAAAAGGAAATGGAATGGTCGACAGAGCAGCAAAAAAGGGTGCACAAAGAAAAGGAGAATTCATTTGAAATAGTTATCCAACAATCCGTTTCACAATGTTACAGACTTCTCGAGTCTTCAATACGGAACAGACGCCAGGCTAGTGCTTTTGATTGAACTTGCTGAATCCCTGTTGCATTGTCCAATGGGAGTGTTTCTATGATGCGACCTAACCGATATCCGGCTTTAATTGGAAATTTGTGAAGTGAATAATCTGTTCCGATTTGACAGTCTTTGCGTTGAGAACTGTTCAGTTTGCAATGATTATATGTTCCAACCCCCAGATGAATCAGAGATGTGCATGAATCATAGCATTGTTTGTGTTTTATTTGCACTTGCTCTTGTTCTTGTTCTTGTTGGTTTTGGAATCGTACTTCACCTCATCTGTTCCCAGACAGACCAAGAGTGGGAGAATTCAGATAAACAACTGATTAATCAACGTTCACTCAGTTTTAACCTGGTACCTCTGCCCGCGTTGATGACTTCCGCACAAAAGAGAGAGGTGGAACGAGCAAGCAGGTGGGAGGGGTAAGGGAAGGTGGTGGAGGAGGAGAGGGGAGGGGGAGAGGGGGGGTGGAGGAGGAGAGGGGAGGGGGGAATCAATCAAACGGGGATATACTGCGATACCACCATGTCTTCCCACCCCACACAACGTTATCCGGTACCACATACAGCATGGGTAGATAAGGGGGGGAAACAACAAATATACCACGCTGATTGATGAAGTCTCCTGGCGCCGGGACGCTGAACGGGAACTGCGTGGGAGATAGTTGGTGACACTGCGGATTGGTGGAGGGGTTTTTTTCTGTGTGTGTGTGTGTGCGCGCACGCGCGCGCGCGTGTGTGTGTGTACGTGTGTGCGTGTGTGTATGTGTCTGCATATGTGTGTGTGTGTGTGTGTGTGTGTGTGTGTGTGTGTTTTGTTTTTTGTTGTGTTTGGGTTTTTTTGTGTTTTGTGTGTGTGTGTGTGTGTTTGTGTGTGCATGTGTATGTATGTGTGTGCGTGTGTGTATGTGTGTGTGTGTTCGTGTGTGTGTGTGTGTGTGTGTGTGGTTGTTTTTGTTTTATGTTGTGGTTGGGTTTGTTTTTTTTGGTATGTGTGTATGTGTGTGCGTGTGTGTATGTGTGCGTGTGTGTGTATGTGTGCGTGTGTGTGTATGTTTGTGCGTGTGTGTGTGTATGTGTGTGTGTGTGTGTGTGTGTGTGTGTGTGTGTGTGTGTGTGTGTGTGTATGTGTGTGTGTGTGTATGTGTGTGTGTGTGTGTGTGTGTGTGTGTGTGTGTGTGTGTTAGTGAGACCGAGAAACTGGAGGTGGTTCTCAGGACTATCCCCTTCCCTCCCCTGTCTCTCCTCCCTCCCTTCCACCCCCTCCCTCCCCTCCCCAATCGTTCAATCGCTGGCAGCAAGTCCTTCGCCAGCCGCCAAGGGAGTTTTCCAGCAACTGACCGAACGCTGGGACGAGAGAGTGGCCGCACCTTCATTTCCCCTGACAGGGGTAGGGGTGGGAGAGGGGGAATAACTCTCTAGGCCAGCCGCCATTTACAAGCGGAAGCTTTTCCCTTCGCCATTGACAGCGCGAAATTAAATTAAACAGTTTGTGTATGTCGTATAGTTCTGTCGTTCTCTTTCCTTTTTTTTTAATTTCTTCGCCGTGCGAAGGATGCAAGAGAGAGATTGGTTGGGGTTTTTGTTTTTTGTTGTTGTTTTTTTTGTTGTTGTTGTTGTTGTTTTTTTGTTTCTTTTTTTTTCTTGCTTTTTGCATGGCTGTCTGGTTCTGTTGGGTGACTTTTTTTTTTCTTTAACTGACATACAATGAATACAGTGTATGTTTTTCC
>NC_134894.1:24558714-24573714 GCF_041734735.1 Babylonia areolata | reverse complement strand
GAGTTTACACTGCTTCTGCAAAAAAACAATGAGGCAGAAGCGTGGCCTTCGTCAGGACCATGAAAGACCTTCCTTCCAAATCAGTGATGTGTGGTTTGGAGTGTGTTTCTTTGATTAGGGGGTGTGGTTTGCACGTCAATGTGCGAACTGTCAGTTTCAGTTTCAAATAGTTGTCAGAGCGTTCGAAAAGATCCATTTGCGCTACACCACACCTACTGAAAATTTAAAACAAGAGAGGCAAGGCCTTCAAGACTGACTTGTGATACACTTCTTTAAAAAAAATCCAAGCTTTTTATGTATTGAGTATAATTTCAAAATGTCATGTTTAAGATGAGAAAGATCAGTTTAAAGCAAATTAAGTCCCCTAGCATTAATTACAGAGTAATTTCCCTTTTTTACTATCTGCACCAAAACGTTTGCAAAATAAATAAAACTTCCATGCTTAGCAAAAGAAGTTCCTGTTTGAACAAAAAATGATAATAATGACTGCTCTTGTTGTTGGGTCAGAATATGAGATCAAAGTGCCAAGTTTAGAGAATACAAAAAATATAAATATAACAGTAAATGCAGTTTGCATATAATTAGGCTTCTTTTTTTCTTTTCTTTTTTTTTTTTCCTTTTTTTGCCCATCCCAGAGGTGCAATATTGTTTTAAACAAGATGACTGGAAAGAACTGAATTTTTCCTATTTTTATGCCTAATCTGGTGTCAACTGACAAAGTATTTGAAGAGAAAATGTCAATGTTAAAGTTTACCACGGACACACACACACACACACACACACACACACACACACACACACACACACACACACACACACGACCGAACACCGGGTTAAAACATACTCACTTTGTTTACACAAGTGAGTCAATAAAATGATTAAAAAACAGGTGGCTGACCTCAGCACAAAGCGAACGCTCTGATCAGGGTGTTGGGTAACTCAGCAGCGCTAAGTTTGCTTAAAGTTAAGAATTTTCCTTAATCCACGGCGAACTCCATAATTATACCTAGGAACATTGTCAACTCTAAGCAAACTTAGCACTGCAATGATTGCCTCATGCCACCCACCCAAGGCCATGAACTGTCAACGTGAAAGTCAGTCTTTTTACGGGGACTTCTTCGTTCGTGAGCTGCATATCCCACGTTCACTCGTATGTACACGAGTCATCTTTTACGTGTATGACCGTTTTTACCCCGCCATGTAGGCAGCCATACTCCGTTTTCGGGGGGGTGCATGCTGGGTATGTTCTTGTTTCCAAAACCCGCCGAACGCTGACATGGATTACAGGAACATTAACGTGCATATTTTATCTTCTGCTTGCGTATACACACGAAGGGGGGGTTCAGGCACAAGCAGGTCTGCACATACGTTGACTTGGGAGATCGGAAAAATCTCCACCCTTTACCCACCATGCGCCGTTACCGAGATTCGAACCTTGGCCCCTCAGATTGAAAGTCCAACGCTTTAACCACTCGGCTACTGCGCCCGTCTTTGTGGGGACAATAGATGAGCAAGAATCGTTTTTTGTCGTTTTTTGTTTAGGGTTTCTTTGTTGTTTATTATGTGTGCTTTTGCGGTTGTGTTTTTACATCCAGCCCTCAGCCGGTATGCTGTGTGTGTTACAGGAGTGTCCCACGGGCATTGTCAACGAGGAGACCTTCAAGGAGATCTACGCTCAGTTCTTCCCTCAGGGAGGTCAGTCACGTCTCCTTCTTTTTCCACATAGAAAGAAAAGCAGGTTCTCTTCTTTCAAAAGTAAAGAACTTGCAATCTCTCTCTCTCTCTCTCTCTCTCTCTCTCTCTATATATATATATATATATATATATATATATAATATATAATATATATATATATGTGTGTGTGTGTGTGTGTGTGTGTGTGTGTGTGTGCGTGTGTGTGTGTTGACACTTACATCAAAACATTCATTTTCTTTGTTTCAAGAAAGTGAACAAATGTTTTGTCAGTAAGTTCGGTCACTGCATCTGCCATTGTCAATGTTTTGTTGTTGTTTCAATCCTCTCGCTTTCTTCAGGTTTGGGTTTGCCGGATCAAAGGTACTAGCGCGCGTTCATGAATGTATGTGTGTGTGTCTGTGTTTGTCTGTGTCTGTGTGTGTGTGTACGTTCATCCAACCACGTTGCTGTTCGTTGCCAATCCGATTTCGTCAACGGTTTATGTGAACGAAAGTAGTGTGTTTTGATTCTATTAGTTGTGGGAGCAAATACACGCACGCGCGTGCGCGCGTACACACACACACACACACACACACACACACACACACACACACACACACACACACACACAGATTGAGAGAGAGAGAGAGAGAGAAAAAATAACATTTATTGTTTTAAATAACCGGAGAGAAAAAAATACAGTGATCGATATTCATTCATTCCACACACAAAAAAATAATACAGCAAAAAAGAGAGAGAGAGAGAGAGAGAGAGAGGGGGACAGAGAGAGAAAATAAGGAACCAAAACAAACAAACAAAAAAGAAACACTATTCAAATGTCGGACAGTCAAACCCACCCTTAAGTACGAGCGAACAATAACGGCGGCGCGGCGTGATAACCTAATTTGTGGCGAATCGGGACGGAAAATCGATCCGACATAGCAAGAGGGACAGGGACACCTTAGCCTGTGGAGAAATCAGCTTTCGATTATCAGTGTCGGTGCGCGCCAAGGGAACGTTACCGCACCTCGGTTATTCCCTATCATACGCTGGGCCCCGTCATTTTGTCTCTCCAGGTCGGACAGCGAGAATGAATCAAACTGCATATCATTGCTTTATTATCGTCCGGTTTGTTGCGTGGCCGAGGGTTTTTTTTCCGTTCTTGTGTGTGTGTGTGTGTGTGTGTGTGTGTGTGTGTGTGTGTGTGTGTGTGTGTGAAACGAGAAACGAAACGAAACGAAACCAAACGAATTTTTATTTCACGAGGGTAGTGGAGTCGAGTAAGCATAACTGCTTTTTTTACATCCAGCCCTCAATGTGTGTGTGTGTGTGTGTGAGAGAGAGAGAGAGAGAGAGAGAGAGAGAGAGAGAGAGTAGAATAGAATATAACAGAACTGAACAGAATATTCAATAGAAGAAAGTTTATTTACCATGAAACCTTTAAGACGACGCAAACACATACAACTTGTGTGTGTGTGTGTGTGTGTGTGTGTGTGTGTGTGTGTGTGTGTGTGTGTGAATAAAATAGAACAGAATATAATACAAGACAGTTTATTTACCATGAAACCTTCAAGAGGCAGTGTGTGTGTGTGTGTGTGTGTGTGTGTGTGTGTTTGCACCAATTCAGTTCAATGCATGTTGTTTTCACCCGACGATATTAGCCGCGAACGCCAGGCTACAGCGTCACTCACATTCTTCTTCTCCTTCCTCTCCTCCTCCTCCATCTTCTTCTTCCTCCTCCTCTTCTTCTTCTTCTACTTCTTCTTATTCTTATTATTATCCTTTTTTTTATCACTGGCGATGGTGGTGGTGCTTTACACCCAGTTGGCTTCTTGGCTCTATTCGTTACATATTGCCATGAAACGTAAAGCAAAGGGGAAAAAAGACACTCTTCAAATCGTGCAAGCCGTGCACGAATGTTATAGACCTGTGAGATTCAGTAATGTTTTTTCGCCCCTCTTTTAAACGTCGTGTTGACGTACGTTTTCCTCACAAGCAGCATTGACTTGAATGAAGTTGTGTACCTTGTGAATGGAGAGAGTTACCATTCTTTACTGTTTGTTAATCCTTTTTCCCCGCGAATGGAGAGAGTTACCACTCTTTACTGTTTGTTAATCCTTTTTCCCCGTGAATGGAGAGAGTTACCACTCTTTACTGTTTGTTAATCCTTTTTCCCCGCGAATGGAGAGAGTTACCACTCTTTACTGTTTGTTAATCCTTTTTCCTCGTGATGGAGAGAGTTACCACTCTTTACTGTTTGTTAATCCTTTTTCCTCGTGATGGAGAGAGTTACCATTCTTTACTGTTTGTTAATCCTTTTTTTCCGTGATGGAGAGAGTTACCATTCTTTACTGTTTGTTAATCCTTTTTTTCCGTGATGGAGAGAGTTACCATTCTTTACTGTTTGTTAATCCTTTTTCCTCGTGATGGAGAGAGTTACCACTCTTTACTGTTTGTTAATCCTTTTTCCCCGTGAATGGAGAGAGTTACCACTCTTTACTGTTTGTTAATCCTTTTTCCTCGTGATGGAGAGAGTTACCATTCTTTACTGTTTGTTAATCCTTTTTACTCATATTTTTTTTCCAGGCTTCTTCCGCATGGAACTCACTCGTTTCCTGTCCGCCATGTTGTTTCTTGCCCTTCTTTCAAAACCTCTTTGAAAACTCATTAATTTCCAGCCATTCAAATCAGTAAATAGCTCTGTTATCTTCACTTTATTGTTTTGATCAATTTTTTTTTTACATCTATTGTTTTTACTATTTTTAAACGTACACATTCCTTGAATGATCGGGATGTGCGTGCGTGCGCGCGTGTGTGTGTGTGTCTATATCTTGTGTGGTGTGGGATGGAGTTGGAACGGGATGATCTGTGTGTGCGGGTGTATTTGTGTGTGTTTTAGTATACACGCGTCATTGTATTTTTTATTGTAAACGCATAGGGTTTTTGTGTCATTAGATTGGGCGTACTAAATGTCTTTTTATTTATCAATATTATAGTTTTTCAAGGCTCCACAAAATAAGGAAGAACTGATTTCCTGTGTGCGTTTTCATAGTCCCTTACTATTCAGTTGACCAGCAGATCAAATCAGGCTGAGTTGCCCTGAATCAGGACGGATCACGTCACCTAAAAGGCAGGCAATTCCAGGGGGGACAGGCGGTACTCCTAGCCACGTGCTTTCCCGTGCATTTTTTATGACACAGGGGGTGGTGGGGGGATAATGGGGGTGTCAACCACAGACAAAGAAATCGAGACCCTCTTCAGTATTCATCAAAAGGGCAGAGACAGGCCAAAACGCCAAGTCCGGCTTCCAGAATGTACACACACACACACACACACACACACACACACATTTTATATATATATATATATATATATATATATATATATATATCAGATAAAGTAGACCGAAAATGAAAGTAAGAAGCCCAAGAAGAGATTACGAAAATGCAATATTTTAAGGAGGAAATATTCCTTTTTAGGCTGGTGGAAAGACAGACGGACCTGATGGAACCAAGACAGAGACACGAGTAGGAGACAGAACAGAGGAGAGGTTCTGTACGAAGATAGGCTGGTATCAAAACTGAACTGTTCATTTTCATGCCGAGACTGTCAGTATGCTGGAGCATGACTCTCGCTACACTATAATGGTCATGAAGTGCTTAATCTTTGTCTCAGAAAATAATGTCTTTATGAAAAATGTATGCATACGCTGTTTATTTCATAAAACTGTCATCAACGTGCTTTTTTTTCTTCTTCTTTTTTTCTTTCTTTACCCTTTTTTTTTAGGTTGTGCAGTTCAACATTTATTCCAACCTCATGCAAGCCAACCAATCCAAAAATGAACACAATTCTCAAGAGGTCTTTTTGAAGTGAAGGCCTAATGTAAATTCTGCTGAAAACCCTGTTTGAGTTGGGGGGGGGGGGGGGGGGGGATTGCGAGGGGGAACAAGTACACCTGCAGATAGTAAAAGAAGGGGTTGGGGAGGTATGGATTGCGTTGCAATATAGCGACGCGTTTTCCCCAAGGGAGAGCAACTCGGTTTTCACGCAGAGAAATTTCTCGTCCAGCGGGTAATTCAGCATAATGCAGTAATACAATACAGTGTAATTCACTCACGCATGTTCGGACCAAAACGTATTGAGCATTTCCTGGCTTTTGCGTGCGCTCATTTCCATGCCACATTGATTTTTCTCCTCTTTTTCAGTGCGTTGTTTTATGAACTTGAGCTTCCGCGTCCAAGTTGGCTGCATAAAAACCCTGGTTTCATTAGCGTTTCCAGAGCTTAAGAAGGAAGCATGAAGTTCTTTAGAGTCTCATTCGAGGCGGCATTGAATGAAAGGATAGCAAGCAAAAGCCAACCCCCTCCCTCCCCCCCCCCCCCCCCCCCCCCCCCCCCCCCCCCCGTCTCTCTGTCTCTCTGTCTCTGTCTCTCTCTGTCTCTCTCTCTCTCTCTCTCTCTCAACATTGTGAAAAACAAAGTTCATTTCTTTCCTGCAGTCTGTTTTGAAGAGAGAAAGTTTGTGTTGTAAGTTATGCTTTCTTTGTAGAAAGGAAGTTTTCGTAAGTTATGCATACTTTTTTTCAGACAGTAGACAGACACAGAAATTTGTTATACGTTTTTAAATGGAATTATTAATTTGAAAAACTAGTACGAGGCCATATACATATTTTTGCAAGTCACATGCTTTGATGTTTGATGTGTGTGTGTTCGTTGAAAAGGCGAAAGATACTCGTTTTTTTGAAGAGAAACCAGAGTGTGTGTGTGTGTGTGTGTGCCCTCCCCGCCCTATCTCTCCCTTTGTCTCCCTATCTCTTCCTCTCTCTCTCCCTCTCTCTCCCTATCTCTCCGTCTATCTCTCCCTTTCACTCCCTCTATCTCTCCCTGTCTCCCTCTATCTCTTCCTATCTCTCCTTATCTCTCCCTTTCTCTCCCCTATCTCTCCCTCTATCTCTCCCTGTCTCTCTCTTTCTCTCCCTCTATCTCTCCCTCCCTCTCCCTCTATCTCTCCCTATCTCTCCCTTTCTCCTTGTCTCTCCTTTTCTCTTCCTCTGTCTCTCCCTTTCCATCACTCGATCTCCCTTTCTCTCCCTTTCTCTCCCTCTATCTCTCCCTATCTCTCCCTGTATTTCTTCTTGTCTCTCCCTTTCTCTCCCTCTATCTCTCCCTTTCTCTCACTCTATCTCTCCCTTTCTCTCCCTTTGTCTCCCTCTATCTCTCCCTTTCTCTCCCTCTATCTCTCCCTTTCTCTCCCTCTATCTCTCCCTTTCTCTCCCTCTATCTCTCCCTTTCTCTCCCTTTGTCTCCCTCTATCTCTCCCTTTCTCTCCCTCTATCTCTCCCTTTCTCTCCCTCTACTTCTCCCTTTCTGTCCTTCTGTCTCTCCCTTTCTCTCCCTCTATCTCTCCCTTTGTCTCCCTTTCTCTCCCTATCTGTCCCCTTTCCTTCTCTCCCTCGTTCTCTCCATATCTCTCCCTGTATCTCTCCCTTTGTCTCCCTCTATCTCTCCCTATCTCTCCATTTCTCTCACTCTATCTCTCCATATCTCTCCCTGTATCTCTCCCTTTCTCTCCCTATCTCTCCCTATCACTCCCTTTCTCTCACTCTACCTCTCCCTCTCTCTCCCTCTATATGTCCCTCTATCTCTCCGTATCTCTCCGTATCTCTCCCTTTCTCTCCCTCTATCTCTCCCTTTCTCTCACTCTATCTCTCCCTTTCTCTCCCTTTGTCTCCCTCTATCTCTCCCTTTCTCTCACTCTATCTCTCCCTTTCTCTCCCTCTACTTCTCCCTTTCTCTCCTTCTGTCTCTCCCTATCTCTCTCTCTCTCTCTTTCTCTCCCTCTATCTCTCCCTCTATCTCTCCCTCTATCACTCCCTTTCTCTCCCTTTCTCTCCCTATCTGTCCCCTTTCTCTCCCTTTCTCTCCCTCTATCTCTCCATATCTCTCCCTGTATCTCTCCCTTTCTCTCCCTGTCTCTCCCCTTTCTCTCCCTTCTCTCCCTCTTTCTCTCCATATCTCTCCCTGTATCTCTCCCTTTCTCTCCCTGTATCTCTCCCTTTCTCTCCCTTTCTCTCCCTCTATCTCTCCCTATCTCTCCCTTTCTCTCACTCTATCTCTCCCTCTCTCTCCCTCTATATGTCCCTCTATCTCTCCGTATCTCTCCCTTTCTCTCCCTTTCTCTCCCTCTATCTCTCCCTATCCCTCCCTTTCTCTCACTCTATCTCTATCTCTCCGTATCTCTCCGTATCTCTCCCTCTATATCTCTCTCTCCCTTTATCCCTATCTCTCCGTTTCGCTCCCCCTATCTCTCCCTCTTTCTCTCCCTTTCTCTCTCCCTCTATCTCTCCCTCTCTCCCTCGATCTCTCTCTCTCCCTTTATCCCTTTCGCCCCCCCTATCTCTCCCTTTCTCTCCCTCTTTCCCTTTCTCTCTCCCCTTATCTCTCCCTCGCTCTCTCTCTCTCTCCCTTTATCCCTTTCGCTCCCCCTGTCTCTCCCTTTCTCTCCCTCTTTCTCTCCCTTTCTCTCTCTATCTCTCTATATCCCCGCTATCTCTCCCTTTCTTTCCCTCTATCTCTCCCTCTATCTCTCTCTCCCTTTCTCCATATCTCTCCCTTTCTCTCCCTCTGTCTCTCCCTCTCTCCCTCTTTATCTCTCTCTCCCTTTATCCCTTTCGCTCCCCCTATCTCTCCCTTTCTCTCCCTCTTTCTCTCCCTTTCTCTCTCTATCTCTCTATATCCCCTCTATCTCTCCCTTTCTCTCCCTCTTTCTCTCCCTTTCGCTCTCTATCTCTCTATATCCCCTCTATCTCTTCCTTTCTCTCCTATCTCTTCCTTTCTCTCCCCCTATCTCTCCCTCTTTCTCTCCCTTTCGCTCTCTATCTCTCTATATCCCCTCTATCTCTTCCTTTCTCTCCCTCTATCTCTTCCTTTCTTTCCCCCTATCTCTCCCTCTTTCTCTCCCTTTCGCTCTCTCTATATCCCCTCTATCTCTTCCTTTCTCTCCCCCTATCTCCCTCTTTCTCTCCCTCTTTCTCTCCCTTTCGCTCTCTATCTCTCTATATCCCCTCTATGTCTTCCTTTCTCTCCCCCTCTCTCCCTCTGTCTCTCCCTCTCCCCTATCTCTCTCTCTCTCTATCCCCTCTCTGTATTCCCACTTCTTTCCCTCTGCTTAATGTATCTCTCTCTCCATCTCTACCTGTCCCCCCCCCCTCTCTCTCTCTCTCTCTCTCACTCGCTCGCTCGCTGTCTCTGGGGATTGTTTGTTTTCTTGTTTGTTTTATGTTGTGTTTTTCATGTAAATATTTTTTTTTTAAAGCTGTTGTGCTTACTCCATTTCCTTCGTGAAATAAACATTCGCTTCGTTTCCCACCCACTCTCTCTCTCTCTCTCTCTCTCTCTCTCTCTCTCTCTCTCTCTCTCTCTCTCTCTCTTGTTGCGAACGACAAAATTCTTTCGGTGTGTTTAAAAGCATAGCTGTGTCAGCGGGGTATAAGGAGAAAGGAAAAAAGAGAAAAAAATTTAAAAAATTTAAAAAAATGAAAAATGAAAAAGAGGGCACAAAACGGAACAGACCCGGAAGTCGGGATCCATTTGGTGCCCAGCGCATGAACAGAATGCCTGCAGGTTGGCATCATGCGTGTCTGGCTGTGTGCTGGCTAGACAGGCTTGTCTTGTTTTGTTTTGTTTGTTTTGTTTTGTTTGTTTTTTACCGCCGCTTTTGAGTCCGCTTTTGTGACTGTTCTCAAGCTTCCCCAACAGATTTGTTAAAGGAAATAAATAAATAAATGAAATAAAGAATGAATAAAATTTTTAAAAGCTGACAGGAGGATTAAAAATCAATGTCGATGGAAAGTGGCTGGGGGAGTAAGGTGTGTACATTAAAGTGTAAGGATGATTGTTGTGGTCGAGCACAGACACTGACATGCGCACATGTCTCACATATATATATATATTCAAAACACGTACACAAAATCTAAACAAACAAAAAAAAGATTCAAAACTCAAACTTGAAGATTTACAAACAAAACAAAAACAAAGCAAAAAAAAGATTCAAAACACAATCACAAACATCTACATACACACAAACTAAACAGAAAACACAATCACAAACATCTGCACACACACAAACAAAACAGAAAACACAATCACAAACATCTGCACACAAACAAAACAGAACAACTAAATAAAAACACAAACACAAGCATCTATATGCCAAAGAGAGAGAGAGAGAGAGACAGAGAATCAAAACGCCAACATCTAACCCACTAGGAAAACAGAAGAGATTCAAGACACAAACATAAATATCTACGGAGAAAACACAACAAAAGAAAACTAAAAGCCTTTCAAAGTAAAGGAGTGAATGATGTAGCCCTGAATATGTATAGAGCAAGAACATGCGTGTGTGTGTGTGTGTGTGTGTGTGTGTGTGTGTGTATGTGTTGTGTGTCTATGTGTGTGTGTTGTGTGTTGTGTGTGTGCGTGCGCGCGCGCACTCTCATGTGAGACGTGTGAAAGTCCGTGCATGATAGTTTGTACCTTGTTCTAATTGTGTGTGTGTGTGTGTGTGTGTGTGTGTGTGTGTGTGTGTGTGTTTACTGAGCTTAAATAACGTGACAATTGCTTATATTGTGAATGTGCAATATGTAGGATGAATAATGTGCAATATGCAGGATGAATGTATAATGGGATATGCCTGATGTTAACGTTCATATTCTAAAATATTTCTGTTGATAATTACGATGTAATAATTAATTGCAATGTTTTTAAAGCGAATATGTGAAATGCTTTTATTTGAGAACATAATTGTGTTTATTACTCCTGTTTAATCAAGTAATCCTTGGGGGGGCGGGGGGATTGTGGTTTTCCGCACCTGATGCAGTTTATCTTTATTCTGATCTTATCTATCTATTATAATCAATGTGCAATATAGTAGGCTATGCTCATAATTATATTCAAAATAATGTTTCTTAATTCTTTCTGTTTTTACATTAAGAATACTAGTTATTACCTGCAATATGTGGATGAATGTATGAAACGGTGTATGTGATATTTTTACATTTGTGTTTTCGTTATATTCATAAAAGCTGTTATTGACTTTTACAATTATGGTCCCCATGTTGTTTACTTGTCTATGTTTGTGATAATGCACCTGACCAAATTTCTCCAGTTGGAGATAATAAAGTTATTCTTATCTTCTTATCTTATCTTGTCTTAAAAGCAAAAACGAGAAACATATTCACGTTAAAGAAAACACACAAAAAGATTCAAAATACAAACACAAACACATATAAACAAACAGAACAGAAAAACTTCAAACGACCCAAAACAAAAGCGCGAGTGATGTTGTTCATAATGAATGTAGGATAAGTACACAAAGCGGTTCTGCTGAGAAGTGAGAAATAGTCAACCTGGTCAAGCCCTCACTTCTCTCTCTCTTGATCTCTCTCTCTGTCTCTCTCTCTCTGTCTCTCTCTCTCTCTCTCTCTCTCTCTCTCTCTCTCGCTCTCTGTCTCTCTGTCTCTGTCTCTCTCTGTCTCTGTGTCTCTGTGTCTCTGTCTCTGTCTCTGTCTCTCTCTCTCTCTCTCTCTCTCTCTCTCTTAGCAAGGACAGATTGGAAGAATAGGCTATGCCTAAAATCTCAATCCTTGAATAAGAAACGTTTTTAGTTCTCTCTCTCTCTCTCTCTCTCTCTCTCTCTCTCTCTCTCTCTCTCTCTCTCTCTCTCTCTCTCTGCGCGCGTGTTTTTCTTTCCTTTTCTCTTTTTCTTTTTTTTTATAAGTGTCTCATTATAGCATGCTTATAACTTTGTGTAGTATTGTGCAGTGTAGATCCTGTTCAGGGCGGAGATTTGAAATATATAATAAATAAAAAAAATGATAATTTAAAAAAAAAAAAAAAAAAAACGCCAATGCTTATCTATTAAACTCGAAATGTGTCTATCTTTTCTTGTCTTATCTTGTCTTGTCTTGTGTCTTGTCTTGTCTTCTTCTTCGGGCTTTTTACTTTGTGTCCTCTTCTTGACGCCTTCAAGTCCCCCTTTTGCCTTCCCCCTTACATCTTCCTAGGCCGTAACAGAATCGGTTAGGCGTTGGACCATCTGATCCCACCCTGCGTTCACCAGTGATCAGGGTTCGACTGAGACCCCGATTCGGCATGGTGCTATGCTGTGACCTTGGCGCTTTACTCCGGTTTTCCTCACTCCACTCAGGTGTGAATGGGGACGGTTACTTAACTCACTCAGTACGGCCACGAGTCCTCTCTTCTCCTCTACACAGACCCCTCGGATGTCCAGTGGGTGTCTGAATGACCCAACCTTTAACTTCCGTCGTCAGAATTGTGGTATTCTTTGTCAACATTCACCTCTTCAGTATAAGAGCCTTCCGCTTGTAATATTTTGATGATGGTAATTGGGGTGAAACGCTGTTAACGTCGTCTCTTTCGCCGTTCGTATGGAGAGAGTTAAAACAACGGAAGGAGAGGATGTCGAGCCATAGACAACAGTGTGTGTAAATTCACTGCCACGATAGTCGTGAAATGCTATGGAAACGTATTTCCTGTCATAATTATAATAATGTTGATGGGTTTGTTTCTTGGTGTGGGTTTTTTTGTTTTTGTTTTGTTTTTGGGGAGGGGGGGGGGTCGTTTAATTGTTTGGGGTTGTTGTTTTTGTTGTTGTGGTGGTGGGTTTTTTAATAATCGGAATGTGTATTGGAATGCGTGGAGACATGGCACCAAAAACTCCTGCTGGTAGTTTATTCGCTGGCAGTAACGTGACTGATCTGTGATCTGACCTGTGACCAGTCAGTCCTTTCGGATTTTTCCTGTTGGAAAATCTTTCGCGGGGACGTGAATAGGGGTCTGTCTCTCTGTTCGATACGAACATTTTCGTGTGTGTGTGTGTGTGTGTGTATGTGTTTCTGTCTGTTGTTTGTGTGTGTGTGTGTGTGTGTGTGTGTGTGTGTGTGTGTGTATCTGTCTCTGTGCCTCTGTGATTGGCTGTGTGTGTGTTTGTCTATATCATTATATGTGTGTGATTGTGTATGCTTATGTGTGAATGTGCGTGTGTGTGTGTGTGTATGCGTGTGTGTGTGTGTGTGTGTGCGTGTTTGTGTATGTGCGCGCGCGCGTGTGTGTGTGTGTGCACATTAATTTCAGTGACGGCAAATATCATGACCAATGAATAAATGATATTCAGTGCCTCGGCATCCAGGCTTTCCGTGCCTTGTTCTGTGAGTGGTATTCTGCCCCGTGTTGCCCAAGTAAATTATTGAAAACTGTGTAAAGTGGTCCTGATGTTGGCAGCGTGAATGGCCTTTCAGACTGGAGCGCTGTGTCCATGACTGTTTTCAGTGCCTTTTACTCCCAACATCCATGATTTATGCTTTGTGTTTTAACAGCTGAGTTGTTGCTTGTTGTTGTTTTTTTTCCTCTTATTTTAATCAGTCATATGATACAGTTAATAGAATACCACCAAAAAACAATCGCCCATCTTATTCTTGTTGTTTGCTTGTGCCACAGTCCATGAGACAATACCAAAAAAAAATGTATGCTTTGTTTATCAATCACAATGCGCGCCATTAAAACGCTTGATATTTCAGAGAGCTACAGAAAACTTTGAACATAACTTAAACACAATCATTACTGGTCTTACTTGTGAATTTAATGTTTATAACAGTCTTATTCAATACTTACAGTGGATATACTTAGGTTATAATTCAGCTTCATGTGTTGCTCAGTGTCAAAATGTGACTTTTAAAAACAAGTCTGAACAACAAAAAGCATTTCTTTTTACTGTGCAGTTTATCTGTTTAGCATTTCTAATTTCAGTTTAAAAGTGTTGTCAAAGCGTGCGGACTGGTCCTTATACGCTACACATCGGCTGTTGAAAATTTCATATTAAAAAGATAGCAAATGCCTGACGTTTTCATACACACAGCGCGCTCATCAGGCATTGGCAGTGTGTTTTGTAATGCACCTGCTTGCCTGTTGGACAATGAGATCAAACGCATCGTCTGTTGAAATAAAGAGGGGGGGGGGGGGGCTGTAATGTACTAACTGCAGCAACTTTCTTACAGTTACAATATGACTCGGTGTGGGATGCTGACCGACTTTTTTGCTCTTTGTTCTTTGTCTCTCAACTCCATGCATTACGTTTCTGGGCATGCGAATCCTAACACAGTTCCAGACTTCCAGAACTAACGATCCCCGATAGCTCAGAGGTGCTATTGAAGGAGACACTACGTGGGGCGGGTGGTCGTCCAGTTCGGAATACAGTTCTAATGATAGCGGTCTAGAAACGGTGGAGATTATCCCCTCATTGAATAACCACGAGGGCGGATTTTTCTGTTTGTTTGTTTCGTCTTTTTTAGTCTTCGCGACTTTTAACATTTATGTGACTTCCGCGACCACAGGGACTGTCCGGCACCGAAGCTGCCGTTCTAGTTCGGCGACTGTTCCGTCGCTAAAGCCAGCTGCTGCCATTAACATTTGAATTCACTGCCCCTTTTGATGTAAAATGTTACAAGACCTCTAACCTTTTATAAACGTTCGCATGTTAAAAGGCAACTTCTTTTTTTTGTTTGTTTGTTTTCTTGTGTGTGTGTGTGTGTGTGTGTGTGTGTGTGTGTGTGTGTGTGTGTGTGTGTGTGTGTGTGTGTGTGTGTGTGTGTGTGTGTGTGTGTGTGTGTGTTTCTGTGCGTGTGTGTGTGTGTGGTGGATTGGGGTATAGGGAGAAGGGAACGGTGGGAGGGGGTGTGGGGGCGGGCGTTATGGAATCAGGTTTGAGGGAAAATATGACATGTCCAGGAATGGAACAACACATATTTTTTTATTTATTAATCATCTTTGAACAAAGATAATAAAAAAAAATTTAAACAGAACAAAAAAATCTACAAGAGAGAAGCGAAACAAAAAGAGGGACAGCATGAAACAGAATAAAAGGGAAAAGTAGAGGATAGGTCAGAAAACAAGAAGAAGAAGGGGGGGGGGAGCCCATAGATACGCTGGTAATAAATGCACCTGACTCCATCTCCCATGCCAAACAGACCAATCAAAAACAAAAATGCCAAACAGAACAAAGACAAACACTGGTTTTGATGCATTAAAGCATAAATTTTAAGAAGCTGTTAATAGTAAAATTCTTTGATATACGAAAACAAAAACAAAAACAAAAACAAAAAAGGGCCTGCGCCGCGCACACATTATCAACAGCAACAGCACCCAGTCTTTCTCGAAATTCAATAAATTGAAATAAATTGAATAAATACATCATGACAAAAGGGTCCAGACCACTTTGCTAAGCTATGCATGCAGAACACTCGGCCACAAT